>NW_025336087.1:35210276-35574398 GCF_004798865.1 Varanus komodoensis | reverse complement strand
AGATATTTCTCCCAGCAATCTTAATTCCAACTGGTGATTCATCTAGCCCCACCTTTCACATGATGTGCTCTGCATGTAAGTTAAATAGGCAGGGTGACAGTATACAGCCTTGCTGAACTCCTTTCTCAATTTTGAACCAATCAGTGGTTCCATGTCCAGTTCTCACTGTTGTTTCTTGACCCGCATACAGGTTTCTCAAGAGACAAATGAGATGGTCTGGTACTCCCATCTCTTTAAGAACTTGCCACAATTTATTGTGATTCACACAATCAAAGGCTTTAGCATAGTCAACGAAGCAGAAGTAGATGTTTTTCTGAAACTCCCTAGCTTTCTCCATGATCCAGTGTATGTTGACAATTTGATCTCTAGTTCCTCTGCCTCTTCGAAATCCTGCCTGTACTTCTGGTAGTTCTTGGTCCACATACTGCTAGAACCTAGCTTGTAGGATTTTGAGCATAACTTTGCTAGCATGTGAAATGAGTGCAATGGTGGGGTAGTTTGAACATTCTTTGGCATTGCCCTTCTTTGGGATCAGAATGTAAACTGACCTTTTCCAATCCTGTGGCCACTCTTGAGTTTTCCAAATTTGCTGGCATATTGAGTATAGCACCTTTACTCCATCATCTTTTAAGATTTTGAATAGTTCAGCTGGAATACTGTCACCTCCACTAGCTTAGTTGTTGCTCAGACTTCCTAAGGCCCATTTGACTTCACATTCCAGGATGTCTGGCTCGAGGTCAGTGACCACCCCATCGTGGTTATCAGGGACGTTAAGTTCTTTCTTGTATAGTTCTGTGCAATCTTGCCACCTCTTCTTAATCTCTTCTGCCTCTGTTAGCTCCCTGCCATTTTGGTCCTTTATCATGCCCATCTTTGCATGAAACGTTCCCTTCATATCTCCAGTTTTCTTGAAGAGATCTCTAGTCCTCCCTATTCTATTGTTTTCTTCTATTTCTTTGCACTGTTCATTTAAGAAGGCATTCTTACTTCTTCTAGCTATACTCTGGAATTCTGCATTAAGTTGGGTGTATCTTTCCCTTTCTCCCTTGCCTTTCGCTTCCCTTCTTCCCTCAGCTATTTGTAAAGCTTCCTCAGACAGCCATTTTGCTTTCTTGCATTTCTTTTTCTTTGGGATGGTTTTAGTTGCTACCTCTTGTACAATGTTGCGAACCTCCGTCCATAGTTCTTCAGGCACTCTGTCCATCAGATCTAATTCCTGAAATCTATTTGTCACTTCTACTGTATATTCATCAGGAACATGATTTAGGTCATACCTGAGTGGCCTAGTGCTTTTCCTTACTTTCTTCAATTTAAGCCTAAATTATGCAACAAGAAGCTCATGATCTGAGCCACAGTCAGCTCCTGGTCTAGTTTTTACTGACTGTATAGAGCTTCTCCATCTTTGGCTGCAGAGCACATAGTCAATCTGATTCCTTTGTTGTGAGGGTTCCCTTAAAAGTGGTGTATATTTCTTTGGTTGTTAGATACTGAGCTAACATTTCTCTTCCAACCCCTCCCATTCCAGGCTTTAAAAATGTTTCTACAATCGTGTTGTGTTAGGACAACAACATTCTTTGCCAGCCTTGTACTTTATGTGCTCAGTTTCAGCTCACTGAAAACATGACTATCATGGCTATAGCGATAACATGGAATGTGTTTCCACACGTGCTACTCTCTGTGTAGTTTCTGGGGGTTGGGGGTCAAAATAGAAAAGTGGGTATTCCAATTACTGCTTAGAAACTGTTTTTATAATGCTACAAGAAGGAAACCTGGAATGGCAGCAATGAAGGAAATAGAAAAGACGGTTAATTGTAAAGACTGGACACTGGACACCAAAGCCAAGATCACCTTCACAGTTGTATTCCTGATCATTATGATGGGTGTGAAAGCTGGACAGTGAGGAAAGCTGACAAAGAAAAATGATGCATCCAAAACATGGTGCTGAGGAGAGTTTTGTATACCCTGGACTAACAGAAAGATAAGGATGTGGGTCCTTGATAAAATCAAGCTAGAACATGTGCTGGAGACAAAAATGATGAAACTAAGGCAGTCATCTTTGGGCACACCATTAAAAGGCAAGACTCACTGTAGAATACAGTCATGCTAGAGAAAGCCAAAGGGAGGAGAAGGAAGATCTACTGTGAGATAGATAAATTCTATAAACAAAGCCATGGCCTTGAGTTTACACAAGCTGAGCAGGGGCTGTCAAGATCAGGACATTTTGGAAGGGCTCTCACTCATAGGGATGTCATAACTTGGAGGCAATTTGATGGAAAGGAAATGATTTCATTAAATTTAGACAGATTTATGGGCTGGGCTTTGTGGGTTTCATTAAGGCCCTCCACCATTGCCCCTATAATTCGAACCCTAATAAACATGTTAACAAAAGTGCATGTATGCCATTAGCAATTGATGCTGCCATGAAATATTTTGCCATTTAAATTTGGCATAAATAAGTTTCTACCTAATTTCACAAAAGAAGTATAAGTTAGTGCATACTCATATGAAATACACAAATGTGATAAGTAGATAGCAAATGAACTTCTGAAAACACAACAGTTAATTAGGGAAAGAATGTTCACCCTTTAGCCACTCCAATAAATGGGTACCTATGTAATTATGCTTTATAAAATAAATCTACCCACTAATTTGCTGAGTAAATTGTTCTCTGATGTTTGTAAGTTATTTCAAAAGTATTTTGATGTGGGCATGACCTGTGTTAAACATATGAATACAGAGGCTATGTGCTGTGAAGCAAGCTGTGTAATGCAATGACTGAATACTGGGAAATATTGGAGAGCAGCTCTTTTGGAATCTAATCACATTTCATTTTAGAACGTGAAATATGGAAATGAGATAGGTATGTCCACTGTAAGCCAAGCATCAGGTTCACTTGCACATCCTTAAATGTGATTATTTTGGGGTTAATTCAGTGATGCACTGGTACTATACCTTGGCATTCCTTAGACTTCACATACATTGATCTATAGAGATGTACAACTGTTTGGAACGTGGCATTCTGCTGTCCATTCAATTGTGCTGCTATCAGTCTGCCATGGAAAAGCTATTTCCACCTTCCTGTTACAAGCTCTTCAGAAATCTATACTGTGGTGCAAATGATGATTTTATCATATTATGAGGTTATTAAAACTATTTAAACCAGGTTATCCGATTGGCTTTCCGATTAACTACAGTTCTGTAGTGCAAAGAGAGGTAGGGAGGAAAGGAGGGAGAAGTATGGGTAAAAAATCTGCACCTATTAGATTTCCAGAAAAAGACCAATTTTAGGTAATAATGCCATAAAGGCATTGCCACCCTTATGTATGTATGTATGAATGTATGTATTAAAAGATTTTCTATCCTGTCCCCTACAAATGTCTCGGGATGGCTTACAATAAATAATAAATTAATTGCTGTTTGAAATTGCCTGAGGCTGCAATCTTTTGGTCCTGGGACAAAATCTATGCAATATGGTGGGTCTCTCCTTCTGAGAACAAAAAGAAAGTTCCTACCTCTGATGTGTCCTTCCTGTCCCATTAAAGCAGCCACATAGGTCATGTCTCCAACATCAGAAAGGGTGGAAAGGGGGAAAATCAGTGATATGATGTAGGTAAATAAGGCAGACCCTAATCCCCTAGTTGCCAGTTATATTAGCAACACCAGAATGTCTACCAGCTGCTGGTTTAAGGGGTCCCTCTCCAAGTAACCCAAATGTGGAAAAAGATCATGAATGCTATGCTGGCAGGTGCCCAGCAGTGTATCTGGATATTCTGGGGCTCCAAAGTCAGACTATTCCAAGGAAGGTGGGCTTGTCCTGCCGATGTAATAATGCTGCAAAAAAGCATCATCATAAACATCAGCTGAGGTCCTGTATTCATCCTTACAACTAAAAATATAGGAAATAGGGGAAAACATAGAAAGGGGACATAAATGCATTTAATAGGAATTTTAAAGCTGCCCATATCATGGGTGGACCCAGCATCCCAGTTCCACAAACCCACTCTCCATATGGAGAAGGTGCTTGTGAGGAAAGGGCCTCTTCCAGACCTTCTTTGGAGCAGGCCCTCAGGTGGGGATTGTCTTCAACATCTGTTTGACATCTATTTGTCTGCATTGACTTCTTATCAGATGGGATGAGCATGTTATGATGTTTTAATCTGTCTCTCCAGCATGTGCCCATAGCCATGTCAAAAGCTTCTAAGAGACTATTTAGAATCAACATCTGGATACATGGTGGGGAGCTCAGGAAACACCATCCAGTCATTGTGTTTCCATTTAGTCCAGGATGACAAAAACAGTCATATTGAATAAAAGCCCCAAAGGTTGTGTGAATTATCCTTCAGATCAGTCCCTTGCAGTGCAACATTAATAACCATGCAGCTATGCAGCTTAGAAATGTATTATGGTAAAAGAGCCAGCATCTCATCCAAGGAAGACAAATCACTTCCAAACTAAAGTATTTGGTACCTTGACTATTGTCCTATATTCAGGCTGTCCTACATGCATCATTTATTCCAGACACATTTTCAAGGCAGCTGGAAATAAACAGGAGAGACTGTCTGTGAATGTTGATTATGTAGGCCCTACACTGTAGGGGGACAGGCATTTTAAGGGAAACACCGAGATTTTTCTTCCATACTATGCAGTGGCTGCTACTGATGCTGATGCATCTTCTGACACTGATAGTGACGAGTGAAGTATAATGTCAGTTCAAGATGAGAGACTGCAGCAACCTGGAAAGCAATCCATTGAGCACAAATCCCTTGGCAACATGGCAGCTGATTTTCCTGTTTGGAAGATGGCTGCCCTTTCCTCAGGCAACAGTGTCAAATAAATTGTCAAGACCAGTAGTAAAAAGTTAAACAAAAGCTAGTTATTAAAGTTCATCCTTAGAGGGCCGGCATGGGAATATATGAGCTAGTAAAAAATTCTTTCAAAGATGCCCCTCTTGCAGATGGAGTGCCATGCAGCTGACTAAGCTTCTGCTTGTATGCGCTATGCAAGATTTACCAGCTGGGGCTGGAGGGCTACCCTGCCATCCCAGAACCATTCTTGTAGGGCAGACCACTAGCAAATGCCCCACCACTTTACTGCTATTCCCACCATTCATTCTGACCAAACTATATCAGGGTATGTGAAGTCTCTCATGTACTTCTTGATGATATTGATTATCTGGACCAATTTCAAATGGGGTTTAGGAGTTTCAGAATGACCATGGGCTTACTCACCCTGTGAGATAATCTTTACCAGGAAAAAAAAAGAGCAGCATTGTTCCTCTGTTCTCCTAGAAATCTTTCAATATCTTCCGTCATGGTATCCTTTTGAAGAGGTGACAATGCAATTACTAAAGGCATACAAAATTCAAACCAAACCAATTTTCTTTGAAATACCAAATCATGAGACTTTAACGAAAATGTCAGAATAGCCTTGACCAAAACAACTGATGTATATCAAGCCAAGACTTGACTTGATGCTGAAAAGATGACAATACTGGCACCAGGCAGCCCTCACTCGGAGAACATGCCACAGCTAGGAGGCACCACTGAAAAGGCCCTCTTCCTTGTTGCCCACTCCAGATCTTCCTGGGAGTATGACCTCAGGTGTGGATTGTAACTTATCAGTTCATACCAAGAGAGGTGATCTATCAGGTACTGTTGTCCTGAGGCATAAAAGGCATCACAGGTCAGAACCAACATTTTGCATCAGGCTCAGAAATGTTTATGGAGACAGTAGAATTGGTGTCATATGCTCTAGATTTTACACAAGCTCAAAGGCAGTTCCATTCACAGCACAATGCAGTAATCTAACCTGACTACTGAAGCCAGGTTAAGCCTGTCTATATCAGAGCATACCTAGGTCACTAGCCAAAGCTAGTAGAAGCCACTTTGAGACCACCTGAACTTCAACACCCATTTATGAACCAACTTCTTCACACTGAGTGGAGCTTGACCCAGAACAGGCTCAACATCCTCCATCTAAGTCAGAGGAACCAATAACTAACAGACTTTCTGTCTTTCCCTGGTTAACCTTCAGTTTATTAACACTCTTCCCATTCATGGTCACAAGGAGGCACTATTCCAGTACGTCCATTGGCTCACAAGAAGAAGTCAAGTGGTGGACATCACACTATCTTGGATAAACTCACTCAGTGATTGACTGCTGATATTTCATAGCATGATGGACAGAACTCACCCATGCAGCATGTATGCTATACCCAAGAAAGATTGCCCAGGTACCACCATCTGGAGAAGATCATTTGCGTAGGATAAAATAGCTACTTGACATAGTGAATTCTAAAAATATTAGCATGTGGAAGGATCCATCTGGGAGTATTAGTTGCCATAAAAGTTGTCCCAAAACATGAAAAAGAAAAAAAGATCTGCTTTATTTTGGGTTTATAGCTACGTAATATACATTCGTAAACCAGATAAATATAAGCATGGTTTATTGATGCTTTATCTGTTCCTAAAGGTTAAAATCAAGAAGGCCTAACAGCACAAAGTACTACTACTTCCTAAACCTGCACATGCCTAGATCACACCAGTTTGGCTGCTGCTGCAGTTTGAATATGATCAGTGGATATTCATAGCCATGAAGCTCGTAGGCATACTTGGATGGATGGGGGGAGCACTAGTGGCATTTGTGCTTCTTGTTATGGCCCCTCTGCAAGCCAAATGCAGGCCACAGGAGTAAACCCTATCAGAATGTGCAGATAGTAGTATAGTATAGTATAGTATAGTATAGTATAGTATAGTATACAACATCCCAAAGTGAGGGCTCATGGATTTAAAAAGAAATAGACTACAGGAAAAGTCATGGTGTTTCGTTATCATTGTCGGTCTGTCATGTCTGAGCCCAATTATGGTATTGTACCATGTTAAGGTTGGTGTTCAGAAACCATGATAAGAACCAATGGTCTTTCAGTGGTTTTTCTGCAGCACCATGGCTTGTTGTTCAGATCATCACAACAATCTGAATCCAGGATCATGGTTTCTACATAACCAGTGTACAACCACCATAGAGTCATCCAGAAAGTGTGGATCCATTCCAGCCATCCAGCTTCTGTGTGCAAACTAATGAGGAAGAGGCAGACAACATGGACAGGAAGTGATGTACCTTAGGTTTGAATTTCAGGTGCAGTGTCTGATGGGATACATGCCAGGAGTGGGAGGACTAGTAGGAAGGATGGAAACCATGATAACTTAGAAACCATTTGGTTGCCTGTAGATCATGGTAAAAATCATGAACCATCGTTACCACACGGCACTGTCTGTCATGTTTTGTGTATTTAGCTAGAGTCTTTCAGTGGTAGCTCCATTACTGGAATGTCTTATTATAAGAAATTTGCTTGGCCCCCTACTTATATTCTGGAAGACATGTTTTTAAAACCTGACTGCTGTCGTGCATTTTTACTGATTGATCTGAAACTACCTCAAGTTTAAAATGTTGTAGAAATTTACTGTTTTGATGATATTTTATACAGATTTATTTTGTATTTTATAATTATTTAGAATAAGATTATCTAATCTGAGTATAATTTTGTGTGAATTCCCTTGAAATGCTGAAATAATAATAATAAGTAGTAGTAGTAGTAGGTGGTGGTGGTGGTGGTGGAAAAGAATGGTCAGGGGGCCATGGAGACAGAAACATAGCAGGAAGAGAATGGGCTGACAGAGGAAGTAGTAATGGGTTCATTGGCAAGGGAAGTACCAAAAGCAGCTGTGGCAACAGCTGGAGTTAGGGCTGGTGGAACAGACAAAGGAACTTCAGCAAAAGTTAGGTAACAAATGAAGGAACGTAGGCCTTGGTCCATCTGCCCCGTATTGCTGACAGTGACTGGCAGTGACTGTCCAAGAATTCAGGTAAGTTCTCTCTACCTGGAGAGGCCAGAGATCATACCTGGGATATTCTACATGTAAAGCAGGTGCTCTGCTGCTGAGCTGTTGCTACAGTCAGCTGAGTGGCTCACTCCACAGACACCTTCCTTCTCCAGTCAGCTGCAGGTCTCTGCTTTAATGAAAGGCCAGATCACCAGATCCTGGCATTGCAATGCAGCTAGCTTGTCTTAGGTTCTATCTAAGCCACGTGCCATTACTTAGCCAATCTATTGATTAGTAAACTGTAGATATCTAAACAATGAAGAATTTTCCAGGGTCTGTTTCAGAGCTGGGGATGATCCATTATTGGATACCAAGAGATTCTTCCATAATCTCCACCCAGGCAAGGGGTTGGGACCAGAAGCTATATACTCCACTGGAAAAAAAAATTGGAGGTTTTCTCCAGCACAAGGGAAGGTTGCTCCAAGGTTTTATTCATACAGGCAGGCACCCAGGTGTATATTTTCCCAAACAAAGCGAAAGACCTGTCACCAACACTAGAAGAACTTTGCCACACCCATAGTGGGTCAACAAGATAGCAGGTGAGCAACTTGTTCAGGACTCTGCTAGCTATGTTGTTTCCCCCTTTTGTTTGTTTTTGCTACTGGCTCGGGCATTGGTTATTGTTGTTTGCTCAGAAATTGTCCTATTCTGCACTTACTCCTGATTTATTTCTCCTTAATAAATCTTTTACTGTTTTCACCAAAACCCAGAGTGTGTGCTTTGGTGGTTAGAGAAAGAAGGGGGCACACCACATTTGGGTTTCCACAAAGCTATTTAGGCTTCCCAGTTACAATGAATGTACTCAGCAGAACCAGTAAGTTAGCTGTGCAACTTACAGGGCTGGAGGGACCCCACCGGCATTATTGGTCAATTGTTCCCAAGGACAGAGAGTATTTGAGAACTGAGAAGACTGGGCTGTTTTATTCTTGATGGTGGCAGCTGGTACAATAGACAGGGTACTGTTCAGGTGCGAGGTAATCTCTCTATGACCTTTCTTATTGCTTACAAACAATAAGCACTTATTTATTTGTTTGCTTGTTTTATTTATTTATTTACAACTGCTAACCTCCACTGTCATCTGGCACACAGAACAGCAGCACACAAATGGAGAATAGTATGATGTTAGGATAATCCATTTCTTTTAAGCCTGCCTTTGTCCCTGCTTTTCAAGTGTTTGTTTTATGTTCCTTCTGTATCCAGTAGTTTTTGTCTGTTGCTTCATAAGCACAAATAATAATTATAAAGCAATGTTATTGCGTCTTGAAAGGGTTGA
Organism: Varanus komodoensis; assembly: GCF_004798865.1. Lineage (NCBI taxonomy): Eukaryota > Metazoa > Chordata > Lepidosauria > Squamata > Varanidae > Varanus > Varanus komodoensis. Next base: position 35,565,245 of record NW_025336087.1, on the reverse strand, counting down.
AAGAAGTTAATTTTGCCCCGGGAGTCTTTGTGTGGCGCATGCACCATGGGCCTGATGCTTTTGATGTATACACATAATGACAACAGACTTGAATAGCTGAAAACAATAGAAGGAGCAACATTTTTTTAGTTTCTGACCAAGCGCTCGCGCTCCTTCTCTCTCTCTCTCTCCGCCCCCCCCCCCTTTCTTTCATACTCACACACTTGGGGCAAATAAAAAGCAGCAAACCTTGTCAGCTCATTTTGTCTTTCCCTGCTCTTTCCACTCCCAAGCTTCAACACTGATCAGGGCATCAAATGTTTGACTGTGGAACACTCGTAATGGCTTCTGAACTGTATGCAGGTGGGGAGATTTCTCTAGGGGCACAACCCCTTCTGCAAGCCTGTGACCTCCAGTCTTTCAGCTGCAGAGCTGGACTGAAACCCCTAAAGCATTGTTTTAAAATACACTTGATCACATAATAGATTGTCACAACACCTTCTTTTGTTCATAAGAGGTTATGTACTATGTAAATCTCAGAAGAGATGTGCAAAGTGTATTCTGACAAGTATCACATTTAGCAGGAAATATACATTTATCAAGTTCACCTCTGTTCTTTATAATTTCAGATTTTATAAATACCTTGTCTGTGCTGCAATAGCTATTACAGAGTTGTTCTCCTTGTTCAAAGACTTGTCTGCATTGAGCCAGAGTCTAAGCTAAGGGAGGGAAAGTCAGAAAAGCATTCAGGCACGTGCTTCTCTAGCCCTGGAGAGACCAAGGATTAAACCTCGACCCTTTTTCATGCAAAGCAGGTGACCAACAAATATGATATGACTCTATAGAACTGCTTCTCAAAGCTCATTTCTTCAATTCTGAGTCAGTTGGTTCTGGAACAACCATTTTCCCTCTTTTTCTTGCGAAAAATTCAAACCAACACCGAAGACAAAAGAGAAGTAAAATAAATAATTACAGGGGGGCGGGATTTCTTGAAATCTGATTGAATCTATGTACTTTTATATATTTTATAGCTAGCAAAACATACTACTATTCTTCGGGAAAGTTATGCATAGACTTCAGCAAAGGCAACCCAGATTATCATGTGTTTGTCCATTTGTAAATTACATCAAAAGAAGATCTGTCCAAAAATTGAAAGCTCCATCGAGTCTTCAACCCACTCTGTTATCAAAGTGGGCTATTTCTACTTCCAGTGTTGTAATGCTAATCTTTTAACTATCAAAAGGACAAGTATTAGGATCCATTTACATTGACCTTTCATTAAGCTCCAAGTGAGGGGCAAATAGTTGAAGAGATATGCATATAAATATTGAAGAACTTTCCATTGTAACATTTATCCTTATTATTACCTTAGCCTTATTATTACTTGTCTCTTACACATTAGACATTGCCTTATTAAACAGTTGGCCAATAAACTCTATTAAAAAGACGTAGCATCCAATATACTCAAAACATCAGTTTTTGCTGAATTACAAGAGGCATTCAATGTATTCTCGGTATCAGGTTGATTTGCTATTGATGTGGGTAATTTAATTATTTCATTAGCTAATGACACTATCTGAGGGTATACATGCAAAATTTCAAATAAGTGTGTTCATTAGTTCCCTAGTAATCCTCAGTGAAAGACGACCATAATGACTGATGCTACAATGTTGAAGAAAATCGAGCACTGCACTGTGATTAAGTTGCTTACAAAACAAGGAAAAAGTTAAAAAATCATTCACAAAGAGACGGTGGCCATTTAGCAGGACTCTGCACCTTCATTATCTACTGTTCAAAAGTGGCCATGTGAATTTAAAAGGGACAGAGAAAGCATTGAAGATGACCCTCGCTCGGGCAGGCCGGTTACTGCCACTACGAAAGAAAATGTGAAAAAAATTGAGAAACTTGTATTGGAAGATGCCCGAATAAAAATCAAAATGTTAGCAGAGATGACAAACCTATCTGTTGGTACCATATTTACTGTTTTTCATGACCATCTTTCAAAAGTCTGTGCAAGATGGGTGCTGCAAATGGTCATGGCGCATCAGAAACAAGTGCGAGTCGAGTGCTGTAGGGAGTTTTTAGAGCTCTGTGGTGAAAATCCATTGAGTATTTTCAACCGGATTGTTACTGGAGATGAAACTTGGGTTCATCAGTATGACCCTGAAAGTAGGCAGGAGTTCATGCAGTGGCATAAAAAAGTTGCTGACCCTCCAAAGAAATTCAAAGTCACTCCATTGGCCATAAAAATCATGGCCACAGTGTTTTGGGACTCAAAGGGAATTTTATTGATCAAGTACACGAAAAAAGGTGAAACCATAAACGCAGCTTCTTATGTAACCACTCTGCATAATTTAAGAGAAGCAATTAAAGAAAAAAGGTGGGGAAAACTGACCACAGGTGTGTCGCTTCTTCACGACAAAGCGCCCGTTCATACGGCACGTGTTTTGAAGGCTGCTGTGCAAGACTGTGGTTTCGAAGAAATAAACCACCCACCCTATAGCCCGGACCTGGCCCCCAGTGACTACTACCTCTTCCCAAATTTAAAAAAGATCTTCGTGGAAAGCGATTTTCCGACAATGAAGATATCAAGACAGCAATTAACGCACATTTTTTAGACAAGGAGGAAGGGTATTTTTACAGGGAATTGAAAAGTTAATTTCTAGATGTAATAAGTGTATTGAAATTATGGGGGATTACATTGAAAAATAAAAATTATTTCAATTTATTATTCCTTTTTCTTCATGCTGATACCAAGAATATATTGAACACCCCTTGTAAATATAACCATTAGCCCTACTGCGATAAATGCCAATGATCCATTGATTGGGCAAAACACAATACTCCAATTCATTATTCCAATATTTCTTAGGACGTTGAGCATTATATTTATTCACTGTCAATAAATATTTACGTATGTGGATTGTGACTCGTTATTGCTATTTAGCCTCAATCAATACTTCCAATAACAGAGGGAGCTCCAAAGCTATAAAAGCAGCAGGACCAAGGCTAGATTCAAACAGATGTTTCAACTGCATATATTGCCATTCAGAGATAGCTTGCAGTCCACCTTTAGCAGGCAGAACAGAGAATGGCAGAAGGTTATCACCAGGACCTACAAGCTGAACTGAAATAAAAATCAGCCTACCTGTCTGAGTTTCTCAAACAAATGCCCTTTTGGAAATCTTGGAGCCTGGGTTTCCAGACTTAATAGGCACTGTAATGGCCGTGCTGACTCTGTCACCTTGCTTTACCTGCAAGGCAAAGGCACTTTAGGTCCTAATCATTGGCCTGTCATGGATCATCCTGTCCAGGGTGGCTGCTTTAAAAATGGACCTGGACCACACAATTTCCTTCTGGTTCTTCTGGGCTCTGCTGCTTTGGAAGCATCTGTTCAACAGGGCTCCACACAGTCAGCACTTCACATACAGTTTGTGTGCACAGGCACTTGTGTGGCCACAGTTCTTGCAATATGTTTACAAAGCTGTTCCTCCTCTTCTGCACAGGCTTCTAACTCACTTCAACATAGAGAGAAGTTCCTCATGCACCAAGAGATGTGCTTATTAAAGAGCTGAATCCAGCACTTTGGGAGTCTTTGGGCAAGATAAACTCAGAACAAAGTAGGTAGCCATCTTTCAAGGCTACAGAATGAACATCTTTTAATCCTATATACCACTTGGTGGTGTGTGTGTTGTGGCACTGGGGTATACAGTAGTTGTGGTGGAAAGGAAAAGAAGCCCAGCTTGTCTTTTTAAATACTGACTTGAATTCTATAAATTTCACTGTGCTCATTGAAAGTTGGACAAAATTGGTCCTAGAGAGCTATAGAGTTACTTTTTAATTAAAAAGGTAAACAAATCTGAGTCAGTTAATTACAATAGGCATTTGATTATAACAAAGCCAGGATTTTGCCGTAAGTTAAATTGTGACGTGAACATGAGTCCAGTCATCAGAAACTAGGCTTATATGAGTATTATCTTGTACAGAACTGCAGTCACAATTTTTTGGTGGATTAGATGTGTCTGGACCAGTCTGACAAATTAGAACTAGCTAACTAGCCTTGATCCTGGAAGATGGGGCATTTTTCTGTACAAGTGATTGCTTGGGATACATGGAGGCCTTGCATAGGAACTGGCAAGTAGCAAGCAATTATTATTTGAGATAATGTAGGATATGGAACTAAGAAGGGATTACTTCTGGGTAATTCAGTGGAACTGATTTTCATGATTAGAGAAAATGGGGTTAGTAATTTCTATAGGAAAAAAGGAAACGCTTTGCTTTAATGTATATTAAGTAACTAGAAATTTAACTCCTTTGCAATGCAATATTAACTAGATCAGCATAGCTCCTTTAAAGTTATTAGAAATAAATCAACATTCAGCATGCTTTATATGGGATTTCCAAATAAATGTGCTTAGGCTGGACTGTAAATTATGCTAAACTGATGACTAGTCTAAAGGATTTGCTTTTAATAGGAATTTTGAACAACCTGGCTGACCAACTAAATTATTGCTGAATAGGATTATCTGAACTTATACCAATAGAAGTCTACATTCTGAGGCTATATATACAGCTTTAAATATCAGGGAATTGTAAGTCTAAAGATAACAATTTTAGTATGCAGTTATATCCTAAACACATGTTATAAAAGCTTCAAGAAGTGCACTTAATAAATATTGCAAACTCCAAGAGCTGTTGTCTCAGGAATAAGGAGCAAGGTAATGGAATATTTGAAAATGCACTCTGATTTATTAATGTTTGGGGGTTTTTTTAAGAATGTCTGTAATTATACTGCATGGATGTTTATAATAACATCTTGACAAGCTGGAGTGTGATCACAATAGGAAATGCCCCTTCTCTTCCCATAAATTGAAAGCAAAGTCCAAGAAGGGAGTTCTCTCCAAAAGTGCACACTGTAGCTATCTCCTTCTGCCATGTGTCCCGGCACTGGGACATTCAGGCCGTTCTGGGAATGTTATAATGTGATGGGCTATTTGTGGAGAGCCCTTGCATCCTTTATGCCCATGTCTGAACATTGTTACTCAGTTTTTGCATCTTCCTCTGATCCGTTGGCCACTTTTTGTCCCCTCTTAATCATTAGGGAAGACTATTCATAGCTTCAGGTAGCCTCAGTGATACCCAGATGCCTTCACATTGTAAATGGGCAGTAGTGGGGGGAAACTTTTTTCTAGGCAAGGAATGCTCAGCTCTTCTGACAGAGCACCTGTAATGAACAAGTGATTCTTGCAGGGGAAACAAGGGTCTTCCAAGGCTTTCAGCTTGCTGTGTCTGTTAGCTGAACAAAGAAGTCAGAGCACAAGGAAAATGATCGGGGTGGGCTAGATGCACCCTTTCTTTTTCCTTGATGAAGTTCCTTGATGTGCCCAACAGATGATCAGGCGCATCATGCTGCAAACAAGTCTTTGTCTCTGTCTTGCCAGTGTTGCAAACCCCTTTGGACTTGCTGCAGGTTTTTTTCCTCTTTAATTTCCCCAGCCCCCATCCCAAGATCCCAAAAGGTATACTTCAAGCTGACCAGTTGGTATCCATCACTTTTTTCTGAAGATAGTATCTGAAGATATTTACAAGCTCTTCCCCAAATAATCCCCATCTTTTCAGTTCCCCTCATCCCCTTTTTACTATATGAGAGCAAATCTTGTCCATTTCACTCCCCACTTGAGAGAGAGAGAGAGAGAGAGAGAGAGAGAGCGCGCGCGCGCGCGCACTCAGATCTGTCAAACCTGGAATGCTGTTAGATTTTTGTTTTGTTTTCTTTTTGAGTGGCCAGTAGAGTTTGGACTGGTACATATTCACTATGTCTCAGTTCAAATCCATCCAATTCCTTATCAAAACCCTCTGTCAAACTAGATACATATCAAACTCAGGTTCCATTTCAAAAGGGAGATGAAGATCTTGTTTAGAAGGGATCTTGCTGAAAGAATGTGCTTTGTCTTCAGCAAATTGTCCAGGAAAACCAAGCAGGGAGAAATAGGCAAAATCCAGGATGCGTTCTTGCTGCCCCTGAGCACCCCAGCCAAATGAGGCTTAAAACCCACACAGTTGTTCTTAATTGTATGCATTATCAGAAAAAAATAAAGTGATACTTTACGCACACTTTTGTGCACAAACAATAAAAAACTGGTCTGCCATGGGCAGCCTCTCCAAGTTGGAACACCTTGAATGAGCTTCTCATTACCACTTACAGAGATGATGTTCATTCATTCATTCACTAATTTTATTAGTGTTTTATATGTCTTATTACTGTTGTATATGATGCACGGTTTGATTAGAGTTTTAGCTCCTTTGAATATACCCTATCTCTTGGTCTCCCTTTGGAATTATATCTCATCATGCCATTTCTCAAAAATAGTGCTAGCAGAAGTTGGCCAAATCTTTCTATTGCACAAGCAATTGTGTAATGTGGTCACGTAGCCAGTGGCACAAACAATTACACAAGAGTGATACCCGACCAGTTGTGCAATGGGTTCTGCAAACCACAACCACTCAATGGGTTGTACAACAGGTTGCACAACTGCATTTGCTCAAATGTAAGTTTTATCATATTATTATTATTATTATTATTATTATTATTATTATTATTAATATTTGATTGCTATACCACCCTACAGTTGAATCTCTCTGGACAGTTTAGAACAGCTCACAAAACAGACAATAATATACAATGAAAACATGAAATAATTATAAAAGGATTAAAAATAAAGAAACAGCTAAAACAGACAATAACAAGGAATGACTCCATAAAATACCTTGGATGGGTAATTTCCTCAGCCTTCCATGGAGAACGCCCTCTCCCTTGTTGCCATCCTCCAGTCATCCCTTGAAGTTGGAACTCAGAGGAGGCCCCATGGCTTGTACTATCCAAGTATATAATGGCTAGAAGAGACTGCTAGTTTCCACTAGCCCACTGTCATTTCCATTAAAAGAATGCCACAGCTGCATACTGACCCATGTGGGTGTGCAGGGCGGGAATGTGACCAGGGCATCATGGTCAACCATGGTGCTCCTGCACTTCAGACCTTACCGATGCACCAGTGTAAACATAATGACCAATGATCATTAAAATAGTTTGTGGCTTCATTGTAGTAGTTAAGAACGCAGGACTGGGACTCAGGCAATCTGGGTTCTAGTCCCTACTCAGTCATGGAGCTAACTGGGTAACTCTGGACCAGTCACAGATCTCACCCCAACCTACCCCAGAGGGTTGTTGTTGTAAAGATAAGATTGGGAGGAGGAAAAGGAGCAGGAGTAGGATGATTATGTAAGTCAACATGAGTTTCTTGAAAGGAAAAAAGGAAGGTGAGATATTAAAAACACATTGTGAATAGCTGTTGGTGAGCCACATGTTCTCTGGTATTCTACCCAATATTTTTGCTACTCAAGCCTAGCAATAAGAAAAACAGCATTAAGATTAACTTCCATATCATCAAGATCTCATTTAGAACAGAGAACATTTGTAGAGATTTCAGTATTTTAATTCAATTTTATTTTTAGTGGTAGATTTTTTTAAAATTTACAACATTGTGTTGGCAGTTAAATTAACATGGCAATTACTGTTTTTGTCTGTTTGGTGGGTTGGTTGGTTAAATGTTTCCTCCACAGATCGAAAAGGAAACATCTCCCATTTGAGAAATTTAAGTCCTTTGGCTGATGACCAGTATAAGCACCAAAATAAGAATTCATTCCAAATTTCTATGAAACTACAAATGCATTTTTGTTTGGGGATGTAGGAATTAGTTTTAAAAAGTGAGAGCAATGTAGCATTTTAGAAAGTTACTTATTCTATCTTAATAAGTAAATTCTGCATTGAGTGCTAGATGCAGTATCGAAGAATGGACTATTTTTGTTCTGGTGGCACCATAATGCGAAACAAGAAAATAACAAAAATGAAATGCAGTATGTTTTCCTGGCCATAAATGGCCAGCCAACCTACATGTCCTATAGACTACCATTAACCTTGACATACAGTTGGTGATGGCTTCAATAATTATGATTCTTAATTGCTTCTTTATACAGCTAGCTCAAGCCACTTAGTCCCTCGTGGATAGCCTTTCCATCCTTTTCCAAATGAGAAAATGATATGGAGCCAGGCAAAATAATTGGCCACTCCTGTAAATTTACTGTAAAGCAAATCACCAGATCAGAGCTTATTTACCCAAATCTTTCTCTAGAATAAATTATAAAAATCCACTTTTGATATCAACAAAAGTAGAAGGTATAATAGTAAAGTGAAGCTTTAAAAAGTTAGTTCCTCAGATCTGTTGCTATCCTTGTTTGCAGTTGAACAGGCAATTGTACCAGCAAATTGAATTCTGGTTTCACCTCTCAGTATTTCCATCTTCTTCCCTCCTTCTTCCTGCTTCTGCTCCATTGCCATCTTGGAAGAAGCTTTGTAAGCACTCTGCATTTTTAATCCTGAGATGGGAAGCCTCATGACTCAGACACATTTGCCTACAAGAAGCTTTGTTCATCTTCACTATATGCAGTGTAAAAGGTGAAAGAAGAAGTGATGCCATGTATGGAATTTGTATGTTCTTTGAATGTGAATGGGCATTAAACACATTGATAGCAAAGACAACTCTTTCGTATCAAAACATCTTCCTACCTCATACCTAAATATTATGCTCTTGCTTTTTCCTTGCTTCATTGCCCTACATAACCTTCCCAAGCCCTCTAAAAGTTTTGGATTTCAACTCTCATCAAACACAATCAAGAATTCTGGGAACCGTAGGCCAAAACATGAAGAGGCTATGAAAGGCTGACTTAAATTATCAACTATCATAAAACATTTACTTACATATTCCATAGTCCATAGTCATAAACAGATAACAGCATGAAGTAAGATCTTCTAAGTTATTTGTGCCTGCTATTTTCTGCTGGCATATATAACAGGTTTTTTTATATGTTACATATTTATCATGCACCAATAAATATGCAAATGAATAAGATCAAAATGATTCCTGTTAGTAATCCCATATTGTATTTCAGTCAAAACCCATTCCTAGGGGATCCATGCAGTAGACAAAGCAATACACAGTGTACAATATGCTGGCTGCAGATATGGAAGTGGGGACTTAGAAGAATTTTTACCTCATTCCAAAGAAGCTGAAAGCATAGCCTGGAATTTAAGAGCAATGAAAGCTTTCCTTAGGAGGAAGAACATTATGTAATTAGTATTATCATGTTTTAGAAAGAAATATCACTGATAAAGATGGTGTTATCTACTTCCAAGTCTACTTGCATGTCATTTTATTTTATTTTATTATTTTATTTTGTAGCTTTTATTGTTTTATTTCTGAAAGTTGAATTCATCCATCACCATAATCAGAGAGTAGTAGTTGATATTCCCTCATCCAGTCAATGCTATTAGTATATTCACATATTGTACAAGACATAACTTTCATTGGCAACCTATCCTCCCCAAAATGTTATATAGGCATGACCATCTGTTGAGGATTGTTTTGAATCAAGCAAACCTTGAACAGGTAAGTTGTCTTCCTTATATGCCTCTCTGGCATCTGGAAATCAACGTTGGAGCTGGAGAGGTGGGGATGATGCAGTGGGTTGGGAAGGAAGGAGACTGGGGTAGCCATGGCTCCCAGCATCCTTCCTAACCCCTCTGAAGCACTCCAGCTGGACAGCCAAAAATGGTGATATAGCTAAAAGGCAGAGTGAAAGAAGCTGGGGAGGCAGAGATTGCCTCTCCAAGTTTAGGGGTTTGTGAACATTAAGGCCACAATCAATATGTCTGTACTCCAATTCAAGCATGGGGAAATAGCCTTTCTTCCTGGTAACAGAAAGACAGTAACTTGGTGCCATACAAATCCATAAACAGGGAAGTCTCATGGTATGTTCTGGTTGCCATTTACCTAATCTCCCAAAGTGGGGATGTCCAGGAAAGAACCATTGGAGCTGACCTTAAGGAGCAGACATATACACGGGCTCACTTGGGAGACTGTTATCCTTCAGGTATTGCATGTCAAGACTTCCATAGGTCCACTTTGGATTTTATCCAAAATGAAACTGTTAGCCAGTGAAGATCTTTTATCAAAAGATGTTCTGATCTGTAATTTCTAGTTAGCAACCTGATTGCCATGGTCTGATTTCCTGATCGCCATGGTCTATGAATGCATTGATCTAATACAATAAAGTATTTGAAAAGTCTGGTTCATAATTATCTTGGTAGAGGGATGACTCTCAAATAAATTGTCCACTGGTGTTTTCATCACAAAGATTTGACAGCAGGGTCAATTCCCCCTTCTTTGGAAGTAAGATTAGAAACAATAACAGATATGTCTTCTGAGCACTCACAGTGGAACTGAGTATTTATCCCTTCCTTTCTTTTCAGTATGCCATTCCCACAGGGAATGCTATTCCCCTTCTAGCCACAGATTATGTATGATGTATGAAATGTTAGCTCTTGGTTTGACAATGTAAGTGCACTTATAGGTTCCTGCAGTGTGTTTTGGTTGTTGTTTTACCTTGGGTAGAGAGGAGAGGAATTCATTCATTTGGCATTTTAATGTAAAGTAACTTAATGTTATACTTTATAACCTATGCACAAAGTCACCTATACGTTGACATTTACACTTCCCCAAATTTTGCAATAGAATTCTTCAAGCAAGCAGGTGATACTTGGTGATACACAATACTTAGAGGTTCAGTTCATCATAGCTTGGAATAGGTCCTTAATTTCCTAGCACTCTTTGGAACTCTTTACAGCTACAGAACAGGTATTTCAGGTTTTAAGCACCGCTGAAAACCATACTTTCTCCAACAGGCGTGCCCAGGAATGAAGCCTTCAAGAGCTTGTGCCACTCCTACCTGGCACTGTTGTTGAGAAAGATTGCTTGGTAATCCTCTACCAATACTGGCAGTGATTGGCAACTCCACCATCCTGCCTCCCATTTCAGGCCACTGGCCCTGGTGGTGCCTACTGCTGTCCACCTGCCCCCTTTTTCTTGGCTACAGTAGGAATGGGCATCACTTCAGCCTATTCTTCAGTTGGCTGAAATGATGGCCAATCTCCCATTCCAGGCCTCTTCTTAACATAGTAGACAGAAAGAGGAAGGAGAAGGGAAGTCTTGCTGGTCCTCTGGAGTCCTCTGGGATACCTGCAAGAGGACTGAAGGCAGAGAAGGAAAGAGAAGAAGACACACCACCCTTGATATGCCTAATCATCTGTTAGGCGCAGGGTGGGTATGATGCCTGATAAACCACACTACATATCTCTCTATGTGATGTAACTTACTATGTTGTGTAAACCCTCCCAAATACTTTCACTCAAGTAGGCCATTGAAGTGAAAGCTGGTGGTTAAAATAAACTTGCATTATTCGCATTTGGGGTCATTTCTTACCACAGGCAAAAGTGCATCAAGCAAGAAAACTGCTGCACATGAAAAGCCTTTCTTCTGACTAAAATTTCCCTCCAGGAGATTTTAATTAACACAAGACTGCCTTTCAGCTCTCAGCAAGTACAATGCATGGTCCACTGACTTTTTTTTCTACATAAAAATAGTTTGGCTTATAATTTTTTTTGAAGAAATCAGAGCAAATCTTTTCTTCAATGGATTATTAATTTCGTTTGCTGGAGGTTTTAGCTAAAAATCTTAGTTTAAAGGGAGACCAAGATGATCTGTATTGAACCTTCTTTTGTTCTTTTGCTTGGGGTATACCATACAATTGTTCCAGGGGAGATTCTAGCATACCTTTGTGTCCCGGGCATGCTTTGATTTATTAAACACATGTACACACAGAGAGAGGGAGGGAGAGGAAAGCAGGCAGGAGGCTGAAAGTGGAGGTGTTCTCTAGGACTACTTATGCATAACTTCACTTCTCTAGGACTACTTATGCATAACTTAAAGTACAGAATGTGAACTTGGAGTAAGCTGGTCATCCCACAATGCAGGATGGAGCATCTGCATGGGAGTTGTTACTTTCCTTTATTGCGTTTTTAATTTTGTGGGTTAAAATTTATGTTCATTTTTTGTTATTTTAATTATGATTTTGTTTTTAATCTCTATTGTTAGTATTCTCAAGCACCACTGTTTGGCAAGAAAGTTGGATAGGAATTAAATAAGTAAATAAGAAGTTTTCCTGATCCCTGACTTCAGTGTTGTCCAAAGCCACTTATGGAGGCTATACAGCATATTGTTATAAAAATAATTATTATGTTCTGTTTGTTCATTTGAGAGCCACTCATTAACATCATGCTTTCTGGGCAGCCATTACAATAAAAGTAAAAAATTAAAGAAAGATAACCTCCCAAAGTAAAAAAAACAACCCTTTCTAATAATATACTGGTTATTATAAAGCCATTCAGCTTGAAGCTTGGCAATATGAGGATCAAGAATACAAAAATAATTAAAATAATTTCAGATTGGAAAAACAATAACTTCCCTTTATAAGGCAAATTACAGTTCAGTTAGATTCAGCACTAGAAAAGCAAACCTTGCAGCCACTAATCAGCAACACAGAGACAAAGAAAAGCAAGAGGAATCTTAGGCATATGGAACTAGACAATTGGAGAGCTGTGGGAGCCAGAAGGATGTGTAATGTGCATACAGCCTGCCTCATTACTGGAGAGTGAAAGGTCATCAAAATCAATTTGCAGCATGATGTACAAAGGTCATTATCAGACTCAGATTTTCTGAGCCCATTTAAAACACAATAAAAACACCAAGAGCTTCCTTTAATAACTGTGATTAGTAAAAGAAAATGGCAGATTATTGAGCCATTTATTTAAACATTTGTGCTGCCTTGGTTTTTTATTAAGGACATCACAAATAATGAGAGATGCTTTTAAAAGATGTTCAGTCCTGTAGCACTTCTGATTTAATAATGTGGACAGAAGCGAGCTGTTTCCCCCAAAAGACAGTCCTTCAACATAAAAAAGAGTTAAAATATATTTGCTCTTTCTGAACTATTAAAAAAATAGTTTTATTTGTGTGGTTATTTTATGGGATGAACCAAACTAGAATTCAGAATCTTTTTTGAACTACAGCCCGGTTGTTAGAATAGGTGATCCAAAATGACCTAGTGCAGTTATAATAATATTAAGATACACCGGTGAAGAGGATACAGCACCCCTGCCCACTAATGCAAGAGTTTATGGAAAGCCTGATAATGAACACCAATTCTGAAAACTCATATGATGCTGTGCAGTGCAGGGAAAAGAGGTGGTTATTTCCTGATGGAGACAAATTGAAAACCAGAGGAATCTCAGCATTGGTTTCCAGTGTCCTCTAAATAAGAGGGACACAACTAAAATACAACATTAAGAGGGAGAAGGAAAGGGGAAGTGGGAGGGAGAGCGGAAAGTCTAGTTCTTGAAAGCAATCGCAGTAGCTTGGGTCCACCTTTACTAGTAATTTCATACACGACCATAGGAGGCATGCTTTTAAACTAATGGTTTCATAGGTTGTGAGTCTCCCAGCCATTAAAAGGAAATAAGGGATGCAGATGGAAATATTTGCTCGCTGACTGCTGAGGTCAACAAGCGGACCTTTGTCGTGTAAACTTGTCTGTTGGGTCCGATACAACTTTATTCTGTTGCTGATGTGTATGTAATTGTGTTCTAATGTGTTTGTGCTATGATTGCTTTATTCAAGCTATATTTGTGATAGTAAGCTGCCTTGAAAGCCATTTCTCTTAGAAAAGCAGGATACAAATCTAATCTAATCAATGCCTTGTTGTTTATTCACTATTGCAGGTGATGCAGGGGTTTAAACTGTGCTGCTGGGCTGGTTGATCGAAAGGTCGCCGGTTCGAATCTGCACAATGGGGTGAGTTCCCGTTGCTCCGTCCCAGCTCCTGCCAACCTTGCAGTTCGAAAGCGTATAAATGCAAGTAGATAAAAAGGTACCACTTCAGTGGGCAGGTAACAGCGTTCTGTGCACTTCAGTGTTTAGTCATGCCGGCCACATGACCACGGAGATTGTCTGTGGGCAAATGCTGGTTCCTTTGACTAGGAAATGGAGATGAGCACTGCCCCCTAGAGTCAGACATGACTGGACTTTAATGTCAAGGGGAAACCTTTACCTTTCACCTTAACCTTTGTTTTGAAATGTACTGATTTTGTACCAATTTTAAATGGTGAGTTTGTGTATTTGGGATTACATACATTAATGTATTTTTGTAAACCTATTAGAGATATCCTTTGATGTGGTAAATAGGGTATAAACTGATCATAAAATCAGTCATATATTCAGGCTAGATGAAGCACCTCAGTACTTCTTTTGAATCTGATACAAAAGAAATCAATCCTGTAGCTTTCTGTTTTTTACATGGGCAGTTGGGGCACAGTCAGTCCCTTATGAGGAGAAAAACAGGTTTTGGGAGGTTAATATTAAGTGTTCTCTCTTTAGGTCAGCTAAAAAGTATCTGATGGTTTTTCCTGTCTTGCTTTTCCTGGTCAAGAGATGGATAGGAAGGAAGTCACTGCAGTACTGAAGGTGCATTTCTTGGTTGGGACTTGATTCTGGAGGAAGGAGGGTCTCTGGTGGTGGGTGGTCTTTTGGAAGGGTCATCTGTGCACTTGCTGTGGATAAGGTATCGTGTTGTTAGGTCACTTAAGACAAGCTATGAAATGGATTGTTTAATGTGAGTATATGTTATTATTGGTACTCAATATTGTAAGCTGACCTAGTGGTGTCTTGCATTTATTTATTATATCTTTTCTATTATATCTATATTTTTAATATCTTTTAAATGAACTCTAACTGAGTTGCATTGTGTTTTATATGCCATTAGTATGGTCATTGTGAACCACTGTGTAAATGTACAAAGTACAAATAAATGTGGTATGACTAAATTGACGTTGACTATGGTGATATGGCCAGAGAGAAAAATTTAAGCATCTTCTCCAATTCTTCCTCGCTCCCCCATGGTCCTCTGACACTTGAACTTGCAGCCTTGAGAGATTCGGTTTAGCTTTAAAAAATCATAAAAATCAGAGAAAAGGTAAATGTAGCATCACAAAATTGACCTGCACAGGAACTAACCTATCATAACAGAAAACTCTCCTGTATGTTTTCTTTCACTTACACATTTCAGTTTTTATCATATAATATCCAACATAAGAAAACTTGAAACACATTTCTGCTCAGAAGAGTTGATGTCATGCGCTGGATTGCATACTGGGCTTCATTTTTTATTAATAATGATCTCCCCCAAAAGAGAGTTAATTGTACTTGTTCAAGATTGTTGAAAACATACACAGTAAATTCAAAGCAATTAACATTGTGGGTAGGAAGAGCAACTTAGTATTTTTCCACTCCTTGCAGTAAAATGAACTTTCATCATGCCTTATACACAAGATAAAAATAGCTAGGGTCCATCATACCATTTCCTAATAAGGATACAGATCAAGAAGATAATTGGCTGAAAACATTTGAAACAGTAGTAGCAGCAGCAGTAATAGTAATAAAAGTACAGCTGTTTTCCTTTTCCTCCTTCAATAATGAATGCTGTTTCTTATGTCATTCAGTGCATTTTCTGTTTCAATGGTTTTTGTTTTAATGCTTCCTTATGGTATAGTAACCTGCAATTCCAATTACACTTTGAGCATTGCAGTGAAAACCTAATCAAATCACATTAAAAACCTCAGTCTCTCCATGCACTGTAATGCCTTGCTCGATGCTCTAAAATATCACTGTTTACATTTAGAAACTCTGAAATAGCTATTTCGGTATAGGAACTCCATTAATGCACTTTCTCCATATTTTGTTGAAAGCATTCCTGGCATGGGAAGGACACCAGGCAAGCTATACAATGAGAGGGACATGAAACAGTATTGAATTATGAAGACCTGGTGCAGAGTTGCAGAGGTGTTGCCCCTTTCTTGCCTGAGATTCTGTCTTTTAACAGCCCTTGCCTGATCTAGGATGCCTTCTGCCTAAAGCAACTGCTACAGAGGATTGGCAGGTCTTTTAATAAACTACAGTTGTACCCTGCTTCTTCCTCATCCAGTTCTCATCCTTACTTTCCTGGTTTGCAGTTAAAAAAAAGTGTGGGGGGGATTTTCTAAGTAAGTGGGAGGGAACAGTGGACAAAGGAACTGAGTCAGAAGTGGCCTGGGGGAAGAACCTTAGATGCATCCTCATTTGCAGATGGGGACCATCTTTGCTAAGTTCTCCGGGGTGGTCCCTGCTGATTAATGGAGTTAATTAACTGGGCATCTCACCAAGATAAGAAACTCTTCCTCTATACCCCCCACCCAGACATTTTTATATGATATATATTTTCTGGTGAGCCACAAAGTACGCTACAGTAGACATACTTAACTAATGCAAAAAAGTAATTTTGTGTAAACGATAATAATTAAACTCTGAGAACCCAACATCTCCCTACAGTTACATAAAGAGCACCAAACATTATCTCGCACAAAATCTAACAAAACTATAGCAAAAGAATTCCAGGGATATAAATTCTGCAGAATTCTTTGCCTAGCACAACTTATCACACTCTCTGGGTTTGCCTGGAGTTTCAAGAATGATTTGATTTGTTCTATTTAATGCTGGACCTCCATATTAGCAACTCAAGCAAAACTGTCCCAAGATGCTTGTAGTGGACAGCAGATAAAAGCTATAGACAGACAGACAGACAGACAGACAGACAGAGTAAGTAAATACTTGGTATGCTTCTACCATTAGTCTATCCCTGCACATCTTCCATTCTAAAGTGGAAACATAATTTGGAATAAGATGAAATGATAAAATGCACTCAGGGGTTGAATATGTGTTGTTAAACCATAAATTGCTGTTGAAACATGGCTTATCATGTTTCCTGAATTCAGCTGCACTAACAAGACATGGGTTGATAACCACCAGCAACTCATTAAAGAACCATGTTTTGTTGTTGTATTGTGTTCTGCTGCTTGTTCACCATGGTTTGTTATCTCAGCTGGGTTCAGACTACGCAATAACCCATGTTTCAACAAAAACCTACGTTTCAAAAAATCCCACGTTCAGCAAATGTGCAACTAGGCACTGAGTCACACTAATCTGATACAAGAGCTCCAGTGTACATACATTTGTCCTCTGGAATGGCATATCCATGTAATTCATCGCCATTGTGTACTTATGTGGGCATTCCTAGGCACACACCCACATCAGATGAAGCTGTGAATCTTGGGAATGTCTCCTGAAATACTTTTTCATTGTAACTTGTTAATATTAACTACGAAGTCAAGAATCTACAATTACTTAACTGCATCACTTTTTTCCTTTCATACTTTTACATCAAATCAGGATGCTAGCAATGATTTGGTGTATCATTCTTCACTGCAACCAAATTACATTCTTATAAGATCACGTTCAATGCGAAGCCAGCTCTGGTCAAAACAAGGCATTCTATAAATATTATGTTAAGATTTTATATAGCTTTTCCTGTTAAGAATTTCAGCATGCTTGCAGTAGAGGGCTTTGAATTAAAGCTAATTTACCGTATTTTTTGCTCTGTAAGGTGCACTTTTTCCCCCTCAAAAGTAAGGGGAAATGTCTGTGCGTCTTATAGAGCAAACGTGTGTGTGCCCGACGCCCGGGATGCTGCCGGCCCGGCTGCACCACGTGGCACCACCTGGCCAGCACACGCTCGGTACGCGCTGCTCCGGCCCCCCCACCTTTGGCGCAGGTGAGAGCTGTGCCGCTCAGGGGGAGCGGTGCGGAGGAGGAGGAGCCGCAGGCTTTAATCCACCAGCCGCACAGAGAGACAGACTGCTCACCCCCACCGCCCGGGAAGACCTGCTGTGGAGGAGGAGGAGCCGCGGGCTTTAACCTGCCGGCTGCACAGAGAGACAGACTGCTCACCCCACCGCCCGGGAAGACCTGCCGCTGCCGCCGCACCGCCCAGAAGACCACCGCTGGCACGCTGCCGGCCCGGCTGCACCACACCTGGCCGGCACGTGCTTGGCGCGTCCTGCTCCGCCCCCCTCCTCCGGTGCAAGTGAGAGCTGTTAATCACAGGTCGGTGTGTGTTTTCAAATGGCAACCTGTCTTTTAATGAAGCCCATGGGGAAGTGATGGGGAATGTGCCTGTGATTATCAGGAAGCTTTCCATGGATCCCTCCTCTAAAAACTAGGTGCGTCTTATGGTCAGGTGCGTCTTATAGAGCGAAAAATACGGTAGCTGGCTTGCTGCCTTGTGCAAAGGTCACTGTGTCACTTCCTGCATCCTGTTTTGTGATCAGTTCAAGCTTTCCTATCAGTTGTTGACATGAAGTTTGCTGATGAATGGGTCCTGAGAGGATCATAAAACAATTTGTGGAGCAAACTGGAAAGAATGTAATGTGCTGTTCACTGTCCCCCCCCCCCACCTCACAAGCTTATATTCATACCTGCACAAAAGAATAATGAAGTTAATAATAGCCATCTTGTACTTCCCGGTTTCCCCTCCCTTGCTTCCATTGGACTTTTTCATCAGATGGGTTCGATAAAAGGATAAAAGAAACCTATTCACCAGAAAACAGTTATTTGGGTACAATCATTTGTACTTTGTCATAATATAATGGAGAGTGTAAATTTGCCTTTGAAGCATGTTTCATTAACTTTTTTCTCTCTCCACAGAGTTACATCAAAAGAGTCTATAAATAAGTGATGTGTTCAGTCTGCCAGCTCTTACATGCATACCAATTACCTCTATTGGTTTCAGGGCACGTAGTCAGTACTTTAAACAACTCAGATAATATTGCAAACTGAAATATTCAACATCTCCATCTTGGTATGCTGTCACCAAGCATAGAATGATTATAATTGGTAATCAGTTTCACTGCTGGTAAGTTGAGTGGCATCGTGCATTTTATATCCATGCTTATGTCAAACTCAATTAACATTCTAACACACTGTGTTTCAGAGACACAGACCTAATCTAAACGAACAACTCATTTATTTCTCTTTCTCTGTCTTTTTATGTTGGAATTTTCTTCTGTTCCATAAAAAGATCTTGAAGTGCAAATACATTTATTAATACAATCACATTCCCCCACGTCATTTCCAGAAAGAAATAGAGATGAGCATATACCTTTAACTCTCACATTGCTTCTGTACACAGTCGCACGTCAAAAGTATGACAAATGGTAGAGCCAAAGCTCAGGGATTTACAGGAATACAAAATAGTCTTTATAATGGCAACAAGAAGTTAGTACACTTGAATAGGACTTTCATTGCAAACAGACTGAAATTCTGTTTCCCCTCTTAATAACTGTGGAAGAGCCTTTCTATCTCACTAGGTCAGCTCCTGATATAATCCAAAATGTCTAATTTACCATAAACCCATGGACACATTAAACACCCAACCAAATCATATGTATCTAATTCTGAATACACACAAAAACAGTACTAAAGAGGAACAAGACTTCTTGCTGTTGCTGTTGCTCTTCCTTTTCTGGATTTTGGACTTCCATGGCTAAACAGTCTAAATAATAGTACCATATTGTCCCCACATACATTCTTTTCAGCGAGATCTTCTTATTCCTATACTTCTGTTTCCATTTATTTTATCTTGTATGTACAACTGCAAAAGTTCACATTTTCATTTCTCATTATCTGGCCAAAATATTCTATTCTTCTGAATGTATGTGTTTTATAATGTCTTGATCTTGATACATTCTCTTTAATACTTCTTTGATGCTCACCCTCTCAGTCCATGAAACATTTATAACATTTGACAATAAATACACATTTCAAATGCTTGTTTCTTTTTTTATCACAGTCTGTGCTAAAGTCTATGATTATCTGCCATACTATAGAACTGAAAATAAGTAACACCAGGCAATAGATATTCTAAAGACTGACATTTAGTTTTTATTACGTATTACATTTATCATCTTAATAAAGCTACTCTAGGCTATCTGTATTCTAACTTTTATTTCACTGTTATGATCCCAATGTTTGTTTAACCAAATTCAAAGATATTTAAAGTTATCCACCAATTCCACATTTTCATTTTGAATTTTAATTGTATTTCTTTGACTACTTGCTTTTCATTAAGCAGCACACACACAGTTGTTGTAACATCCATTTTCAGACTGGGTTCATTACTTAACTCACGGACTTTATCAAGTAAACTTTGTAGATCATCTAAAGTGTCAGCTAGCAATCTGCAAATCTAATGTACTGATAATCTCTCCATTAATGATACCTTCATTTGAATTAGCAAGTGCTTCTTTAAAGAAGTTATTGGGGAAAAAATAAAAAGCAATGGCAAAAGTATACACCTATGTATACACCTTTTTGTATTTATCTATCCTCTGTTATCTGAATTTTTCCTGTAGCTTTTTGTTGTGGGTAGGTTTTAATTACATGAATGTCTCTTGAATCAAGACCCTTGCTTACCAACAAATCCATTAACTTTTCATGTTTTACTCTGTCAAAGACTTTCTTAAAGTGAATAAAAAAAGGCACAAACATTGTGCTAATCACTTCCCAAGAACCGCCCCCACAGAAAGAGGGAGAGAGAGAGAGAAGGAGGGAGCAAGGGAGGGAAGGAGGGAGAGAGGATTAATGTTTCCTTGGCTCCAAATCCTCTTCTGAAACCCAATACCATGTTTCCTGACCCTTCTTCATGCTTCCTGTCAATTCTACCAAGTATGATTTTAAAAAAAACTTAAGCAAATAATTCATAAAACTTACTTTCCTGTGATCACCTCCAACTTTAATATGTTTCCGTTTTGGGTAACGGAGTAAAAGTTGACCTTGACTAAATTGTGTTAAACCAAATATAAATTTCTGTTGGTTTGGTTTAATATAGCCACTAAAACATTGAAATCATCCTCTTTTATTATTTTTACTATTTTTACAAAATCATTGAATCCAGGGGCTTTGCCATTTTTTTTAGCTGTATTCCATTTTTAAATTTTTAAATTAATTTTTAATCTGAAATACAACCAAAAAAGCCTGCATTTAAAAAATGTATGTAAATTTAAACTTACAATTAAAATAATTCTTCCAATACAGTGTCCCCTGCCACCAGGACCAATGATACATGTTACAATTTTTAAAAAAATGCTTTCAAACATTTCAGGGCATTCCCTGCTTCCCCCAATGTATTCCATTTCTAATATCAGATTTCAGTATTTGCAGCCCAATGTCATCTTCCATTACAATAAATTCTGATCTATTAACTTCAAACAACCCTTTAATATAATCACATTATATTAAACCCTTTTACCCTTAACATCAAATATCAGAAAATAATTACCAGTAAGGGACATTTGTATTTTTAAATTTATGTGCTACTACCTTGATCGTTTTATGTATATTGAAGGGATCACGAATCTTTCCCAGATGTAGAATGTTGTGTACATTCTTTGGCCCATGATTTTACTTTTGCTTCCCTGGTTTTATTTCAGATGGTCATCTTTATTTTTGCATTTTCTTCTCTTTTGCATTAGCTTTAATATTTCCTCCATCATTCAGTCCTTTTTATTGTATATATTTCTACTTCTAAGATTGTTATTAGTCCTGTCTACTAATACTTTTGCTAGCTTAGAACAAGTGAAATGTATGGCTAAACTATTTATATGTGAAATCTTGTCAAGACTTTCATGAATCCCTTCCTTAACTATGATCCTTACCATATTCTACATATGTAATTGGATCACTTAGGGTGCAAGCCTATCCTTTCCACCCTGCATCTATGTAAACTCCCAAACTCAAAGGCTGGCAATGTGAGGTGCATCTATGATGTGTATTTATGATTATCTTTACCCCACCACAGCTCACTCCATTCATTTTACCTAGACAGCCATTTTCGATTGTCTAAATCAAGCACTGTCAAGGGGTTCCTAAGATAAGGAAAGGAAACAAATAGAATACATTTTAGTTAGAGGCATAGTGTTAAATCAGAGATAATGTACCCAGGAGCTGATAGAAATCCAGGCCATAATACTGGTAAGGCTATAAATTGAATTAAATTAGGCAAATACAGAAAAACACACACAGAAAATACATACAGATTAAAAAATCAAGGAGAACTCAACCCTATGGACTTCCAGAATCATCTGTGGGGCCATAGGAGTCTTTCGAGTCCTGGTGCTGAAATCCTCCAACCTGATTGGTCAGACTCCCATGGCTGAGCCCTGCCTACTTCCATCATATCTGGTGCGGAAAGAGCTGTGCCAGCTGCCATTATGAGTCTCCATGTAAAATAGACAAGAGGTGTGCTAGGTGTGGAAAGGAGGGAAGCTAGATTTGCACAGCATCCTAGTTTTTTGACCACTTTTTCCAATTCTAATCTCTTTGGTTGCTTGCAATAGTATTCTGAGTACCATCTTGTGGAGATTTCCATGAATATAGTCTTGTTGTTATTAGCCATGGGCTCTTCTTCCTCAAACCATTCTAGCATTCATTTTCCACATTCTTTTTCTATTCCTAATTCATGTTTTTCAACAATTTTCCTATTCGAGCATTAAACTCTCCCATTATGAATTTACATGTTACTTTTTCATTTTTGGATCTTTAAGTTCTTTGTATTTTTTCTGTACTTTCTTAATCTTTATCCACCTTTGTACTATATACATTTTGTCGCTGATGTTTGTAGAATTCACTTTTAATTGAATGAGCATCACCCAATCTAAATATGGAACAAAGTTTGTTATAACTGCACTTGTATCTTCTGTTAGTTTGTTTGTAACTCCATAATGGTTCTCTATGTCATACATTTAATCTTCCTGAATAAATTATAGTGTGCCCATAGTCTAATTGTATTTGACTGAATCCTGGCTAACAAACTTCACTTAGTCCAAGAATCTGAATATCCAGCCTTTTCATTTATTTTACTGCATTGTGAGTTCTTTCCTGTTTATACTTCTTACATACCAGGTTCCTAATTTAACTTTTAGCCTGGGGATTCTTAGCACTCTCTGCCCATCCATGGCTTGCCAGGAGCTAATGGTCCTTTAATATTTCAGTTCAGTCATGATATATATTTGGAAAATATAATGTTGTGGTTTTCAGTTGTCCTCTGCATTACAGTGCTATGTCCATTTACGATGGCTGCCATCTCAGCTGCCCTTTTCTGAGCAGGAGCCCTACTGGTATCTCTTGCCTTTGTCTCTGGTTGCTACTGGAATTGCTGCTGCCCCATAGGCCTCCTGGTCAAATTCCTCCATCCAAGATTATCCCAGTGGTTGAGTAACTTATCATTTATCAATACTTGGAATAGCTGAGTTACAAGATGGCATTACTGCTAAGGCCACCCCATAGACCAATCTCCTCTGGACAAACTTTGGGTTATAGATTAATGAGTTAGATGCATTATAGATTAATGCATTGAGCAGGCCCCTTCCAATTCTACTATTCTATTATACTCTGGTTCTAACTTATCAAGATTTGCATACAAGTGACAGAAAGTAAATCTAAGGAAACTGAATGTAGAAAAAAGTAAAAATGCACAAATACATGCATTTTGGCATTTCACTTTTAAAGTCTAGATTTAACTTCTAACAAATTCACCAATGTTTATGGTGCTGAATTAGGACCACCTTTTTTTTGGATAGGTTTCTCATCTTTAAGAGCTACATGGCAAGCAGGTACAAAATAGTCCTCTGAATGCTGAGAGTATCTGTATCTTCTGAATTTGGCTGGTACAGATGGTTTAAAAATTGTTTTGGTTTATTTTTAATAAAAATTATGCACAATGTGTTATGTCTAGATACATAGGACAGAAAGAACTTCGGATTTAAAAAATGAGTGTAGATGAACTTAATGAGTGTAGGTAAATTCTGCCATCCCCCTGAGAACAACATATCTAGCCATAACTATTTCTTATACAAGAGAATTTGAGGCTCAGTTTATATTGTACGACAGGCAAGGTGTGCATGAACAGAATCCTTTTCTAGTGTTCTGCTGTATGTGGAGAGGATGCATTTCTCAGATGTCACAAGGTCACAGGCAAGATTAATAATATCGAATGGACATGTCTCCTTTCCAACACCACTGCTTTTGAGGGTATTGCTTGCTTCAGAAAGAGATGTGCAGCTGAAATCACAGGATCCCCATATCTATACAGCCATCCATGTATGCTGATCAATTGTCTTTTATAGAAAAGCCTCTTAAACACATGTATAGGCAGCATTCAGGCTTCTTTTCAGTGCCATACTCTTGTAAATTATTTATGCACTGGAAATCCCTTTAGGGAAGAGGCCATGATCACACAAATTATCAACTATTACTGAATTCAAAACTTACATTGTAAATTATTCAGTAAATTACTGAATTCAAAACTTGAGTATGTGGAAGCATGACTAGCAGGGGTTGTCCTCAAAGGCCCAGCCTGGGCTGCTTACACCTATCACATCTGTTTGGGCTTGTGGGGAAGAACTCACCTCATGACTGACTCAAGTCTTAAAGTGCTTGGTGGAATATCTCAGCCATTAACACTCCTTTGTCAAGATTCTGGCTACCTATTGTCCTAAGTCAACCGGCAGTGGCAGACCCGTTCACAGAAATATGAAAGGAAACCTCTAATAATGAGTATATCTAAATGTTGTGGTATACTGATGGGATTTGAACCTGTTCATTTTTAAGCAATTTTATCTTCAAAAGGATTAAATGATAGAATAGGAAAAACCTATCCTTTATATTTACAATGTGATAAAATATTTAGGACTTTTCTGGTTTGTTCATGAGAAAAACAACCCAAACTGATAAATGTTTGTTTAAAGCTATACTAATACAATCCCATGTGAGTTCAGAAGTAAATCTGAGTTCAATGGCATTTATTTCCTCATGCAGACATTTACGGTCAATAAAAAGCCAGATGATGAACCAAAACTTCTTGCATTGGTAGAAATCACAGTAATATGTTTCAGAATAAACCTCAACATTGAATCAAGGCCAAATTCTGCAAATATAATACTCAGCAGCAAATTCAGTCTTCCCGCTAAAGATTTGAAGGAAGAGTCCTTTTGGATTAACTGCTGTGCCCTATCCATCCAGAAACTGCCTTACCAGTTTTATCTGCTTGCATTAGGCTTGATACTAGTCTTGGCATACTAGGAAGGCATTTCTATATGGGACCCAATAATGTAATATAATTGCATTTAGTCTGTTTCTTATTATATAAGAAATCTCCACAACTACCATTCACATTTTCATTTTGCTTTGATTATCACTGCTCACATTAATGGGAATCATGAGAAATATTTCTGATTAAAACCATGTCTTCTACTATTTATAGTCCCGATGCTGAGATTATCTATTTTTGTATGTGGGTCTACATACAAAATCTACACAAACTCTAGGACCTTGAATTTATTGAATTACTAGATGATATCAATTGTCACTGTTTGATAAACAGTTAGATAGAGGCATTGTTTGGTTTTGTTGCAAAGGACCTTTCATGAAGTAAGAACTTCTTACTAAGAAGTGAATGCTCTGATCCACTGAATGCACAAATAAGCCAGTTTTGCTTACAGAAATGCCACATTTGCTTCAATGGTTGGGGCACTGCTGAAAGCCCAAAGTGATAGGAAAGCTGGCTGGGTTTTGTTGCTATTGCTGCTGCTGTTTACAATTCATCTCCATCGCTTGCTCATGTCCCATTTATTATCTTATTTATTCACCATTGCTATAATCTGAGAAGTTAGGCACCACTTTGATATTGGAACACTATTATCTTGCATGAATAAAGCATGCAATTAAAGAATAGTTTTCTATGAGCAGGGAAAAGGAGAGAGGGAAGCAATGACTCTTGTTACAGATGGACAGCATGTGAGCTTGCTCTTCGAAAATATTATTTATATGCATAGATGCCTACTTCCCCATCTTTGTGCAATTCTGTAATTTTGATGAGAAAACAGGAGGAATAGGCAAAGGACTATCTAGTCAATTTCCAGCCAGATGCCTCTGAGAAGCTGACACATTGATTTTAACTACAGGTCACCAGGCTCAGGCTAGACAGAAGGAAGAATTTCGTAACTGTAAGAGCAAAACAACAGTGGAACCGGTTGCCAAGAGAGGTTGTGTACTCTTCCACACTAGATGCGTTCAAGAAGCAAATAGAGACAGTTATCTGACTGGGATGGTATAACTTGCTTCCTGCACTAGCAGGCGGTTGGACTCAATGGCCTTCTTGGCCCCTTACGACCCTATTATTCTATGATTTGTACTCTTTTATCCAGCAAGCGAGCGAGCGAGCGAAATGACACTCAAGGCCTCTTTAAGGCAACAGTCTTTCCTGGATTGTCCTGAACACAGCTTAACTCTTTGAGATGCCATGAAGACCCATCTTCCAAAACTTAGTCCAACTCTCATATTTTAGAGTCAGTATACTTGTCCCACCCAAAGGGGGGGGGGGACCACACAAACCATGCTGACGCATGATACCCTTAGCTTTTGAATATGCTTATGAGAGCTGTTTCTGAAGTATCTGAAGAAATCTCTCTAGTCTGTCTGCCATTCTGGGGGCAGCCAGTTTTGAACTATGACGTCCATTAAAGGGATATTTCCCTTAGTACACACTCCCATCTATAAAGTACCTTTAAGTGGACCCACTTTGACAGA
The DNA here is from genome assembly GCF_004798865.1 of Varanus komodoensis. Classification (NCBI taxonomy): domain Eukaryota; kingdom Metazoa; phylum Chordata; class Lepidosauria; order Squamata; family Varanidae; genus Varanus; species Varanus komodoensis. Next base: position 35,538,747 of record NW_025336087.1, on the reverse strand, counting down.
ACCACTTTAGGTGGGACTAACATGCAGACCCACCATTAGAAAAGCTGTTTTCCTGATCAAAACAATTCTGGACTGAAAGGCAGCTTTATCTGTCATATAATCCATTCTGCATGTTGTCTCCCTGGACTGCGGTCCTTCACCCTCACAGATAGCCTTAATCTACTCTTGGTGGAGAGGAGTTTATTGCTTGTCCAAATAGTCTGGTCTACGGTAGAGGCTCAGCTGTGTCTGGCAACATCAAATGTAAGTGTAGCTCCTATGGTTGCTGCTTCACCACTTTCTTGCCCTCTTTCTGGCCTTCACAGTTCCTTCCAGTGTTGTAGTGAAACCAGGGCTTACAGGCTTGAAATACTGCAACTTTGGGGTACTGGGTTGTCTGCCCCTCCTCAAACATCCCTCTTCACTCCCAGCTTAGCTGTAAGTTCCCTAGTAGATATGGGTCAGAGATGGATTTTCCAGGCAACAATACCTACTTGTGAGCTATCTCTGTTGTAATGCAAAGTATTTAGGCTTTCCCTTACTTGCAATCCACCATGACACTGCTCTGTTTCACTGCTTTGGTTGCCATATTTTAAATTTACTTATTGTTTATGCTGTTTTTCTATTATATTGTACATGTTTTATGGAGACTGCTTGGAGATCCTTGGATGCTGAGCACTATAGAATAAATAACTATAAATAAATTAATAATGGGCAGTTCAGAACATTATGAAAGGCCTGCTCCTGATGAAGATAAAAATCTTGTAGAACGGGTTTGTTGATAACCATCCTCACATTTCCATTGAGCCTGCATTTTTGGCCACTCTTTGAAGGCATTGCTATGGGAGAATGTCATGATGAATGCCTGCACGGCAAAATGTGCTGTTATATCACTGGTCCCTTCCTTTTCATGAGCACAGGGCCATGCATTGAGGCTCATGCCATTTTCTGCCAGCTTACCACTGCCTCTTAGGTCCTCCAGTTTCTACTACTCTTCAGACTGAATAAAGTGAAGAAGGACCACACACTTCTAGCAGTGATGGTACTCAACACAAACAGATGCTAAAGGCTATGAAGAATGAAAATACTGTAGCAGGCTGAAGCCAAGTAATCTCTTTGTATGTACTTTTGTAATAACAGACTATATGTAGGCAGAATTAAGAGCAATACCATTCTATACAAAAGTTACCTATAAGAAATACTACAGATACTGTTGTTGGCCTCTTCAGCTGTTCTCCTGAGCTGCAACTCTAGCCAACAAATCCAAGCTGAGACAGCTAGAACAAAATACAAGTTAAATCCAGTTTTTGAAATCCTGCTTTCAGCCAGATCATCTTTAATTTCTTCAGTAAAGCAGCTGTTTGTGTGAAAAGGCGTTCTTAGTCTGCTTTTCCTTGGAAAAGAACATCAGAAGGAATATATCCCCTGTATTGACTCCGTCCCCTTCCTTTTGTCCTTCCAGCCCATCACCTTGAAACAAAGTTAGTGAACCCCAGTTTCAGTCTATCAAGCAGTATACTTGGTAAAATCCAACCATAAAATCAATAGTGAGCAGAGGCACTGACTAGAACAGAAATGTTTTGAAGTGCTGCTACCAAAGAAAGCACAGAATGCACAGGAGTTATTATTACAAGGCAGTAGTATCTCTGGGACTACCAAACATTTGCTGAGCCCTGGGAAGTCAGTTATATCAACATGCTATGCAGTTAATGACTGACACACACATGTCTTTGTTTACTATCACCAGTTACTCCAGATGTTCATAACGCCTTTGTTTAATGGCCATTTGGGGACCTGCATGATGTCAAGAAGCATGCTTTTCTTCACTGAAGAAAATATATTATCCACAAGCTAACCTGTGGATAGGCAGCATTATACATGGGCAGTCCTGGAATAACAGTCATTTTGGGTTCCGCTGGGATTAAGCACAAAGAAGTGCTAGTGGTCAAAGGGTTGGACTGGGAATGGGGAAATCTGGTCTCAGGTCCCTACTTACTCAGCCATGCAGTGGAGATGACTTTGGGCTCTCATTGACTCTCAGCCCAACTTATCTCACAGGGATGTTGTGAGGATGAAATGGAGACCAGGAGGATCATGTACACTGCCCTGGATTTCTTAGAAGAAAAGGAATGATTAGAAAGCAACAAAATGAATGAATGAATGAATGAGAATAAGGAAAGTAACTCTTTATATGACCTCCAGGGTAAAATGGAGTAATCAGGAGCCATTAGGCCAGAGACTGGGCAGAAGGTGCATTGGAATCTATTGGTAGTTCTATGGAGGGTCTGATACAGTCCAACAAGAGTTGCTGATTCTAAATGGTTTAACAATAGGAGCAACAGAACAACTTTAAAATCACCCCACAATATTATATGTGGAACAACTGAGTTCATTTCAACCCTGACACTCAAAACAAATTCCTGAGCTCAGAATCCTTTACTTCTGAGTGTATGTCTGAGTGCAGCTGGCTCTTGTTGCTGAATCTCAAGGCTCTGGTTGAAAATAAATCAGATATCACTAACTTAAAGTATGCTCGTCCTTCCTATAAATTAAGGGAGTCTCATTGGTTTAGTCTCACTATCAGATGTTGGGAAGAAAGAACTTCCAGAATGTCCATGTGATCCCACCTCTCTTGTCCCCTTCAAAACCATTCTCAAAAGCCACCTCTCCCTTGAATCATATGTTACAGACCATGGTGCCACAAACACCATGAAAAAAATTAATGGAGCTATATTAATAATGACACATTATCCTAACAAGTATGGACAATTTTATCATCAGGTGTCAGAGTGTAGGTGGTCTCCATACCTGTTGTGGCTTGCAGGTACTGTAGATGGAAAGGACACGGTCACAGCAGGAAACAATTTCTGGGATGGGACTCCCATGTGTGTTAAGCTGACTGCCCCATAACAGGGTTAGGGGAATTTGGGTATAAAGGGAGCTTCTGGCTCCTGTGACTGCAGGATGATTTCTTGGCTCATATCAACCTCTCTACTCCAATTGCTGTGCTCTACTTTGTCAAAGAAGGTCTCTTTTCACTCCTGTGGGTTTCATTCCCTTTCTCCTGTGCATGGATGTATTACAAACATGATCTATCATGTATTTTTCTCCACTCAAAACCAGTTTTAGAAAATGATCTGTTTTCATAAGTGATGCAGTAATACTACAATTGTGGGCATGTATTGGCTTTGCTGACATTAAAACAAGGGGAATAGCAGAATCTCATTTCAGAAAATAGCTCCATAATTTCCTCCACCTATAATAAAAACAAGTAAATTGACACCCTGCCAGGAGTAGCCAGAGGAGATCTTAGAAGAGAGTTCTTAATGATACTATTGCCATATTGTACGCCTGTAAATAATTCATTAAGTCAACCATCCCTTTGTTTTAAGCAAACATGAGCATATGTCTTTTGAAATGGGATGTGGGCACCTTTTTCCACAGCAAAACCTGAGTGTAATATGACCCTTGAAAAGGATAATGTCTTTTGTAGACTGATCTTTGGTCTCACATAATTAGCAATGGTTACATCTGCCACTTAGCAAGAACCTTTGTTTTTCCTCTTTATTTTTCTTTCTGTCCATGTACATCTGTTTGCATGTATGCATATTGAATAGCTTAGTTTACTGCAGGCTTGGAGAAGCTAGCAATCAAAAAGTCAAAAAAGTTTTATTCCCATTTAAGGATAAGTGTCCACGGGCAGAATCCTACGTCCCACACGTCTGATGTTCTTCATTCTCCAAATTCAGAGGGTTCTGTGCATCCTGTGCCCTGAATGGGGCATGCCAGGGGTTTTATCTAGATGGCTGGAAAAACTAGGAGAGGAGACTGAGGTGCCAGGAAGAATTGCCATGTCTTCAGCCTCAGGCTCCTCAACTCTCCAATGCCTAGCATGTCCCTGTTTCTTTCTTTCAGGACCAGTCGTGTCTTTGGTTTGGAAAGAACAGTTTTTCTGTTTTGTGGAGAGAAGTAGGGGAAGAGGCAGCCTTAAGAGTTGGAAGCTGCAAATGGGGCTTCCCAAATAAATAAATAAATAAATAAATAAATAAGAGTCACAGCTCCTACGTTGCAGGTTCTCAGAGCTGGGTCTCTGAATAGCCCTATGGCTTCCCAAGCAAGGTTGGCAGGCCACGGGATTGATATTAAACATGATATTAAACATCATCTGATCTTACTTCTAGATTATTAAATCTTTTAAGCTGGTTACTGAACAATGTCTTAATTGTTTCAGTTATAATTTTGAACAGACATAGTAATATAATCAGGTAGTATTTATAGTAGTGACTCATATGAGGGAACAGGCACAGATGCTAAATGACTATTTTGCCTCTGTGTTCTCCTCAAAGCTGGACAGGGGAGATCTGCATAGGAGATTAGATGAGGCCGGGGACTTAGGGGCACAGATTAGAGTTACACCCCCCCCCCAGAAGTCGAGGGGCTCCTCAGGGCATTGGACATTACAAAGGCGCCAGGCCCTGGCAAGTTACACCCGAGAGTACTTAGATAGTTGGCAGGGGTTCTCTCACGCCTGCTGGCCTCCTTTTTTGAGGCCTCATGGAGAACAGGTGAAGTTCCAGAGGACTGGAGGGTGGCATCAGTGGTCCCAGTTTTCAAAAGGGGTAGTAGAAGGGACATAAGGCTAACAGACCTGTAGGAAAAACAATGGAAAGGCTCATAATACAGAGAGATCTAGCAATGCTAGATAGGGAAGGGAGGCTGGCAGCCACACAACACGGCTTCCGCAAAAACAGGTACTGCCAGACAAACCTTGTGTAATGCTATGATAAGGTTTCGAGATAGCTAAATGGAGGCGATGCAGTGGATGTGGTTTACCTGGATTTCACCAAGGTCTTTGACAAAGTGCCCCATGATATCCGGGTGGAGAAACTGAGGAATTTTGGGATACACCAAAGCACTGTCTGATGGATTAGGGCATGGTTGACTGACCGAAAGCAGAGGGTAACCATTAGTGGGGAATCATCAGGATGGTAGCCAGTGACAAGCGGGGTCCCCCAGGGCTATGTCCTGGGGCCAATCCTGTTTAATCTTTCCATAAATGACATGGAAGAAGGGATGAACAGTCTGATGATCAAATTTGCAGACGACACTAAAACTGGAGCAGTGGCCACAACTGAGGAGCAGGTACTCCAGATCCAAAAGGATCTGGACAGACTATGAAAGTGGGCAGGAGACAACAGGATGGCGTTCAATGTGGATAAGTGCAAGGTCTTGCACTTGGGGCATAGGAATAGGTGTCATAGTACAGGTTAGGGGACAAGTGGCTGGAGAGCAGCACTTGTGAAAGGGATCTCAGGGTACTGGTTGACTGCAGGCTAAACATGAGTCAGCAGTGTGATGCGGTGGTCAAGAGGGCAAACGCCACCCTTGGTTGCATAGCCAGAAGTGTGGCTTCTAGATCAAGAGAGGTATTACTACCACTCTACACAACTCTGGTGCGCCCACAACTGGAGTATTGTGCTCAGTTTTGGGCCCCTCATTACAGAAAGGATATAGCCAAGTTAGAGTCAGTGCAGCTAAGGGCCACAAGGTTGGTGGCCGGTTTGCAGGGGATGGGGTATGAGGCGAGACTGAGGAACTGGGTCTCTTCAGCCTGGAGAAGAGGAGACTCAGAGGGGGTATGTTGGTGACATACAGGTATGTGAGGGGATGTCACATGGAGATGGGTAGAGACCTGTTCTCCCCTGCAGAGGAAGGCAGGACGCGCTCCAACGGAGCAAAGCTCAGGGGGCCAAAGTTCCATTTGGATGCCAGAAAGCACTTCCTGACAGTTAGGACCCTGAGGGTGTGGAATGGGCTTTCACGAGAGGTTGTTGAGGCCCCATCAGTGCAGGTGTTCAAGGATAGGCTGGACATGCACATGGTGGGCATGTCGTGAGCGGAGCTGGCTGGTGCCGGAGGTCAGACTAGATGGCCTGGGAGACCCCTTCTGACTCGCTCTGTTTCTATGTTTCTATATTATTTCATGGACTGCCATTTCCTCCTAAGACCACATCAATTTCCTAACAATCAGGTAATAGTTGTGAAAACTGCAAAGAGAAGAAGAATGAAGGGAGGGGATGGTAGACATGTTTAAACATTTTTGACATCTCAAATGTCAGTTTGGGTTTGGTTTCAACACCTGTGGAAATGGCCCAGTTTGGACAATCTAATTCTAAATTAGACTAACAACAGTCTATCATCAGTTTTGTAGATTTTCACACTTCAAGGTGCATTCTGAAAAAAAAAGCAAGGCCCAAAAAAGAACCATGATTTTACTGTAGTGTCTATATGCAGATTTGGGCATATTCATTCATTCAATGGATTTTTTTACTATCCAATATCCAATGCTCTCTGGGTTGTTTTCAGAAATTGAAAACCTCAAAAATGCAAGCAAGTGCTAGGGTAAAAATAGATATAAACCCCCAGCACATACACATATATGCACATCCGAGCAATTGTATCCAGACCAGAATTTGTTCTCTCCTCTCACTCTTGCAGCCAACAGGCAGGCATACTGAAGGCATGGATGAGATGGTGACAGCTGAACAGGAATGCCCAGGATCCTTGTGCTTGCCACCACGAGCTACTTGCTTGAGACAGTGTGGGTGAATCTGCCCCGAGACCCAAGAGAGGAGTGGCATTTATGAAAGCCTGAAGCACAATGCTTTCTACAGCTAGTACTTCCCACAGGAGTGTGAGAACTGCTGCAAGAAGTCCACTGGGTCAGGCACTGTTCCTTGAGATATACAGAAGCAGGGCAAGGGGGCCTGAGCCAAGGTTTTGGGATGAAGTTGGGGCAAAATTATTTGTGTGATTCAGTTTGTAGTGACTGAAGAAACACACACATGACTGAAAAGGGCAAATACAACCAAAAAGTAGAAATATTTCAAAATACTAACATATGAAAACCATTTAAAAGCTAGCAGTAAAATTAATAACAGAAGCAAGAGATTGAAGTCTAAATGTCTTCTGGAACAGGAAGTCTAAATAACTATCATGAAGATCTCTGTGGGAAGGGCTTCCACCAATGTGGCCCTCTATAGAGATCCTATTATTATAGTACTGCAGTCCCACCATGATGCCCAGGGTAATCCAGGAATAGTTTCGAATATTGTTCGTCATTAAGGAAAGGAAAAGATGGATGCATGTCCATTTTCTAGGCTTTATATAACCCTTCTCAAAAGTAGGAAGGGATTTCAGTTTTTTAAAAAATGAAATGAATTCAACCAGTCTGTTCAATTTCCTGTATGCTCAGACATTCATGGAACTAGAAAGGATGGCTGAAAATTGGAATTAGGAAAGCAGGATCACACCGTTGCCAAACTTCCCTATATCTATTTCAATATTTATATGCTGTCTGGTGCATCACCATTTCCAGGTAGCATTAAGTAAAAAGCATTTAAAATGTAATTATTAATCTCAAAGTACAGACATAAAACCCCAAATGCACCAGGAGTCATAATGGTTAAGAACAATTTGAAACTACAATGGATCGCAATGGACCCCAAAAGCTGAGGTAAATAGAAACTTCTTTCCTACATGGCAAAGCTGTAATGGTGTCGGTATGTGTCTTATAGCTTAAGAAAGGGTATTCTGAGGCACATAATATAGAAAGTTCTTCTCCTTTTTGTTGGCAAATGAGATCTGCCAGATGTGGTAGAGGCAGGCGGATTGCTGAAGAGCATTGCAATGCTTGGAAAGATCAATATGGAAGGCAACAGTTGATAGCATCCTTTAGACTCTAGCCCTGCCCACCTCCAGGTCTTTCCCCACCCACTGGCATCTTGCGACCAGTTATACCCAAGGAAATGCTGCCCTCAACATCAAACGTTCTCTCTTACCCACACGCCTTCCCACCAGTCCCTTGTCAACCAGATTCCTGTCTTCTGTGGAAGACCTGACTCTGTGAATAGTTGACAGTAAGGATTTAGAAAACAAGAGCAATAAGGGGGGACATGCTTCCTGCAGAGCTTATGCAGTTGCTAACCCCTTAGCATTCGATGCATGGAGTAATTTTGTTCTTTCCACTGCTCTGTGATTGTAAAGTATGGAGGTGTGTTAAAAAAAGGAAGAAAAAAGTTATCTCTAGCCTTGTTCTATTTGCCTTCCCTGCAGTCTGAAAAATAATGTTCTCAGCAGGGGTGGGGGGAGCACTTTTAATCCTATTTACTAAATCTGACTTGAATATAGAAACCCATTTTAATGCAAAAAATATTTCACCTTCTCTAGTCTCCTAGCATTGATTTTCATTCCAGATCTCATTGTATTCTGTGCATGTCTTTCAGCTGAGCATGTTAAAACAAAGGATGTGTGTTGATTAAAAACAAATCACACGCTTGAATGCTCAGATGAAAAGCCTGTTAAATTTCTATCTGTCATTTTAACCATATCAGTTAGGTAAAGAACATGTGTATATCACAATTTTAAAACAAACGCACACAAAACCTGAACTCGCTTCCAAGATCAGAAAGAAAATGTTGAATGCCACAGTATTTTATTGCAAGTTTCCTAGTTCAAGAGTTTGGAAAACAGAAAGCAAAAACCCAAAATATTTACATGGGAACTGGGGGCTGGAGGTGGGAGAAGTTTAAATCTTTAGTAGTTTTGGAATCACAGCTTTTGTTACACATGTTACTAGGAACACTTTCTGCCTTTCGGAGGCACTTTAGGGGCAAACACCAAACAGATGTTCTGAGTCTCATTATAATCTAGTAAATAAGATGGAATGCATAAGCACACTTTATTGGTCCAGCTAATGTTACTGAAAGGTTATAGCCTGCTTCTTTTTCACATTTTGCACTGTGTTATAAGCTATGTAGGAGAAATTCTGTATATGCGCATTAGGCTTTTATACTTTAGCCTATAAAAGCCTAAAAGCACTTGAAAGGTCCTTTAAGCTATTTGTTTTAAATAGCTATCATAATTTTGGGCCTGCTTTGCCATGCCATTCGGATGGTCCAGTTTTCTGCAGATGTATCACAAGTAAATAATGGCAATTATTTCTCCCTCTGCTTTGTCATGTTGGCTCCAATAGCACAGGAAGGGATCTGGAGATACCCTGGCTTCCAAGCAGAAGTCCTTAAAATCTGATGGCAGCATGGCCACCTCAGGTCAGGGAGTGGTGGCAAGGTGGGATCTTCAGACACTAAGGCCCAGGATGGCCAGTTAGACATCTCCAGATGGAAGGGTGCTCAGTCCTCCCCCTCCCCACAAAAAGAGGGTGACAATTTGCATAAAATGTGGCTATAATAATGTACATGTATACCTACTTCGCATAGATAGAAATATATCTCACTAGAGTTGGAAGATGATGGCCAGATGGTCTGAGTGCCCATTCAGTCTGTTATCCAGTTGCTAGTGCTGATTTCAACTTCAAGGTCCCTGCAGATGGTTCCTTTTCTTAAACAGAGCTTGGACAGGACATCCTTTTAAACAGGGGCTGGTTCACAGACAGCCTTCAAATAGAGGATAGCTCTCTGTGAAGTAGGACACATGGCCACCCTACAGGGGGCTTCTGAGGCCATTGAAGAGGGTCTTTCCTTTTTCATTCTGGAGTGCTTCTGCAGTTCTTGCATTACAAATTGTGCAGTTGCTCCATCTTTCCTTCCTTTGCAGGTTTTCTGCGCGAAGCAGCAGCAGCTCTAAGATGGAAAAACATGGGAGGAAGAGAAATGATGTTGCCTGTGCATTCTATGAATGTTTGCATTAAATGGTGGGATGCTTGCAATAAAACGCATTCTTTGGAAGCACCCCTGTCTCCTTGGAGTCTGCAGCATCATCTCCAGAATATGGAGCACCTCTTCCTGCTTCCATAGGCCATTGCACCACATCAAACTACAAACTACTTATACAAACTACAAAAGTAATACAAACAATATTTTACTTAACCTAATAAATAAACCATACAGGGATTGTTTAACAAACATTTTTATTTATCATCAATAAAAATGGTAATAGATAATCTTGGAAACTCTCACCAAGTCTAAATTAGGTATTCTCCTGATTGAAAATGGGCACAATAGTGAAATGGAAGAATGAAGAATGCAATCCATGGATTATTAGTGAAAAGTAAGGAGGGACATAGGAATTGGGCATAGGATGAAGAGAAGTTGAAGGTGCAAAAAAATGAAAAGGTCCACCATAGGTCCTTGATGGCCTTTGAACAAACCTCGTGTGACCCGCTCTCATAGTAAATTCGATTGCATGGAATTACTTTGCAAGGCCCTTTCAGTTTCCCGTGAGTTGCTTGGCATGATTTGATCTTAATCTTTAGTGAACCTTTTCTTTACCTATCTAATGGTCATAGCTCAGTGATGGAGCTCCTGCTTTGCACACAAAAGATCCTAGCTCCAATCCCCTGTTATCTCCAGGTAGGTCCAGAAACTCTGGAAAGATTCCGTGAGTCAACATCCACAGCACAAACCCAATGCCTTCTGTGATTCTCAGCTTCTCTTTGCAGCTATGAGAGCTAGAACGTTGTTCTTCACAAAAATGAGATTTTTTGCTGGAGTTTTCAGCAACCATACTGACACCTTGTTTAGAGCCACAGATAGTATATTGAAGGAAATGGTACTAGGCCATTGAACAGCTTCCCATTAAAGATGGTTTTAGCTATGCTCACTGTTGTCACATTTAGCAAAAGGGAACATTTTGCCCCACCCTCTGCTTTGCTTTCAAGTACAGCTGATCTTCTGCATCTCAGTAGACCTCATTCAAGGTTCTGGCATAAGTTTGATTTATATAAGTTGGTCTGACAGTAACTAGGGAAGAATGTTCCTCTGTCATCATAGGAAGGTGAAGGCCACTCCCTTGATTTTCCTCTGTTCTTAATAATCAGAGAAAGCAAAGAAACGCCAATAACATCCTAAATTCCAGGAAACAAATGATAGGCATAGATAGATAAGTATTGACATATTATGTATTTGGCATTTGTTAATCTCAACTGTGGATGCTTATTTAAAAAGAAATACATCATAGAATCATCAACCTCATCTGTTGCATTTAAGTCTGGATGTAATTAACAGCTTGATCTTTTTTCCCTCATTGCTGTTTATAATTCTGTCACTTACAGAAAATCTACAGCATGCTTAATTTTGTTTGTTTACAAAGAATACCCACTTAAATCTTTCTGAAAGGTTTACAGTATTAATAGCCAAAGGATATTTTAAGTCTCTTTCTCTTTGGGCAGGTTCACACATAACAGTTAGCAATCCAGATTTGCAAGCCAAGGATTGTCAGGGTGGCTTGGTTTCAGAAAAATTAGCCAATGTACAGAAAGTCGACTTGGTTCACACAGCACCAGAATCCCTTGTGCCCATGATGGGTTATTGTGTTGTGTGAATTTGATGACTGGGATAAGTATCCCTAGCTCAGAAGAACAGATTTTGTGCTGGGGCAGGGAAGTTTTGTGTTGGGATCTGGATGCAACCTGTTTGAAAGATAAAGATCTTTGCACCTTGAGTTTCAGATTACTCCCAAGAGTCTGATCCCCTACCCTATTTCTAACCGTGAGTTGAAGTTATCTAGAATCTCTAAGAAAAGCATCCAAAGTGTTATTATCCCAGCTCTCAAAGCACAAGAATCAATGTTGTGCAGCTTTTCTCTTTATTAAGGCTAAATCCTACAGGCTCAAGTTTTACGATCATGATAGCTCAAGAGAAAGAAGTAATGCCAAGTGCAAACATCAAAACTTGGGAAGGAACTGACTGCAACTTTCTGTGTGATGCAATATGGCCAGAAGAGAAGAGCAAGAAGAACAATTGTCAAAAGAAAAGACAGCACAGGTCACAAGCTGATCATGACCTGTCATTTGCCAGTGAGCTTCCAAGCAAGAAGTGATATAGGATGAAGGGACACCTAGCAGCTGCAAGGGGCAAAGCAAACTTCCCGGTGATGCCATTAAGAACATGTTTTAACTTGAAAACTCAATGCCATGGAATACATAAAAGAAGGTTTTATTTCAGCTTGCTTCTGCCTCTGCATCAGACTGAGATCCTGTACCACATTATTCTGAGAAAGGGATATACCAGTTTTGAATGCTGACAATGTGTCCAGACTCTTTACCACAGAGATTATTACTGTTTATTTATTTAAAAAATAAATCATTTATTTTCAAAACACACACAAGGCTACAAAGCTGGGTCATCTTCATATATCTTGATCACCGTGTCAGTACTTTATCACCATGTTGATACCTTAAAATCTTCATTATCACAAAGCTGCATCAGTACTATGTTATGTGTGATTATTTGAAAGTAATTCATACTAATGTTCAAAGAGGCAAATTTCTTTGAACTTTGTTTAGGATTGAAGTTTAGGGTTTCTAAGGCTGTGGCCTTCTGCAATAAAAAAAAACAACCTCCTTTATTAACTCTTTATTATTATATTTAAGTTTACAAAGAATGTGTTTTTTAAATTATTTAAAACTTGTCTATACCATCCCATATTTAGACATCTCAGGATGGTTTACAACAAATTAATTCTAAAAATAGAAATAAAAATAACACTTGCCCAGCATCCAGTGCATTATAATATATTATTGCTAATAAAACATTTAAAAACATGTTATATTTTGCTGTATTTTTATTATTATCTATTCATAAAACAAATAATTGTTTGAAAAGAAGGTTACATTTGGGACGATCATAATTTATATATTATAGAACACAATGTTATAGAATATTGCAAAATACCTTCAATGTTCAGTACCATACAGCAGGAAGAAACCTAGAACATTGTTTGCCAAGCATAAATAGCCAGAGCGAGATTAACCTGCTCAAAAACTTGTTACCAAATGGTGGTATAAATGCATCATTGAAGCTCTTGGTCTAGCGTCTCCCTGTGCTATTTTACACTTGCATGAAATCATTAGGAGAGGTCATCCAAAGCTTTGGAGCAACGTGCCATGAATAAACTGATGAGACCCAGTAATGCTGCTCTTTGCTAAGGAAGTGGTCAACATCGTTGTATCCTGATTAAAATCATTAATAGGATGGCTGCTGTGAATAAGCTGCCGTTAAGTCCAGTAAACATAGGGCTGTTGTGGGTCAGTAGGATGTCTGGCTTGGAGACTGGGATTCCATCCACTTTGGATGGCTCCCCCTGCAGAACAGGCTTAGAGCTAGGCAGGGCTGAGCCACTCATGAAGCAGGATGAGAAGCCTGCAAGAAATGGCCTTGTGTGGAAAGGGCAGCACATTGCATCGCCTCCTTGCCCTCAGCCCAGTTCCAGTCCCAGTCCCAGCTCAGAAAGCCACCAGGAAGCCTCCAGTGTGAGTGGCAAATTGCCTGCTCCAAGGCCAGAGCCCACAGTGCTACTTCCAGAGAGCACTTCAACGAGTCCTGCCAGCCGCTTTCCCACCACAGTATTTGCCACAGCAAGGAAGTGTCTGGTGGCTTTAGAGCAGCCATGAGCCGTCTATCGCTGGGGGTCTTTCGGGCTCTTGGCAGGGCTCAGCACATGGCTGACATCGCGTGATCTTCAGCCGTGTACCAAGTTATTGCAAGAGCCATCTAAGTTTCAAATGTGACTTCCACTGCTGTGCAGCCCTCCCTCTCGGCTGCTGCCAGGCTGCAGCAGAACGTTCCCTCCTTGCCACCGCCAGCCCATGCCCACATGATAGCCAAGAAAGGCAGTGGGCTCTCTGGACCGTGGCAAGGAAGAAGGGCTCATGGCAGCCACAGATGCAGGCAGGGGACGGGACTTCTGCTGCAGCGATGGCGGCAGCAGTCTCGGGCAGAATTGCATGGCCACAGCACAAGTTGTGCTGCTTCAGATGGCACCAGGCCTGTAGCTCAGGAGCTTTTCTGCACCCTGCACTGTTCTTGCATCTGATAATGCTTAGTCTCATTCAAGTCTTAGTTTTGACAAGGTTAGAATACTCTGGTGCCCTATAACTGTGAAGAGCATCCAGAAGTTTCAGTTCATGCAAACTGTAGCAGGTAGGTTGAGAACCGGTGTATGATACCATGAACAGAACACCACAGTCCTGAAAGACCAGAAAGCATCAGCTGTCAATTGCTTTCCAGGCTCAGGTCAAGGTGTTGGTTTTAACCTTTAAAGCTCTAAACAGCTGAGGGACCACTTAGCTTTGTATCAATCTGCTCCTTATTCAGATCAGCAGGAGAGGATCTGCAGTCTTCACTTGAAGAAATCCATGTGTGAAGCACGAGGGGGAGCGGGCTTTCTCATGCACTGCTCCCAAACTCTGGAATACACTTCCTTTGGAAAGACAAATGGTCCATGCTCTCTAAGTCTATCTGGGCTTCTGTGGTGTTGTTTTAGTGTTTTAGATGTTCTACTTTCAGTGCTGAAATCTGTAATAGAAAAATGTCAGCTATGTGCATATATAAGCTGCTTTTGGTTCCTTGTATATTCAAAGATTTTCATCACCATCACTATTTATTTAATTTCTATGTAATATAGCATTTAAAGAAGACACATCTTTTTAACTTTACTTTTTAAATAGTTGCTATGATTCTTCAAGTCGTTTTCAATGTTTTACTGTATCCTTGTTTACTGTGCTTTTTTCCCTGATTTTTTTTGCTATACTACCTTGATTGGCTTCAGAAAAATGGTAAAAAAAAATGGGTGAACCTTCTGGCATTATTTGGATTGCAACCAGCAGTCACAGGTGAAACCCAACCCCTATCTGGGTAGCTGCAGCCAAGGGGCTCTGGGGGTGGCTGCAGGAGAACAAATCCGCTCTTCCTCTCCTGACCTTTGTCTCTCCTCCTTGCTTCAGGGCTGCAGTACTGCCATGGGCAGAAGACAAAGAGGTCTAGGTGAGCAGCAGAAAGTAGGATGAGGCCAGAAAGTTTCCTTTCTCCCTCCTGCCACTGCTCCTGGAGCTCTAATCCAATCTTTCACAGAAGAGACCTATTGACAATACACAAATCAAGATTACCCATGCGGATAACCACCAGGCAATCATAATCTGGTTGTTTCCAGATTGTTTGTGTTTGTCCTGCTAGCGGAATCAATCAAGCTCTTGCAGGACTCTAGAGTGAAAATAGCAGGATGTTTCACAGGGGAAAAAAGCACAAATCCCCCACGCCAAGTGTGAGAAGTCAATTGTGATTCCACACGTAATGCACATTGGAAGAGCAACAGCTGGAAGGATCTGTACTGGGGATTTTTTACTCTTGGTGTAATGTCACATAATGTACTGACCTCCTAATGCTCTGTCTGTTGGTAGATTTCTTCACACCCTCAATATACTGACTTTTTAATGTGTTTCATCTTTCCTGTGGTCTCTGTGTGCTGAACTCGTAGTAATGTTCTGCAGGATGGAAGACTGGATTCAGTTTAGGAATGTGCTGGATGTCAGTAGTACTGCAAGGATTATGTGTCCTACCTTGTTTTTTTTAAACAGTATTTCCCAGCGTGCACAGGCAAAGCATGAATCTGCAAATAATAAACCTCATGCATGTCTTCAAGCGCTGGCTGAAGAAGGCTACTCTTGGCTGTGCTCAGCATGGGAACCTTCAACAAAACAGCAACTCTGCAAAGACAAACCTGATCAGCTGTTGCATTCCTGCCTTCCCCCAACGGCTTACCTCCTTGCCCAGTGAAATGAAGAGTAAATGCAGTGCTGTTTCCTTCAACTACCTTTGGGGGAAAATGCAAAAAACCTTGGAATGTTTTTCAAACTTTCCCAATTGTATTTTCTTGCCTCAAGGAGCAACTAGCTAAAACCAGACCTGATATACATGTTTATTCAGAAGTAAATCACATTGCATTCAATGGTGCTCACTCTTGCAAAAGTCACTGTGAATTAGGGCTTTGGTTTGTTTTTAATCTCCACTCCTTCACACTTACAAACCTGGTTTAATGGATCTAAAACACAAACACAAAGGTGAACTTAAAGAGCCATGTCCCCAGCACACATGCTCTTTCTCACTCCTCCTACTTCAGCCACAGCTATATTTGTGTGTGACACAAGCTCACATTTTCAACACAGTGAAAACTGCCGCATTCTTAGCATGTGCCCCAATAGAGATAAATGTATTTGGCATGAATACTGTGGCAACGCTCCCTGATGTGCTGTACGTGTAGATTCCCTTCCTGCCCCCAGATTGTGTTAGAAGTAGCCAGTCTGAAAGCATCCATCCCCGTTAGTGATGCTGCCAGATTAGTCAGCTCATTCACCCTACTTTGCCTGTGTGTGACGTGCACCTTTTTACTGAGTCTGAGCCAGTGTCCTATTAATTCACTATTCCATTCAAAATTGAGTGCAAGCTTCTGCAGCTTATATCTAAAAATTCTATCTATACACATGGGTTGAGTTGATTGGATTAACCCTTTTCTTGTCTCAGCTCTCTTTGACTTTCGCTGGATGGCATTTGATCATTGTAGCTTGTACCTACTTTCTCTTACTTTGTTAAGTAACTAAACACGACATCAGGATGCACTATGAACTGCCAGACGACAGTTTCAAAGATGTATTTTGCGACTGCACATGTGCAAAAGCTTGTTTGCATGGAGAAAGAGTTCTCTTTAAGGGAAAGCTCTCATCCAAAGGTACATGAGTGAGTTCACTATCATCCGAGGAAATTATAAATTCACTCTGGGTAAGTTTGCCCAGCACTAATTCTAGCTAGTAATTTAAATGCTTTGCTAGTTACTAAAGACACATGTATTCTGCAGGTGTGAATACCAGTTTAAGTGTCACTTCTCCTCAAAGCATTGCAACACTTATTTACTGTGGGTGATGAAAAATCTTACACACCCCTAGGCCCTAACTCACAGAACTTCTTCCCAGGATTCCCCAAGGTAACATCATATCTGTTAAACCAAATGGTTACTCTTTACATGTATAGCATCCATAAGTCCTGAGATATGCCTTGATGATCCTTTGTTACACAGCACATCAAACAAGGGCATATAAAAATTCCCTGTCGTGGCTACACAATAACTGTGCCCTTATGGGGACAACTTTCCACAGGCCAAGACTTGGTGCGTTTGTTCAACTGATTTGGTTTACTCTAGACCTAACATCATGCATGAAATTACCAGCAGTGTGAAAGTATTACACAATAAGTAGCAAGCGTCCTGTGGGGATCCAGTCTGAGTTTCTCACACTGGATTAAGATGGTGTCTGCACTAATTCTAAAGGGTCTTTGGGCAAGAAGCTCTCAATCGCCATATCAGCGAGTCTGCCTTCTTATTACTTCTTATTGTCTTCAGCATTGCTAATGCTCCTCATGTTCTGTTTTCTCCTTGCTCCACTTCCATGCTCAGTAAGCAGAGAGCCGGTGAGCAAGTAGGCAATAGCATGTACTAATTTTCTTTTTTGCAACTAGCATTGTCTGGCCCAGGACAAGAGGCAAGTAAACAAGCAGACTGCACTGGTGAAGATGCTCCAGGGGGCCTCAGTCAATGGACCCTTGCTGGGATATAGCCCCTTGGCAGGTTCCTAACCGTGCCTACCTTTGATCTGAAAGGAAAACTTTCATTAGCTCTAAACGGAGCTTTCTACCCAATACCAATAGCAAGGGTCAAACTAATCCTTATCTACCCTACCCTAGTCTGGGTTCCCACACCAAGGATTTTCTCTTAAGAACATAGAAATTGGGCTTACACTGAGTGAGCCCATCACTCACTAGCTCAGAATCACCTGCAATAGCCTTTCTCAACATAAAGGTAAAAGTAAAGCTAAAGGTTTCCCATGACATTAAAGTCCAGTCATGTCTGACTCTTGGGGGAGGTGCTCATCTCTGTTTCCTAGCCGAGGGAGCCCCCAAGAGTCAGACCAGAGTCAGAGTCAAACACCGAGGTGCACAGAATGCTGTTACCATCCCACCAAAGTGGCACCTTTTTATCTACTTGCATTTGGATGCTTTCGAACTGCAAAGTCAGCAGGAGCCAGGATGAAGCACGGGAGCACACCCCGCCTGCGAATTCGAACTGTCAACCTTTCGATCAACCAGCCCAGCAGCTCAGCGGTTCAACCCACTGCACCAGCGCATCCCTCTCTCAACATAGTTCTGTCTAAATATTTGGGACCACACCTGTGTCCATGCCTGGCCTTGCTAGGTAAGGTGGACTGGAGTTTCATTAAATACATGTGGAGCTAGCCACACTGGGGAAGGCTGGCCTCCCCTTCCGGAAGCAATTTTCCAGGGCTTCAGCCCTCCAGGGCTTCTTCCAGTCCTGCAGGTGGCAGCATCAAAGACTGAAACAGGAACCTCTGTACTTTACCATTACAGCCAAGCTGCAGACCCTGCTGAAAATCACTCCCTAAACCCTCTTTAAGGACTACTCAGGCCCCAGATAATTGCATGAAATATGTCTTGTTTAACACTTCATGTAGCTAGGAACAGGGAAGGCAGGGACAGGAGGACCTAAAGGAGCTGAAGTGGACATCGAATTTATCTTTGACAGGGAAAACATTAACATATCTGGTTTAAAATTTGATGTGTTCACTGGGATGGATGGCTAACAGTCAAAATATATGAATGAATAAATGAAGCCATAAAAGGGTTCTTTCAGCCCCATCAGCAGCACTTAGGTTTCCAAAGGCTAATTGCATTAATCTGGGAAGGAGCTCAGACACACACATTAAAAAGAATTCTCTTTGAACCCCAGGAATCCTCTCTTCTTTCTGAGCCTTGCTGATGCCCCATCCATCCAATCATTTTGTTCGTTAAATCATTCCTCATTAGCCTTCTTCAGAGCACTCAGAGACAGCAGTATTAAGCGTTGCCATAGCACTCGGTTATTACTTCCATAAGTACAAGAAATGTTGTTGACATTTTTTTGCTTTCTGTTTCCGCACCAGAACAGCAGCAAGAAAGTATAAGCTGATTTTCTCCAAAAGAGAGGAGCATTTTCACCAGACTTGAGGAAGGAAAAGAGAGCATGAAGAGGATAAAAGGGGTTCTCGCATTTCTCTGGACCTGCTTCTCTTCCATAATCTTTCAGCTGCAGTGAGCACAGAGAGCATGTCTCAAGTTTTGTGAGCAGTGTACAAAGCCTCAGTGCATGGAACATTTTTCCCAGTTTGGCCCTGAAGCACACCGAGTGGCCTTGGGCTAGTCATTCTTTAGAGTGGTTTTTAGGGAGAATGAAAGCATGTCTGCCATATTATGGTGTCATGTGATGGCCACTAGAAGTAGCAGCATCCACTACTGCTCTAGGTGGCAATCCGATTACACACAGTTTTCAATCTCATGGACTGCAGAAGTATTGTGGAGCCTCCAGGTGTCTGCTCAACAGAAATGCCGTGCCTCACTGGAGGATCTACTCTAGCATCCTCCCTGCACTGGGTTGCGATATTGCAAGGGCCTGATTGGCTGGGAGGAACTGATGTTTCCTGCTTTTGAGTGATAAGGGCATGGGAAGAGGGTCTGGACCTGGAGGGCTGGGATCTTCCAAGGTCACCAGAGTCATATGAGACGGGCTTACCCTGTAGGGGCTTCCATATGTTGAGATCAGCTGGAAGAACTGGGGAGAGCCAAACTTTAAGCTAGCATGTTATGTTCCCAATATTAAATCCATTTCCTCCTTATAGCTTGTATTGTGTTTGGGGGAGAGGTTCTAATTCCTTTACATTCCTTAACACAAATTAAAAACGTAATATATATATGCAACACTCAAACATTCCACCAATAGCAAATTATTCTTGATTCAGAAATATTAGTATATTTTTATTTGAGTAACTTGCTATGCTGTTGTCAAGATCAGCCAGGGAAGACCTGGAATTGTCTGCTCAGTCAGACTGTACCTCCATTTTACAATGTCTTCCTGCTCTAACCGAAAAACAGAAGAGGCATAGAGACACAGTTGTTGGATGCTAGACACTGGCACTGTGATGCGAAGGGCTTGGCTGAGGTCATCTCAAGGCCAAGAACCTCCACCTAGCCAACCCCATTGACTGGTAAATCACCCAGGTGCCACACTATGAGGATCTTCTAGAACCCATCTCTGGCTCAATTCACAGGGAATCAGCAGAATAAGACACATGGTTCTTTTGGGAAATATGTGTGTGTGAGAGCTGGTGAGGGGTGGAGACAAAAAATCTATCCACTGGAAAAGGAAGCACTGCCTCTTGTTCTTGGCATTGTCTTTGGCACAGCTGCTACAGTGAAGGTCTCCCAGAAAGAAAGGGTTGGCCTGAGGCAAAGGAATTGCACCAAGGCCATATGATATCTATGTGGGTACTGTTGGGAAAATGTGGATAAATCCTGTCTGAAAAGCATTACTCCTGTGTGCCTTTGCATTGTGGGATCAAATCCTGTCTTCCTTCTCAAAACCAAGCTGTCACTGTTTAAAATGGCATTCCCCTGCTCCTTTCTCTCACCTTTAGCCTTAGGCTACAGTAGACAGGCCATTTTAGCCCAAATATACATTGTAAATAGGCATTGTTGGAATTCAGTTTACAATAATCTTTTGATAGCCCAGAGGGCTTCATGTGCCCTGATCATGCAGAATGTTTAGAGTCGAGATAAGGGTCTGAGCTTATCAAGAATAGTTTCTAGTAGCTTGAATGTGCATGTCTGAGCAGACCTGGAGATGGGTTCAAGTTACTCAACTAAAGTGTCAATACAGGCAATTAGAAATATTGTAATCTCATTGTTACAGTGTGATTGACTGACATTTCTTTATCTGTTCTGTATGTGATGACCTCAGAATCTTATTGTAATCCCTGCATTCTGTCATCAATTGCCCTGTACCTGTGTACCTATAAATGCCCTGTAATGGTATTGAAGCTTGGCAGCAAGTTTATCTCTGCTAGCCCAGTAATGCATTATTGTGAGTCAACCATGGGAACCTGGGATAGACAATAAAGATGCAGAGGTTCATAACGATTGATCTTTCCTATGACCCGGAGTTTTAGTTCCTCTTCTCAAATTGAGATTCCGGGATTCTGACGGTACCATTGGAAAAGTCAACGTCATAGCAACCTATCAGTCTTACACTTTAGAATAAGAGATTTTTTTGCCACACTGTGATGCTCTGTCTACTTCACAGGAGGAATGCAGCACAGCAAGTATTCCAATTACCTACGTGGTAGGACATGAAGTCCAGGAGGGAACCACTATTAGCTATCTCACATCATCAGGGCACAACCAATCAGCTTTATGCAGCTCTCCAGCCCTGTTGTTCGAACACAGACAAGCAGGCAATGCATGTGTTCATTTCCAGCTAACATGCTGCATCAGCTGGGCAATCCAGGCTGCTGTAAATAAGTTATATTTAGCCAAGCTCATTTCCTCCCCATCTCCTTTCACTGAACTGCCAAGGATGTGGTGTTTGTCCACCTTTACCAGAATCCTGTTCCCAATCTAAAGGACTGAAATCCTGAACCTTACAGTGACTACCAAGGGGAAAATCTTAAGCTAAGACATTCTGACACATTTGGCATTTAGCCATGTCTTTGGCAGCACTGAAATGTGTCCTCTGGGAGCTTCTCCAGAATTGAATTTGGTCCTCGGGCTGAAAGAGGCTCAACACCTCTGTCACTGTTATTTGAACACAGCTCTCTCTCGTCCCCTAAGAGGACCCTGCAATCTTTCCAATGGCTCTGGGTGTTTTTGTGCTGAACCAAATATCCGTCCTCAGAGCCCTGATTAACATCTACTTTCCTCTAGGCTGTGGAATGAGGCCCCATCTGGGCCAACATACAAATGACTGGCTTCGAGGGTGCAATCATAGCTGGAAAAAGAAAGAAAGCAAGAAAGAAAATAAGAAAAGGAATCTGTGGAGATCAGACTGGCATCTTCTGCAACGTACCCCCTGCAAGAGGAGCACAAAGTCTAGCTGAAGCCATCCAACCTACATGAGCCACTTAATCATGTTTATATATAACTTGCATATTAAAAAGCAATATACAGTGTCAATGGTTTTGATATAAAAATATCTTAATAGTCAGTAACTGAGTAATGAATACTACTGTAATAACAGTTTAATTTGAAGGATTCTGGCAGCTGGTTGCCTTGATGAGTGCTGTTACCAAGGAGCTGCTGTCTCACGCTGGGAACATCCGCAGCATGCTGATTTATAGCAGCAGTGCAGAACTGTTTAATGTCAGCGCCTCTCGGCTAAAGCAATAATAAACAGGAATGTTATGGTTTATTTTTTCTGTATGAATTGTTCAGGCTCTGAATGGTAAGTACCAACTCAATAGGGGATAATAGCTGGCATACCCCCAGAGAGTTGTAAGCAGGGAGGTTTAAGCACGGTGTGTGTGTGTGTGTGTGTGTGTGTGTGTGTGTGTGTGTGATTGTTGGGGGTTTTAGAGCAAAATTAATCTACCTCAGATTGTGCTTTGAAGCCATCCCTTGAAAAAGGAAGGAAGCAAGCAAGGAAGGAAGGAAGCAAATCAGGCAGGCAGGCAAACTCATTAGGAAGTTCTCTGGAAGAAGTCCTGGGACGGAGTTCATGTGCAGCTTTTATACCTGGGAGATGTGTGCAGGAGAACTTCCCAGAGGCCAGTCATCTCTTCAGGCTGATCTTATGTAGTCAGATGCACTCAAGCCGATTCCATTTAAATACCACTTATATGCAACCAAATGCATTCTGGCTAAGGGTAAAAGGGTGACATTGTAATTTTAATTTTTAAGTGTCATTTGAGAGATGTAATTTTTAAACATTCTGGACACACAGTTCTGTCATGGAAACAGCAAATGCATATATAATATCTTAATAACAGGAAAAGTATTAATAGATGCTGAATGAACTTTAGATTATGTGTTTTCTCCAATTTTATTGGAATGTAGGAAAGCTGAAGGATTTGTTATTAGGTGCAGAATTCACAGTCCTTTAAAATTCCATATTTTTAAAGAAGAGTTTCTAGGCCTTATGCTGGTAAGATAAGTTTTTAAGTGTGCTGGCTATGCTTGATGAAGTCTCCAAGCAGGTGGCTCAGTAGGAGTTGTAGTGATTAAGGGTGCAATCCTATGCAAATGTAACCAGAAAAAAAGGTAATTTAACTCTATCATCGTCCAGCCAGTTGTGGCCACTGGAAAATGCTGGGAACTGTAGAACTTTTTCCCCTCTAATCATGCCAAAGATGGAGCCCTAAATGTTTTTTCATAATACATTGCTCTCTCACAACTGCTAGAGATAAGGAAGAGATCTGTACCCATTTGGTTAATAAGCATAATTTATACCAGATACATTATTCCAGTTTTCTTGGTACAGAATTTGATTTTTTTAACAAGAACAGCAGCAAATAGGGGTACACAAATGCCTGCTTATAATGGAAGAGAATAATGGACATATGTGCATCATTCCATTTGTACAGACTGAAAGGCATAACATTCTTGCCTTCTAAGACGATATTTTTATATTATGAATACCAGTTGAAAGAATGCTCCATGGAAGAAAAAGAAGCCAAGCACTGAATTATACTATTGACTTGGGTTCATTAATATTACAGTCCCGCTGTCTCAGAATGATGTAAATCTTCTTCATTTTTCCATTCTAAAGATGTCTCATTCATAGCACTCATAAATTACAACTGTGAAATATTGCTACCTTTCCATACCTTTTCTATGAATAGTGTGGGATATAGCATTAAATTAAAAATAATAAGAAAACATTGGTACACTTAATTAGAAGTTGTTACGCATGTTTCAAGCTATTCCCCCATCCCCAACCTATTTATAAAGCACACCATTGATATAAATTACTTTGAAATTACAAATCTTTCATCTATCCTGAGTAGACTGAAATATTTGTAGGTCACATTTCTCAAAGTTTGGAATGTGGAAGATAAAGCCCCAATATTGAGCTCTTGTTTGCATCTTCTCAGAAGTAAGCTCCTGGGACATATTACCAGTTAAATGTCTAAAGCATTACAATTTTTTATATTTCAATTATTTATATCCTGCCTTTGACTTTGGCAATCACATGACAATAAAAGAACCCATCAATCAGCAATTAAAAATAGTAACCTGGCAAGTAAAACATCTTAGAACAGGGTGAAAGATAAAATTATATATAATGGAAAGTTTTACATTCTATGAAAACCCTAAAAATTAGGGGTTTGCCTGATCCCTATACGGTAGTTCTGAAAGATGTCTATTAAACATGCATAACTGTGGTGCCACAAGGGAAAAGGCCCTTGTTCTGATACCTCCTGTCTAATTTTGGAGCAGACCAAGATGTCTTGCTGCCTGAAATGAAGGTGGTATTCCGTCCATTGCATGTGCAAATGCTGCCTGAACTGATAATAGAATAGCATCTCCCACTGTACCTGAAGGTAGCAGGCATACGGGAGGGCTGAGCAGGCAGCATGGCATGCCTTTTGTTCCTCCAAAACCTTGCTGTTTTGTCTGAGCATCTGTTGCCTTTGGCATCTGCTTCATCCTCCCTAAGGATGGAGCAGGTCCTTCTCTGCAGCGGCGCCCAGATTATGGAATGCATTCCCTGGAGAGGTGTGCCTGGCACCGAGTTTATATTCTTTTCGGTGCCAGGTTAAAACCTTTTTATTTAATTGCCATTTTAAAAATTAACATTTTATCATTAACAGTCGCTTTTTGTTTTTGTTTTTATATAATTTTATGGAATTTGTTATTGTTTTATTGTTTTAATTGTATGTTTGTGAGTCATCCTGAGATGCCGACGCATGTGGTGACGGCATAGAAAAGTTTTAAATGAATAAATAATAAATAAATAATGAAAGGGCCTGTTCTGCTTCAGAACACACAAGCACCTAGGAAAGGGCCTCCAATAGCTAGGCTTGTTATCTTTAAGAAGTTGATCCTTCAGATGGTTCCAGGCTTATATATGATGAATTATGATTGTCAGGAAATCTTGATCTCAGGACCTAGAAAATGAATGTTTGGATTCACATGGAAGGTGCTACACTCAGTTTCAGCAGTTTATTGGAAAACAGCCAGGTACCCCTCTGACAGAAAAAACTTTGGTGTTGATGGGTAGTCGGTATGCAGAACTGACCATGAGCACTCCAGAGCGTACACAAAGATTTATAAGTTGTGGGTCACATACACAGGGCATGGTGGAGAATGAGATTCTGAATGGATGAGACGGCAAGGACAATGGGCAAGCACAAAATCATAATACAGAAACATTGGGAAATCATTATAGACATCAGGAAAAATATAATGACACATCAAAGGCTTAAGTAACGGATAACAAATAAAACAATCAGGAGTTACAGAATTCCAACAGGTTTCAACACTTGCTTTTTACAATCATAGATACGAAATTCCTTAAGACAAAGCATGAGCTGGCCAGTATCTTTACATTGCAAGGAAGTGCAGCTGCATTGATCAGCTTGAGACATTGTTTTGATTCTGTTTCAGCTGGGCAATCAGGAGCTATCTAAGAGCAGGTGGATCATTTGCATAACTTGGAGCTGTTTTTCCTTTTCCCAGAGAAGGAACTAGAAAGGAAAAACCCTGCAGTTGAGGACTGGGGAGAGAAGACACGTAAGGCTCTCCATATTTTAATGTACAAAACTTATAACTTTTATTAGGGCAACTCCAACATGATCCAGCCGAAGTTAGACAGCTAAGCCCCAATTATGTCAATGGGAAAGCGTTAAGGACATACATAACCCTCCAGCTGAAATCAATGCATTTGGAATACTTAACATGGCTACGGTGTGCCCATGGCTGCATTTATGCCATTTAAAGTGGACATGATAAGCTGATTTTCTCTTTGTGCTCTGTTTCCAGAAACAGGGAAGAAAAATGTGTATGTGTGTTCATATATTATCAGCTCCTTGCATCTGTGTTGATAATACTTTATTTAAATAACTGTGGGAAAACCTAGTCCATAATTTCAAAATATGTCAACAAAGGACCTGGATCAAGTGTGAAATGTGGCAATTATTAAGAACGTAGTAAGCAGTGAAATCGAAGAAGCCTTATTTCCCTCCATCCCATCTACCTCCTCCCTCATGCAGGAATCGTTTGGGTTAGAATGTCAAAAATTGCCTGAGGGATTAGCTCATATTGAATGGACTGTACCATCTGTTTGTGCAAGGAAAGGCTTGGTATTAACAAACTGTTATCTAGGTGGTCGGCCTTGGTCTGTCAGCTCTGCTGTCAACTGTTGTCCTTGTTGAAACCATGACCCTAAAGGAATTAGTTGCATGATTGACTGACTGATGATAATTGACCGTACTCACAAACATGCATTTAACGCTTTCGATGCAAAAGTCTGTGAACTCCTGAATGAGGCAAATGCTCCTGGAAATGCCATAGGAGCATTTTTAATGCATACTAAATGCATAAGTGCATTTATCAAAGTGATTGTTCTTTGCGTGCATATTGAATCCCACTGTTTGCAGAATCACAGATCCAAAATGTTCATTTCAAGGAATGTGCCCAGACACCCTTGACTCTACTTACATGCTACTAAAAAGTATTTATGGGGCAGCTATAATTCCTGCTGTGCTTCAGCTTGGACCTCATGATCTGTATGGTGCTCCACAAAGTGTGACACAAAGGGGAGAATATGAAGATGAAAACTGTTCCTGAAGTGCCCAAAGGTTTCCAACCCTGAAAGAAAGCCTCTTCCTCAAAAATTAACAGTGTGCCCCTGGGATCCAGTGCAGGATAAGGTTTCCTTGTGTTCGTGGTCTTGAATGCATGGAGTGCAGGTCTTCCAGGGGATTCTGGGATATATACTCCTGCTCCTGGCCTCCAGTGCAATGCAAGAAGGAGAATCTCTTGCACATCACTTTAATTTGGCACAGAAAAGATGGGACACCCCAGGCATGCAAGAGATGTTTACATCTGAGAATACACAGGTTCTGGGTTGGCATGAAAGTATACTCAACCTTTAACAGAAATAAAATACGTACACCTAAATAAATCCTGCAAAGTTTCTAATGCTGTTTTTCTTTATTTATATGAACAAAACCACTGTGATGTGGGTGTTTGGGGGCAAGGGGTCTTTTTTCTCTGGTTACTGTACTTGCTTTATCTACTTCTTTTGGTCACAGTGCGCTGAAGCTATGAGGGAGGGCCAGTGGTTTAAGGAAAGGACTGAATGGCATACGTTTTTGTATTTCTGGTTGGACTGCTGACTCACTGCCTTACTACACAAATCGCTTCTGTATTTTATGCTTGAATTTATTGCTCCCTAAAGGGAAATTCAGATGGGTTTTGAGAACATAGAAACATGAATGACTACAAAGTGTTTGAGAATCTTAGATTTAGCATGCTATGGGAAAGCAGCGCTCATCATATTTACGGCTGTTTGAGCATTACATTACACACACTAGTGTATTTCACATCAAACGTATGAAATATTTGAATGCAGGGCTAGAATATGTAGTACGTGGACAGTTGTTGTTAAGCAAGGGTTACACCATTGTGTGTTGTGTCAACATCACTAGATCCTCTACTTCTTTTCATTTAAGATTATTTTCTATTTGCCTTGCACCAGTTCTCAAGATTTCCTCCCAATATGCATCCTCATATAACGATCTTGTTTTAAACAAGACCTAATGCCCAGCAAAAGCAAGGCCACTATTTACATAATGCTTCTTCAGTAGTCAAAGTACTCCCTTCACAGCAGGACTGGCATTGCATCTAGTGCTGCCATTCTGCTGATGGAAGCAATTCCGTGGCACTAGTGGAAATAAGCTCAGGTGAATTGGATTGAACGTGTGTGTGTGGGGGGTGCAATTTTAACAGGGTTTTTAAAAATCTATCACAAGTCTAAAACAAGAACAAAGATACCAAGCAGCTACAGCTAAAGTAAATGTGCGTCATTATGCCTATCCAGTCAAATTAAACCTGAGGACTGTTGCCTAGTGAATATAGAGATAGATATTCCTGCTGAGGGCCAACATAGGCTTCATTCACACAACAGAATTATGCTGACACTTTCAATGGTTTCTAAAGCTAAAATGAAGAACTTATTTGTACTTGTTTGATCCTGTTAACATGCCGGAAGGTCATTTGAAGGGCTGACATATTGCAAATAGGTCATATTGGGGAAATTAAAGCCATGGAAAGAAGCAGCCATAAGAAGAAACAGAAAGATCAGATGGAAGGAAAGCAAAGATGGAAAGAATTAGAGGGAAAGGAAATGAGAAAAAGGGGAAATGCTTTCTTGTGAAATGGAGAGGAACAGCGGGGAAAAAGAGACAAGAGGAAGAAAGGGGCCTGATGTTCTCTATAGGCTTACTGCAAAGTAGTCCTATTGCATTTAGGTAGCTGAAGCTACTATCCCAAGGTCACTTTTTATTAACTTAATTGAACTATATGGGTCTATTGTGAAGACTTAACTAGAAGTGAAGCAGCTGAAATCAAAGCATTGCAGCTCAACTCCCTTGTGGATCAGAGAGACCAACCGAACATACAAAGCAAAACCATGTAAAAGTAAAGAGTGGCTGAAGTGAGGCTGGGATGGAAGCGTGCAGAAAACAAAAGGAAAAAAAAAGAGAGGAGAGCCAAGTGTCCTGATTGATCCTGTGATGAGTTGTGTTTGTAGTTGCTGTGCATATTTGTGCACATGAATGCTGTAATTTACAATATTGAATTAAAGTGCTGATCATTAGTAGCTCTGAGAAAATATATAATATCCCCTTTTAATAAGCATTAGGAAGGAAAAGTGTATTTTATTTATAATTATATTTTATGAACCCAAATACAAGCTGACAGTAATGAGAAGCTAGTGTCGCTAAATCTATTTTTATGTTAATTGCCACGGCTAAAATATTCCAAGAGCTGTAAGGACAGTTAATGAACCTTGTTAGAAATGTCTGTCTCAGACCCTGATCTTCTCTTTAAGCCACAATAACGATTATCCTTTCATAGTTTAATATGTTTATTGTTTCCCTTCATGACACTGTAATTAGAGCAGTTTATCTTATATTTCCCCTCTTATTACTGGGCATCTAACAGACCACGAATGAATTAAATATGAAGAATTATTAGGGTGTAAAACATCAATTTAAAAATCAAGACTCTTGCTAGTTGTTCACCCTGGAAGGAGAAAAGATGAAG
Organism: Varanus komodoensis; assembly: GCF_004798865.1. Classification (NCBI taxonomy): domain Eukaryota; kingdom Metazoa; phylum Chordata; class Lepidosauria; order Squamata; family Varanidae; genus Varanus; species Varanus komodoensis. Next base: position 35,509,831 of record NW_025336087.1, on the reverse strand, counting down.
TCAGCAGCTTCATTATGAAAGCTAGATGGACTGGAGCCGTGCTTAAGAGGAAGATTAGCTTCTCTCTACAGTTACGCCGCAAGCTGCTCTTGATGTCAACTCCCTTTTTAAGGGTTCTTTCTTTGAAAGGAGTTCTTAAAGCTAAGAACTAACATTCCACTGTGACTTTTAAAATGTTGAGCAGGACTAGGCAGTAATGTTTAGTTGGCAGAGGGAGGAGTCTTTTCCAGGCAAAGAGCGGAGACTCCGCCAGGAAGCTGAATGGCTTCACAGGAAGCTTTGCCCCCAAACCTGTGAGTGAGAATGACCTGGGCAAAGGTGTGGCAACCAGGGCATGAGCTGCAAGCTCACATCCGGAGAAGATCAATGCCTGGCAAATACTGCATGCATCTCCTATTCATTGCATGTCTTTACTGCCCAACAGGCAGTGCTGTCTGGGTCATTCAGAAAAATTAAAATCGTAAGAACCAGGAAAATTCCAGGGCAGATTTGTTGTAAAAGTCTTCATCTGGTGTTGAGCAAAGCACAGTGTAGGTGCCAGCTGAACCTCTCTGGGGAGGGCAGGCCACACTTGGTGCTCCACCCCAGAAAAGGCCTTCTTCCTGGTGGCCATTCATATCACCTTGTGTAGGGTGATGTGGAAGGAGATGATACTTTAGCTATTTCAGATCCATTTGCAACACACCTCTTTGGTTGTGTAACTTAATGCCCAGATGTAGAAGAAGGTATATGACAACTCTGGGTGCTTAGGATAAAGATAATAAAAAGAGGGATCCCATGCTTCAACCATACTACAGACTTTCCTTCACCATTAAAAGAAGAAAACAATAGTTCAAGCTCTAGGCATTTTTTTGTCCCAGCTTCATTTCTACAAAGTAAACAGAGAGACTCTTGACGGTGGAGACAGAGGTTGCATAGCCTCCTCCCAACTCACACACCCAGTTGCCAGAATTTGGCTAGTAGTTTTCCCCAGTGGGGAGAGGAGGGGAAGGCAGCAGTGGGAGATGGAGGCTGCAAGCAAGTAAGCAGAGCTAAGCAGTAGGCCTAAACCAACATTTAGTTTGTTGAGGGAAAACTCCATGGGACTGTGAGAGGTAGCAGCCTTCCCAGTTTTCTTCTGCTCCATTCCCTCCTGCACCTTCCAGTCACATTACATCAAGGCCTTATCTAGCACGAAACAAATCTTTGCTCTCCTAAGAATGATTTTTGCTGAAGCATTAAGCAGACTGAAGCACCCTTGAGAGGGGATACAGCTTGAAGGATGGTGAATTCTGCTGCTCCTTACCCCTGTCTCTAGCCCTTGACCTTGCCCAGAGAGCCTACCAGCACCTCCAGGTGGCACTCTGGAAAGTCCCACCAGCTGCTTTCCTGCTGTGGCATTTGTGGTAGTGAAGAAGGGTCCAATCCCATAGCCACCAGCCCCACTCTGTTTCTGTGGGGCACTGGGTCTATCATGAGATCGCACCTGTATCTATGACATCTTCTAAGATCTCAGCTTCAACCGGCCGCATCTTGAAAGAGCCCCAGTCCCACTAGCCATATTTCATAACAGTCCTCATATGACAGCAAAGGTGGAGCAGGCGCAGGGGCAGGGGTGGCAATGCAAGGCGGCGGGGTCACATGTCCGTGTGAATTTGCTTGAGGCACCACGAGACCTTGTGCCACACTTTGGGCCAACCACTTTTCCTGCTGTTGCCTGAGAATGCACTGGTGTTTTCACTGACTTCAGCGGAGGAATTTGTGAGCTGGGCTCAGAAAAGGAAGCACTGCACTGATTGGAATAGAGAAATCATGTCCTAACACACTGATTCTGCATTCCTTCACCTGAACATTTCGTCACAACCATGTAGTTTTAGGAATTATTTTGTGGCATAACAACCCACACCGAGTCCAAACAGTGAACAATCTACATTCACTTTAAGAATTCTCAAAATTTATTCTAACCTATTCACTGTTGCCTCAAATTTATCTTCCAACACAAGGCTAATAACTAATAAAGAATTATGTATGCATATGGACCTATAAGAAAAGACTTAGGCAGCCTTCCCCAGCCAGATGTGTTGAACTATTGCTCCCATTAACCCCTATGCCAGCTGGGATCATGGGAATTATAGTCCAACACACCTGGAGCATTCCAGGCAGGGAAACTTGGCCCAGCAAATGCATTTTTAATTCACCTATTCAGTGTCATCCCTCAGGTTAGTTGAGGACAGGGGAATACCATTGACATAAACCCTGGTTTTATAAGATTATATTTATTAAATCGGTTAAGGAACTGTTTTACCCTCTGACTAAATCAGAGAATGATGTCTGCCCAATTAGAAATGGATTAAAATACACTCAGCCAAATTGCATGCATTGTATAACAAGTTGTGATCTGAGATTGAACAGTAGCAACTGTGCTTTTATGGGTTTGGAGGTTTGGTTTGGTTTTGCTACACACTCCACTGCACTCTGTGGAGCCATGTGCTTTGGCTCTCGTTTGCTTAAATAGAACACAATGTCATTGTTACACTTGAAACATTCCACCCGCCAAGTGTCTGGGCTTTGCTACCCTGGCAATATTACATTGTGCCAAGAACCAGAATTGCATCAAGGCAACCTGGCTTCCATCCTCCGTCAGCTGAGGGTAAATGAGCACACAACAGAGGTGCGGATTATGCACAGAAGAATCTGCTAGGATGGCTCCCTCTGCTTCTGAAACACAAGCTGACAACTTCTGTAGAGAGTGAATGGGTTCACACAACATGACATCTCGTGGCAGCTTGTGCGTGCCAAACCCAGCACATTATGCTTTGTTAAGTAAGCTCAAGCTGCTGAGGCTGGATTCAGACACCACCACAAGCGATCATAAAACAAAAATGCCCCGGAACCCACCATGTCTTATCATTAATGCAAAGCCAACATTTCAGGATTAAGCCAAAATTTCTCAGAAAAATCATAAAATAAATGTTATTTATTTCCCCCTCAAGGCCCTTTTGGAGCATTTCTGAGCAGGCTGTGACTCATCAAAGGTTTTGGCCTCTAGCTGTCATACTTACCACTGGTTCTGGCTGGCTATGGCTGATGGAAGTTATAGACCAAAATATTTGGAAGGCCTCAAGAAGGCCACCCTGTCTGGAGAGTTCCAGTAGTCAACTGGAGAATATTTGGCAAAAATGTCCTTTCCAGTGGATAGCTAACGGCACAACTGTGAAACCAATTTTAATATTGTTTACTATGATTTTATTCTTTTTGAATGAATGAATGAATGAATGAATGAATGAATGAATGAATGAATGAATGGGTTTTGGCCCTCCTTTTTCCATTCTTCCCCTCTTAGCTCATTGGTTTCCTCATCCAACAATATGAGACAACAACAGAATATCATTCAACATTTGGTGAACCAAAATTTTCCAGAAGAGAGTATTCCTAGTTATTATGTGCAACAGCTGTTTGTGCTCATCTCAGCTTAAACAGATTTCAGGGTTTGAGGTTTTTGCACTGGTAGTTATGCTTAAAAAAATAAAATAAACTATTTACTTCAAAAGATGAATGAGCATCCCAATGAAAATGATGTAGTGCATACATGCATACACACACCTACTGTTGGGAGCTAGGTTTCCCCTTATTCATTTCAAGGTTCAAAACAACAGACAGTCTCTTTGCAAAATAGCTCTTTATTGCCAATTCACAGCTAACAAACCACAGCAACTGGAAGACAAGTCTCTGTACCTGAACAGAGTGATTAGTTGAGACCAAACCAGAAACTAGTTCTGAAAACCCTCCTTTTCAGTAATGCTGGGTTCTCCCCTCTGTGTGGGTCCCTCTGAAGAAGGACTAGCATCCAAGATGTGCGCAAGCCCTCTAACTGGGCAGCTGTTCTATCCCAATGTGGTCAGGGACTGGACAGGACATGGGCTTGTCTTCCTCTTCTCATTTCTCCTCTCCATTTCTTCCAAACCCCATCTGTTCCCATGGACTGTCTGGGGGTGGGAAGAGGGGGTGGGCAGGGGGAAGGCAGTGGCCTTGAAACAGCCTCACATTCCTCTGCCCCCTTGATTCCCACCCCCTCCATCTCCCAGTCTTCACAGTCCTCATCAGAATAGTTGGTGCAATCCTGACTTTAGAAGCTATGAAACGTAACTCTCTTGTCAATTCCCTACCTCCACATGCATCTGAATGAACACTTGATTTGTGCATCAGATCCAGATCAGATATGTAAACACACACGGACATGCCTGAAGCTGCTCAGGTGGTTTGTGATGCTTGCATCTTATAAACACTCTGTTTAATCATGTTTAGGTAATATTAAGTATTGAATAAGGAAATTTAAATAAATTGGACTAGCAAAACTTTCCAATAAATGTTTTAATAAATAAAAAAATAAAATAAAAACTTTTCCATCATTGGGGGAGATATAAGCAAAGACAATAAAATTCCACACTGTGCAGAACTGTGAATGATAATCAAATGCTTTTGTGTCACTAAAAACTATTGTGAGCTTTCCAATCAAGTTCGGAAGAGGAGAATCAGTTTCGAAAATAGTGTCATTCATTTTGAATACATGCTTGATTAAGCAGGGCAGCCATTTAAAAAGATTTATTAAATGACCAGTAAAAATGGCCACTAAAAGATGAAAGTGACATAAACACTGAATGGCCACTGGACAATGAAACTGGAAATATTCTGGGAAAAAATGCCTTCTTATGGTAAAGATAGATCCTGAGCTTGTCATGCTCTGTTGCCTTTAATGAGACATAATGGCTAGAATTTGGCCTTTCACTACAAATCAATGCAAATGTCTTTGTAAAATCTTACTGAGCTTGACAAATAATAAACTCTTTATACAGTCCTGATGCATTTAATTAGAAACTACATAATGAATTCAAATGCCCAAGAAGGTTAATTCTGATGCATGTTATTTAAAACAAAGCAAAAATATCTGTCCTGCATTTGAGAACTATGAATGGCTTTGAACATTGCATAAGAAGTTGAATTTTAGTGGTAAATGACCTAAAACAGACTGTATATTTTCTAAAAACTCTGTATTTGCATTATTATGTTTGAGACATAAACTATAGGTAATTTAACTGTTTTCAACAAGTTATATGTTCTCTAGGAGTTAAGTGGACTGGGCTAAACATTTTAAGTAAGTTTTTTTTTTTAAAAAAAATAGCTTTTTGTTGATTTCTTAAAATAGATGGTTAAGTAAAATGTGTTTGAAAGGATAACAGAGAGGTGTTTTAGATGCTGGCTGCAATCCACAAGGCACTGTGTTGCAAATAATACAATCTGTGCAATTGTGTACCTTGCAGATCGCACAAATGCGATCTGCAAGCTTGGGTTTTCCAGTTCTCTGGATCTTTCCTATGTAGATTATGCTCGGTGACACATTCTGTACATGAGTTACGCTCTAAATTTACTTGGCAACACTGAAGGTGAACACTAGATGCAAGTGAAGGGAGAATGGGGAACAAAGTTCAAATGTTTTCAGTACTGTGAAAAAGCAATTGACGCAATTAAATATTTTCTGTAAGACTAAAGTAATAATGTTCTCATTCTGATGACTTCAGCTTTCATTTTCATAGTGCAAATTGCAGTCTTTTATTAACCCCAGAGACCCAAATATCCAATGTAATGACAGTTCTTCATCTAATCCAAATTTATGATTAACTATATTAATTACTGTATTTTATAAAACAATTTCATTACTTTGGATTGTTCAGACTTAATATTTTCAAACAACGAAGCTGGAGGTCTTCTCTTTCGGGGTTCTGTGATTGCATTGGGCCACTGCAGTCAAGAATGATGAGTGATGAGCAAGTTGACCAGAGACGCAGAACCTCTTCCAAGCCAAAGGCTGCATTCTGTTTCAGAGAAATTCTCAAGAGCTTCATGTTGATGGTAGGTGCAGTCAAAGGCAAAAGGGAGAGAGCCATAATAATAATAAAAAGAACACCCAGGACATTTTATTTGCAAGAACTAATCTTGAAGAGAAGTTTTTCAACTTTTTTTTATGTGGGGATGAAACTGCACTGAAACCAGCAAGCCACCAAACAAGAGATCAAGTGAAGGGTGAGTGTCCATCTGGGAAACACTGTGGGTCCAATCTGGCCACCAAAGGTACTACATTTCTGCAATAGACTATTTACCATCTGCATCCACCCGGTAAACAAAACCTTTACATCAAATGAAAAATAAAGCTTATGTTTATACAGAGACTCAAGATACTGTAAAACAGAAAGTACTACCAAACTCACTGTCTCAGTCTTCTTGGCAAATATTCTCATATATTCTGGATTAGACCTCTTAAAGTACATTGTCTGGTATCCAAAACATATAGGTTATATTTTGCAACAAGATTTTTTTAAGGTTAAAATGTTTCATTTATTTGTTTGCTAAGAAACATATGCTCATTAGTTACAGAAACTAATTTAAATGATAATGTTTTCAAATGACCAACGCCAAATAAACTCAGGGAGCAAATATCATTGCAACATGGTAAACAAGCTATGAAGTGCAGTTGAGTGTGAAGATGATTATCAAGGGAAGGGGGGCTGTGAGTACAGGGCAAATAAACCAATCTACTTTCAAATAATAATGTAATTTTCTCATGCAATATGCCAGATTACTTCTCCCTCAGCTCCTCTTGTGCTGCTCTCTACTTCAATAACATCATCCATTTGGTACACTCCACTCCTAATCTGAGGTTCATAAGACCAATACTGATCAGGCTCTGTGTGTGCATATACTTGTGCGTGTGCATGCACACACACACACACACACGTACGTGCACTGTTAGTGCCTTAATATATTCATTTGCTGTAGGATATTCACAGTTTCCAGAATGTGCATTGATTTGTTTCATTTAACAGAAAACACTGAAGCACTTGTAAACCAAAGTGCATGAAACATAATTAATCCATCCTCTCCCAGAAGAAACGATTAAAAAATATTGTCATGGTGCAAAATCAGAACAGCTTTAATTGTGCTTGTCTCCACGTTTTACCTTAGCAGGTTGGTTTTGTTTTGTTTTTTTAATTTGAAGTGATATATTTTATTTGACAAATAAAGAAAGAACACGCTTTTTACAAATTTGCATGTACAAAGCACAATTACTTCAACCAATTTTCCTTGTTCATTCTCAGTCACTCTCTACTGAAAGATGGACACATGTCTCACCAAGCAGCATCTGTCTTCCTTTCCCTTTTCATTTTTACATGAAATTTACTGCTGGGATGCTGGTGGCATTTAAGGCTGAGAATCATATTGAGAAAAGGAAGCAAGAACTTTTGACTGCCAGATAGAAAACAAGAATGGGAACCCAGGTGAAGATGGATAATGAGGGAAGAGGGGGTTTTTCAGCTGTATGTACAAGGAATACTTTTTAAAAAAATGCTTATTTGGCTATGGTTATGTATTTGTGGCCATCACTGATTTTTGGTGATGACGGGAATGCAAAACTTAAATAAGAACAAAAGAGCACTTTCTATACCAGTTTTTCTCAACCTAAGTAGAACCTAAGTCCCAGAACCCCAGAGTTCTGCAAAAGCTTTCTGAGGGTTCTGTGAGATATTATGAATACACTGGCACAGACACATTATGTTTTTACATTTGGGTGTACCTGCTCCCAACTTTGCATCCTGGATAGATAGACTACACCTTCATTTCACAGGTCCATTATAACTTCTTTCAATTAGCTGATTTTTGGTGCACTCATCCATACTACAGCAAATAAATGTAAGAGCAATATTCTGGTAGTCTCAGACCACGTCCCAGTCCCAGTCTGCACAGGGTTGCAATTTTCTGGCCTCTGTTCTTTGGTTTATTAATGCTGCTCTTCTTAATTGTGAAGAATGTTTACAAACAGATTTCTGCTGAGTTACTTCAGCATTTTAACGTTAATGAAGGTATTGCTGATTCTTGCACCACTGAATGGGAGGCCAGTAAAGCTTTTATGTGGGGCTAAATATTGCCTATGCTTCCTCAAAGATGTTTTAATGCAAGAAATATTAAGCTGAAATATTTTATACCCCATTTTACTGTTTGCATAACTGTACAACTTTAACAAGAGATACAGAGTATTAAATAATATTATTAAACTGAATAATATTCTTTCACCACAGATGGAATTTGCCTTAACTTGTTTATGGTAGTCATGTTTGGAAGGTGAACTCCCTGGAAGGATTCTGGTACTATTTTAAACAGCAAAAATATAGAAATGCTGTTTCAGATATTAACAATGAGAATTATAAAATATACAACTTTCCTATAGATATAATCCTGCAATTTTTAAAATTTTATTTTGATTTGTATAGCATTAGGTAGTGAAACATTGGAATACAATATGGGCTTTTATTTTCTGATGTTTATCTTTGTTTATAATGATAGAATACACCAGGTTGCCACTGTTTCCTTGGATGCTGAAAAGGCCTTTGACAAAATTAATTGTAAATTATTTACTACTCTGACTAATATAGGCTTTTGCATAGAATTTTTGAAATGGTCAGAGTGTTTTATTCAGCCCCAAGACCTAGCGCTATGACAAACTGATAATTTTCGGGTTTCTTTTCATTCAGGAGAGTTAGTGAATAGGAAAGTTCACTATATTTGATTTATTTAATTTGATTCACTGTATTTAATTCATGTTTGGAATCTCTGACATGTGCTATTAGTCAGAAAGTAGTATTCAGATCTCTGTTTAGAATATAAAAGTACTTTTAGATTTTAAAAGTATTCTTTATTTTTGTTTATCTCAAACTCCAATAATTTATTCCAGCTTTGATACAGTTGATCAATACTATTGGTGATGTGCCTGGCTATTCAATTTATTTCTTAAAGTACAAATTGATGCTAATTAGAGAGACTAGACTAGTGTATTAACTAGTTAGCTAAGTAGTGTTAACTGGCAACTCTGATGCACTTGGATCTTATTACACATTTGGGAATATTTATTCCCACTGATATATCTCAAATGATTGAGCTTAACCTGAATACATTAATGAGAACTCACAGGTATAGATAGATATGCATCTTTAAAGTTAAATTTGTAGGGTAAGGTAAATAAATTGTGATTAAGATTATATTTGGATTATGTTATGCATTGTATTCCGCTATCTATTCTCGGCAAATCTTTTCAAAAACTGTGTGGTTTGTTTCATAAAGTTTGTTTCTTCCCACCATAAATATCCTTGAGAATGATACATCTTTAAATTTAAAAGGTGGCTTCTAGATAGTCTTATATAAGCTGATTGTTACATTGATCATGATTTATTTTATACATACTTATTATTAGTGAATAGCTGTGTCATACATCATCAGGCCTGTTTGTTTAATTGTACTGTTCTGTAATCATTCTGCCTGCATCTTTTCTCCAAATAAATGACATTACATGGATATGGTTCCTTCAAGCCATGGCATTCTGACTACTAGAGACATGTGGCCTATAACGTCACATCAATGCACATGGTAAGCATGTCATGAGTAGAGCCAGTTGGAGCAGGGGGTCAGACTAAATGGCCCAGGAGGCCCCTTCTGGCTTGCTCAGTTTCTGTGTTTCTAATTACATAGTGATAAATTTTCACATGCTAAGAGTAATCCAGATTTAAACATCAGTAAGAAAGTGTTTTTGTAGTGGACTTGTTTGGACAAGTTCATTTTTATCTTGGATCAGTTATTAGGTCCTGATGAGAACTTTTTTTTTTCATTTACAGCTTCATGTGCCAAATACAATTTGCCTGCTATGGCTGAATGGCAATACTTGCAATTACAAGGTTTGTTAGAATGTAGGACTAGCCTTGCCACTTACAGAGTCTCTTTTGTCAGTGGAGGCACTTACTGAAGCTGATTGTTCTACCAATCCATGATCTACATTTATAGATACTTATTATTGGTGAATAAATGTGACACAGAACATCTTACATAGGAATGGATGAGGGAACTGGACAGCAAATTAATCACTAATTTAGCAACTGAATCTGAAACGTCTATGAATCTCATGTTATACCTTATTTATTATTATTATTATTATTATTATTATTATTATTATTATTATTATAGCATTTCTATGCCGCCCCTTGCCGAAACCTCGGGGCGGCTTACAACATGATAAAATACATTAGAAAAAATGCTTCTTCTATTTATTTTTATGACAGTTTAAACAATACATCCAATGCATCTATTGGATGCCATAATAGCCTATTGATAAGGGTTTCTCTAAGTTGGCTAATTTCTGGAAGAGTAACATACCTTACTCTGCTCTTTTTTAATCATGTTTTTGCAATGCTGAATAGTTGCATCTTTTTGGAAAGAGTTTGTTATACGTATAAACATCCAGAGAGGACCCAGAGAGGTCCGCCTGGTGCCGTCGTTATTTGCTTTTCGGCACCAGGACAAGACCTTTTTATTTAAATGTTGTTTTAATTGTTGATGTTATTTATTGAGTTTAAAAATTTGCCAGGGTGTCTCCAGTATTTTATGCATTTGTATGGATTGTATTTATTTATGATTGGAAGCCGCCCCAAGGGTTATGCGAAAGTTTGTATTGGGACAAATAAATAAATAATAAAGTTTGTATTCTTTAATATTAATGATGCCAATATTTGTTTAAATTATCTATCTGCTTCCTGGAAGTTAATGCTCAGTCAGCGCAAATAGATTTCTCTTCTGACATCTAAAAGATTCACATTACAATATAAGAAGGATAAATAACCACCACCTATAACATAACACACTGAAGAGCTAACCATGCTTTCAGCATCTGATTTAGTGGTATATAGATACCTCTTGCAAATGGATACATAGATTCATGGGTACTAGGTCTGCTTCTGAACTTTATGTATAATTCTTGAAAAGCTGTATTTTCATGTACAGGTTTAATGTGTGCAGTGCATTTGGCAAGCAAGGATTTAAACTGTTTTATTCAAATCTATGTACCTCCCTTATTTTCCTATCTATACTCCTGTTCTGTTGAAATTGATTATACACACGCAGAAAATGTCTAGCTAGATTCTTTAGTCAGCATTAGTTTAGAAGTGTGCTAGGGGACTGAGTTACAATCTGGATGACTAAGTACCTCATCTAGCAAAGCAGCTTCACTGAACGTCCATACATGGTGCTGGGCCCTAGAGGCAGAACAAAGTTTATGCTGATCCACAGACCATCCCACTCCCAAGCAGGTTTTCTCTCTGAGCTGACAGAGTTGCTAATATGCTGATCTTGACATTTAAATTCGTAAATGGCTGGAAACAGGGTTCTTCAGTGCCTCTGCTGATATGAACCTCTCTGTGCACTCGGACCATCAGATAGTCTGTTCCAAGTGCTACCACTTGGGAAAAGCCCGTGGTACAGGGATAGAGCACATCCTTTGCATGCAAAAGGTCCCAAGTTCAGTCTGCTATCTCCAGGTATCAGATGCTACTTCAGACCTTTACTGGAGACCCTGGAGAGCCACTGGTGGACAGAACAGTGAATTTCATGGAAGACCTGACTACTCTTTTATTGGAACCTGATACTATGATGAATCCATAATTGTGCCCTGGAACATTTAATTTATTACAGGTTTAATTGTCTTTAGATTGCGGCACATCACCCTCAATCTTTATGGAAGCATATGGAGGGATAGAAATTGAAAATCATAAATAAAAAGTCATGTCATTATATGACTACCCTCTCCTAAAGAGGACATCAAAATATCCACACTGGAACTAAATCTGTAACTGAAGAGTCATTCATGTAGTTTTTTGCACATCTCACTTCTATGGCTCACTAAAATGCTTGCCATCACATCAATGATTCCACTTTTACAACTTTTAATCAATCTTGGGATCATCATGGATCAGCAGTTCTACAACATATTATTCATAGAATCATAGAATCATGGAATAATGCAGTTGAAAGGGGCCAAGGAGGCCATCGGGTCCAGCCCCCTGCTGTTGCAGGACACCAAGTTACACCATCCCACTCAGGTGGCTGTCCAGTTTTGCCTTGAATGTCTCCAGTGAGGGAGAGCCCACCATCTCTCTAGGCAGCTGGTTCCACTGTCATATTCCTCTGACAGTGAGGAATCTCTTTCTGATATCTAGCCTGAATCTGGGTTGTCACAACTTAAATTGATTATTCCATGTCCTTTACTCTGGTATCAGAGAGAAGAAATCTTGACCTTCTCCTTTGTGACCGCCTTTGAGGTACTTACAGAGGGATATCATGTGCTCCCTCAGTCTTCTCTTCTCAAGGCTGAACATGAGTCTATTTCTCCCAGTCTATTCTATTAGGACAGTGTTTCCAAATCCTGGATCATTTTTGTTGCCCTCCTCTGGACTCTTTCTAATTTTTATGCATCTTTCTTAAATCTTGGTGCCCAGACCTGGACACAATATTCCAGATGAGGTCTGACTAGTGAGGAATATAGGGAGACTACTACTTGTCATGATTTGGAAGTAATACTTCTATTAATGCATCACAAAATAGCATTTGTGCCTTTTGTATCTGCATCATATTGTTGGCTCGTATTTAGCTTTTTGTCCATAATTACTCCAAGGTCTTTTTCTTTTTCAGGTTTGTTGAGCCAGGTATTCCCCATCTTGTATCAATGCATTTGGTTTCTTTTTCCTAGGTGGAACACTTGGCACTTGTCCCTAATGAATCTCATTCCAGTGCTTCAGCCCAGCATTCAAGTATTATCAGGATTGCCCTGAATCTTCATTCTGTCTACTGTTCACTATTCCACCCAGTTTTGTATCATCTGCAAATCTGATGATACAACTACCTTTCCTTGTACTTCATCAACTAAATCATTAATAAAGACATTGAAGAGCACTGGACCTAGGACTGAACCCTGTGGCACCCCAGTATCTATGGCTTAGGATCACAATACTTGAAAGTGCCTCTCCCAACTGCAAGCTACTGGGATGTAACCATAAATATCCAGGGCCTTCCTCCAAGCACCAACTCTGAGGCTTGCAAGGAGGATGGTAATAAGAAGGGAGGCTTTCACTGTGATGGCCTCCTATCTGTGGGAGATCCTCCCCATCACAGCCCACCTAACGCCAACCCTATCTTTTAAATTGGGCTATCCAAGGGCTTGAGGGGTTTACTGATCCCAGATGGTTTTTTGTTTTGTTTTGTTTTTTGCAGGGCTATTCCTCATTGTATGCATTTTACCTGTTCTTAATTTTTGTTTAAAATGTTTGTACTTTTGATAATATTTTATGACATTTTCTTGTAGTGCTTTTAATGAACTGTTGTAAACCAACCAGGGAGCTCCAGCTATTGGGTGGTAGAGAAATGAAATTAACAACAGTCATCATCAGCTTCACCATCATTATCATTGCATAAGCTGGTACCTGACCAGGTGTGCTTAATTTCTTGTAAGCTGCTGTAACCTTATCAACAAGCCTAAACCTGCTTTTTGTTGTCTCCCCTTTGACTAGTTTGTGATTGGAAATCCCTAGAGGCAGGGGCCTCCCCTGTGCACTGGTAGTACCTTGTAACTAAGTTATCACAATGTTCTTTCAGGTGTTTTCTTTCTTAGCTAAGGACTTCACAAGGAGGATGCTCAGTGCATCATGTTCTACTACCCTAAGAGCCATTTGGTCACCACAGTCTCTGATACGTCTACGTACCTGCAATAAATTCTGATAGTGCAGCTGACATTAACAAGACTTGCACTGCTAACTCAAGATGGAAGACACCGTAACTGGCACACATTATACAAACTAGCCATTCACAATTTAAGGAGGTTTGCAAAATAAAACCTTTCAGGTTTCAAAAGCCATAACTCTTCCTGTTATTCCTAAAGGGACATGGGATATTGCCAAGAAATAATTACACCAAGCTCAAAATGTGGGATACCAGTGCATGTTCTTTTCAGGCCCGTTTATGGCTTAGATGCCCAAGTGACTATTTCTATATAAGTGGCATGTGTATATTGCCTTTAGTTAATCAGTGCTGTGCAAGAGCTAAAATGGAAGGTGCTTAAATGCCACAGCAATCCAAGGTCGATAGACAGGGCTCCAGTAACTGTCATGGGAGAGATACAAATTACACATGAATATTTCTAATGCCTGAAGCATTTTCCCACAACACCCAAAAGCTATGTTGGCCCAGCTCCCTTTATGGAACAGGCCTAAATCCTGTCAGCCCCTCACCACAGGCATAAGCAGTTAGCACTATTAATGCAAACAGACAGCCGTGCCTGCTATAACCAAATTGCAGTTACAGAACAAATATCAGCTAAGGAAAGGGTAATTTCTTTTGCTCCCACAGTTCATTTCTGTAAATAGTCTGGTACTTCCTCGTTCCTCTTGAGAGGTCTGCTGAACAGATTTAAAAAAAACACCACAGAATATACCTCACCTGAAATGAACTGATTGTTCCATTGTATAAAACAGGCGCAAAGAAGCACACAGATGCTTATAACACGGATTTAGCCTGCAGTCCGCTGGCACTTCTCTTGCTGGAATCAGCATTTATTTCTGAAATCTCCCTGGATTTTTTTAAACTTCCTTTCCATGGTTGACTGTTTCAATTTGTTAGCCTTCCAAAGCAAATAATGCTGGAAATGTACAAGGTCATGCAGAAATAATGTATTTTTCATATAGGTCGACTGCTGCTTCACCTAGTGCCCTTGCTCAGGACCTAGGGTGACCATTTATGAACTGTCCAAGCAGGAGAAATGCATCAGCAAAAGAGAGGACAGAAGGGTGGTGCGAATTTGCATATGTGGATATATTTTAGAAGTAATGTTAACTTTTTAAAATTATTATTACTATTATAGAAATACATAACTGTAGTATGGAAGACTCTGACCAAGTGATCTGTAAGCCTGCCCATTCAGTCTACTTCCATGCACTGATGTTGATTGGAAGCAAGAATCAACAACCTGGTATTGGATAGGACAGCACTTTAAAGAGAGAAATATTCCCTGTAAGGGAGGGCAAATGACCATCTTATCTGGATCTATGAGGAAGAGGCTTCTCTGATGAGGAGAGGGGACTTTGGCTGCAGAACTTAATAACACTGTTGAGCCCCACTACAAAGTTTTGCACTTACTACTACTCACTGTTTAGCTATATCACTGCACAAGATGGATTAATTCCTTCATTCTAGACCCAAATCCAGATCCTAATCTGTTAGTAGTCTACCACTGGATTTCTAGTCTAAAGGGCATCCTAGGAAATCAGAAGCAAGTAACTGAATGCCTGCATGCATTCAGAGACATGTACATTGCTCCCTGTTCAGAGCATCAAACTCAAATGCCTGTGCTCACTGTGCATTATTATTCCAGTGCACAGAGAAACAACAGCTACTCGAGCAAGTGACATTTCTTCCATCCTCCAAACTGTCATTTACTGTTCTTCCCACTTCCCACCTGTCCAAAAGTACTGTCGATATTTAAGGCTGCCACCAAATAGCCTGCACAGATGGGGCTAATTCAACAGTTAGCTGCTACCTCCTCCACAGTGGTGGATATGGCCAAGCCATTCCCAACCAGAGTGCTTGTCCTCCTACCTCAAGGTCAGTCAATGGCTCCTTGTGTACTAAAAGTACTGTGACGTTCTTGAATAACACTGTTTAGCAAGCAAAGTGATGGGGCCTGGCTAGGGAAAAGAATGGTTTGCCTTGAATCCATGGGTTTCAGTGTTCCACTTGTGCCATGATGCTCTTCTTCCAGGGCTGAGTCTATAAAACAGGGTGTGTCAGAGAACTTCATAGCAGTACCAATCCCATAGGGCACATGGCTTGCAAAGTATCATCCGCCCATTTACAACTACCATACTTTTACTCAATCTAAATGAGAAGCAAGTGTGCTTCTCCCAATGTATGGTGTTTTTATTCACAGCAGGAAAGACTCTCAGCCAAGCTCTTAGTTGCCTGCCAGTTAATTCTAACCCAGCTTTACTCATAACAGCTTATATCCTGGAGCCCAGGCACTGAACCTCTTTTCGTTTAAGGACCAAATTCAATTATGGAAAAACTCTTGGAAGCCTCATCCCAATGGTGGGCACTTTGGAATAGGCCAAAGACGACAGAGCAAAGTACTAAAAATATCAGACTGCTTTAGCGTAAAGCTCTTACTACCATAATTAAGCCTTGGCATTAAATCTTTAAGAATTGTGGTGGCAGGTAGAAAACATGTCAAAGCTAGGAAAACACCAAAGGATCAGTGGCTGAGGAAAGGGGTGAGAGCAGGAGAGGGCAGCCCAGCCAGAGTAGAGCTCCCAGAGAGCTGAATTTGTTCCTGATGTACCTCTGGACCATAACTGAAGCACTCTAGATTATCGCTTGGGTTTCTTGCAAGCTTAATCCAAAACTTTAGATTCCCAATTGAAAGAAAATGTTATTTAAATGATACAAAAAGGGGAAAAGATAAACAGAAAAGCCCATTAAAATACAATTAATGCCAAGATGCATCCTACTCAAAGACTCTTCAGAAAGAATACTCAGAAATGTAGAACACACCTGAACAGATGCAGTGTGGACCACTTGTGGTGCATCCCTCAGATTATCAAAGAGGGGTGAAGACTGGGGGATTTTTCTCTTAGGTTTGCAAGAATGGTCATGTGGGCCTTCTTTAGCTCTTACAACCTTTGGGGATTTGCAAATATAATGAAAATGGAGATGGCTGTACTGACTAATGATGAGCAATGTATCGAAGGGGATCTCCAACTTGTTACCATGGCAGAGACAGAAAGGACGAGGACAGCTGGATGGAAGCTAGGTATCCAGGCTGGAAGATACCAGGAAACGAGGTATCCAGTGCCATAGGCTTAAAAAGGCAGACACTAAGATGAGAACCCAGTTCCATAAAGAACATCCCTTATTCTTCAAAGGAAGCTCAGAGGGTGGCAACAAGGGGGAGAGCCTTCTCAGTGCTGCCTGCCCCCCAGTTATAGAACATTCTCCCCAGAATTGTCATCTTTTTCACACCAAGTTAAGATTTCAGTCTATTCCCAGGCATTTTTCAGTATTTTTCTTCTGCTTTTGAGAATGGTTGCTGATGTTTGTATTTTTGTATATGTTGTTGTTGTTAGTTGTGAAGTCGTGTCTGACTCATCGTGAACCATGGACAACATTCCTCCAGGCCTTCCTGTCCTCCATCATCCCCCGGAGTTCACTCAAGCTCACACCGACTGCTTCAGTGACTCCATCTAGCCACCTCATCCTCTGCCGTCCCCTCCTTCTTTTTTGTATATATTTGATCCTATATTAGTTATTCTATTGTGTTTTTTGGCAATCGGGGAGGGGGGTCGAACTTAGTAAAATATTAAGTGAGTTTTGACAATTGGTTGGTACGGCAATGAAATGAAATTAATGCAGCAAATTTGTCAGACTGCATGAACTTTACTAATTAGTATACTTTTTCTTACATGCATTTTATACTCGCTTTCAGTCATATTCCCAGGATAGAAAAATAATGGTCCATTCCATACCAACCATATAAATATCAATGAGTCATAATAAAGTCTTATTTGAAGAAAGACATATACATACAAAATAATGTTTCCCTCTTCCCTTGGTTCGTTAGGAACCACTTGTTCCCTAGCCTCCTAGCCTGACGCCTCCCCCCCCCCCAAAAAAAAAGTGGTGGGAATTGGTTGCTGATCGCTATGGAGATGTTTGTTCATCATGTTCTCTGTTCCCTGTGAGTGTGAAAAATAAGTCTGTTGGAAAGCTCACAGCACTGTAATTGACTCTATGGAGCAGCTGTCATAGGGGGGTTTACTATAAGAAATCATATTAGCTTTCCTTTTAAACTTGCTGAAGGTAATAAGTCATCCTTGACATTCACAAGTCATTCAACAAAATGTCTCTTTTCCCACCAAGACAGCATGTCTGGCATGTAATTAATATCAGATTTGTAAAGGGCTCAGATGCAGGCCATTTTCAAAGCAACCTGCAAAGCCAAAAAGAACAGGCTGGTGAGCTTCTATTTATTAAAAATTAGTGTGTATGCACCCAAAATAGTTCTACTATTCTATTTGTGAAGTGCGGGCGGATGACAAAGATTGTATCGAAAGATGCAGCATGACCTTGCTTTCCCATTCATTTTGATGGATGGTGTCCTTCTCACGTTTATGATTTATTTGTTTCACAAATTGCCATGCCAATCAATAGCCAAAACTCACCTGGCAAATCACAACAATTAAAACCATAACATATAGCAAGCTAAAACATAACAGAAAACATCGGAAGATTAAAATTGCAGTATAAAAGCAGCATTAAAAGAGCAGCAAGGTAAAGTACAGCGAAGTCCAAGTCCTGCACAGATGTCTGCAATCCTGCAGATGCCCACCACCATCGTGCTCCTCTTGGTCTGCAAAACACTTAGACGGGGGATTCCACACATCTGTCACGCCTCCAGGAGCAAGGAGAGACGCTGGCACAAGTAGTGCCCGTCCCTTCCCCTCACCAGCCTCTCAACCATGTATGTATGTATGTATGTATGTATGTATGTATGTATTTATTTGAACATTTCTATGCCGCCCCTTGCCGAAGCCTCGGGGCGGCTCACAGCATAGAATAAAATACACAAGGTCACTTTTGCAACCTCCGAGCCACAAACATTGTGGCTCCTTCCACTGTGTGTGGCTGTGAGGGTGAGGAGGAGACAATCAGAGTTCAGCTGACCTTGGAGCAAGTTTCCAAGATGAGTGCTGGGACTCAAAATAAATAAATAATTAAATCCTATTGCCATCTAGATTCTTTCTAGCAGCCATAGGATTGCACTGCAAATTTTTAAAACAGAACAGACAGACTAAAACAACTGGTAAAGTCTTCAGCAGATGCCTGTAAGACCACAATACAGGCATCGGACAAGCCTTCATAGGGAGGTCATTACATAACCAGGGTTTCCGTTCAGACGACTGAAAAGGCTACTACTGCCTGGTAACCACCTGTCTGACTTCATCTGGTGGCAACACTCAAAGAAGTTTCTCTGAAGATGATCTTAGGGCTCAAGCAGGTCCATATGGGAGAAGACAATCCTTCAGCTAACCATGGACCAAACCATTCCACCAGCCCTGATGATAAACTTTTTTTTTTACCTTTCTTCTCCATTCCTTTCTCCTTTTATGTCTTTTTAAATTATAAGCCTGCAGTCAAGAACTGTCTGCCGGATTATGGAAGCCAATTTGAGAGCCTTTGTAGTTGAGGAGCAGAATAAAAATACTTTAAAAAAATAAATGAAGATATGCACGAAGAAGTAAGCCTCACTGAATCCAGATAATCTGTAAAGCATACAGTCTTACAGGTTCTTTTAAAGAGATTCTGTGGGATTGGCATGAAGACTTTCCATATAGTTAGGCCAAACCATACCAAAGACGGTATTTGGCCTTAACATAAGCTGAGTAATGCTTAAATCAGCCCGTTCCAAAGATAGGGCCCTATTGCCTGCACAGTCTCTGGAACTGGAATCCTTCTTAGAACTGTCCATAGTGAAGAATGTGCCTGACCTTGTGTTGCTGACTAATTCTCTATGTATGTGCCACATCAGCAATAATTCAGGATATCTCTGTCTGGAAAATCTCCTTAAATTAGGGTGGCTACATATGCATCACCAAAGAAATATACAACAGCAATAAGAGGAAGAAGAGCATCAGTATAAGAGAAAGGTTTTGGTCACAGGCTGTACATGATAATGTACATGTAGAAATACAGATTGATAAGCAATGTTTATATTTTAAATAGAAATATAGGCATGTAGATAATCTCACTGTAGCCATCTAACCACAGTGGGGAAGACCATGACAGGATAGTCTATGTGGCTCCTTAGTCTGCTCTCCAGGGGGTGCCTTCTGATGGCCGCTCTCAAGGTCCCTGCAGCTTTCTTAGGGTTCGTTTGCTTTCAGCTGGATTTGGACTGTTCTACGCTTGAAATGGAAGATACCTCAAGGCAGATGGCCATTCTGTCTTAAACATGACGAGTGGAGAAGTACACATAGATTGTTCACAAACATGAAATTAGAAAGGTTGACAGATCTAAATTCTCCTTTGACTTCAATTCTCATCTCATTTAACTTCTCATTTGACTAATAAACAGAGAACAATCTATGGGGGCTGCTCTATTTACTGGTACTTTAACTTTTCAAAGGGTTCCCAGTTTTGTTATTTCCCTACAATGTAGTTGATTTGGAGCACTGTCATTTTTCCCTGTGTTACAGCAAGACTGTTCTTGTTTGCACTGCTTACAGCATCAGCTCTTCAAAACAAAACAAACAAAACAAGAAGCCTTTCCTGAGCCTCCTTATTACACTCATAACATTAAGCTGCTGCTAATGCTAAAGTTGTGGAGAGTAGGAATGTGTTGTTCAGAGCCGACTAATTTGGCTCATTATAATCCTGCCTCCTGCTTTATATGGCTTTTAGAAGTGTTATTGGAGCTGGAGTATTGCCATGTAACCTTCAGATTATTGCTGGGTGACTTCTGCAGAAGAAGAATTCTCAATGCATTAAATTTGAATTAGCTCTGAGAAATCATGCAGATATATGCACAGAACAGGACAGCAAGCAAGATGGTCTCCATGGCACAGCGGAATTGCTTTTATGCAGCTTTAAGGGATCACTTGAGCAGCCCTTAAATTGCACACATGATGAAGCTGAACCAGCATCTTTACTCTTGAACACGAACACACACACACACCCACACCCACACACACACACACACACACACACAGAGCAGATCAGAAGGAACATTCAGAGCTGCCTTTCAGGGAAACCTGATCACAAAGTGACTGCTGCTGAGTGGGCCATTTAGACACAAACCCTCCGTATTGGAAGGCACTGGTGCATATACTGCAGAAGTGTCACTTAGACTAATGATTATGAATTATGCAGAGGGTCACATCCTCTTAGTTACAAGTCATTTCCACAGTCTCTCTCTCTCACAGTCTCTCTCTCTCTCTCTCTCTCGTGCCTAACCTACTTCCATTTTTATCCTTGCTTAGCTGGTAGCAACAACTGCTTCAAATAGATTCTCAATACTGCATTTATTGACATTTGATTTATTTTTCTCCCTTGCACTGGGAAAAGCAACCAAATGATTCCCCCCACCTTTAAAAGAGTTATCACAGGCAGGTTAGAAACACAATTCCACCTTCCAATCTGGGAAAACAGGTGGCAAATGAAACCAGTAGAAAACTATGTTGTGAGAGGGCAATCTTCCATCTTGTTATATATTCTTATCTCTTCAGCTGCCATTTAAGTTATAACTTAAAATGAAAAGCAAACCATGCTTGCTGTTAAGGTTTCTGGATAATCAACATCCTATAAACTTCATTTTTTCCTTACGTGAAATTGACCTTGAAGTGTTAACTATCAACTTTTTAAATTAAATGTCAGCACAGCTCTATGACTAGGATGCACAGTAGGTATGGGCAACAAAGTATTTTATTCAATGTGCTTAGATATGATGAGAATGTCTTATAGTGGCAATTATGATGACAGGAATTCATCTTGTTCTTGCTTGAAATCATCACCAGCTAGCTATGTTTATAAGAGCCTTTTATGTTGGAAGTGAAGGCATAACAACAATTCAGACAGACCCTGAAGATTTTATAGATTTCTCATAATGCTTTTAGAAGAAGTAACTGAATAGCAGCTGACAATCAGCATCAGTAAGCACAAAGGTGTGTACTTACGGGGCCACAGGATGCTATAAAACATATGCTTTATAACACAACATATATAGTCTTAGGGCCAAAGAGGTATTAATTTAAATGTCAAGCGGTTATGACTTGCTTTCATTTTTACTCTAGAGTAGGTTCAGTCAAAACCAGTTCTTAAAATAGTCCTAATCCTCAAGCTAGGGTTTAGTCACAGTACCCAAAAGGAAAAATGAAGGGGGAGGGGTGATCTAGGTGCTAGGAACACATATTAAAGAAATGACCTGATTTGCACTTAATGACAATCCAGAGTATGGTTAAGGGTGGGTTATCACTTAATTGCAGGCTTATGTTGAATAATGGGTATCATTTTATGCAAACCTTGCACTATAGTTTAACAAGCCAGCAATAAACCATGGGTTCTCTTCTTTGTTTGTGGCTAATGCACCATGGTTAACAACAACCCACAATTGAAAACCATGGTTCAATGAAGACCCATAGTCACCTCATACTCTCTTAACTGAGTAGGATGAACAATAGTTCAGAGCAACAGTTTGAGGAAATAATTATGAAGAGCTCATTCAAGGCAAATTCTAGGAACTACTAGAAACAGATTAATTGTTACATGTATTTCTTGTATCAAGCTACTCTAAATCAAAGAAGAAAATTATCTGAGTTTCTTTGATGTTAACAGCATGCCACCTCTACCACTAACTTGTGTTTGCACTAATGCTGAGAAACAGGAAGTGGCAGAAAATGTCCTTCCTGTAAGCAAATGAAGGAAGAACTGACACTATACACTGTTTGCACACTGCTTAGAATGGACAACTAAAACATTCCAAATGGGACTACCTTTAACAAGCTTGTCAACTTTAGCTGATCTAGAATCCTACAGCCAGAGGGTTGACTGGAGTTGATTAGAGGCACACGTGACAGCAACTTCATTGGCTTCCCATCTGTTTATGGGCACAATTCAAAGTGTTGTTTATGCCCTGTAAAGACCTACATAGCTTGGAATCAGAGCACTTGAAGGGCAGTCTTTTTCTGTATGAGCCTGCCTGGGTTTAAAGATCATTGGCAGAACCCTCTCTCAGTGCTGCTTCTACTAGTGAGACTGTAGAAGTCTTGCTACTGACTCTGCCACTCTCTATTAAGGGAGACTAACTTGGAACCCTTCCTGTTGTCCTCTTACCTGTACACATGGACACTTTTACTGAGGCAGGCCATTGGGATGTCTGTTGATTGAGCACTTTAATTTAGAGTTTTAATTATGAACTTAGTATATTTTAAAATTGTGTTTTAACCTATTTGTTCTATGATGGATTTAATTATGCTGGCATTTTAAATGTTGCATTTTACTGCTGTTAGCTGGCTTGAATGCCATTTTGTGGTGGTGGAGAAGACTGTCAATGAAATCAATCTATATAAATAATACAGAAATAATTTCCCATGAAGAGATCTCAATCTGGTGAATGCCTTGGCTTCTTGTTATTCCTCTCACAGCCCTTTGCTGCACATAGGAATTGAAAAGTGAATTGTGCTGTTCTGCATTTATTTGAAGATTTATGGGATCTCCTTGAAACGATAATTCATAGTGCCCTTTCAGTGTTTTAAGAAATCAGGATGTGGGAAACAGTTTGCTTATATCATGACCCTATCAGAATAAAAGAGATGTCCAATGTGCTGTGGATACCAGTGGATGATTGTTTAAAGTCAGTGATAGGATTTTGATTTTTGGCCATATAAATTTCAGTAATGCTCTAGTAAATGATGTTGTGGCCCTGTTGGAGAAATTAAATTCTTGACGATGCCCTGATGAAATCCTTCCAGAGGAAAGGTGAGAAAATTTTTTGCAGCAGGATCACTGCCAAAGGACTGCTCTTTAGAAGGCCAGATAGTGAAGATAAAACTCAAATACTTTGGCCACCTAATGAGAAGGAAAGACTTTCTGGAGAAGAGCCTAATGCTGGGAACAATAGATGGCAAAAGAAGAAGGGGACGGCAGAGGATGAGGTGGCTAGATGGAGTCACTGAAGCAGTCGGTGTGAGCTTGAGTGGACTCCAGGGGATGGTAGAGGACAGGAGGGCCTGGAGGAATGTTGTCCATGGGGTCGCAATGGGTTGGACACAACTTCGCAACTAACAACAACAACAACATTATTTCAATTTTTTTTTACTGCCCAATAGTCTAAGACTCTCTTAGATATATAAGACAGTAAATAACTTGAATAAGATTTAACTTACAAGCCTATTATGATTTTTCACATTAGCATGAATTAATCAACAGTATCAATATTATTTTTTTCAGCCTCTAAATGAAGCCCCAGTATTAAGCCTTGACTCCTTTGTTTTCTGTCCACATGACTTCACTCATTGATAAAGATGAGCTAAAATAAATGCTTCACATATGAAGATAAATCAGTCTCCACATCTCCACTCCATCTCCATATTCCTGGTGGCCCCAAGAAAGGATGAGGGGTTATGTCCAACCTAAGAGTCATAGCTGCATGCGGTAAGAACATGAGCAAGCAAGAATGTAGGGCAGGAATGACTCAGGAATGAGTGTGTAGGGAGACCATGTTCAGTGGCATTGTGGTGGAGTTAATATTCCTTGCAGTGACTTCAGGCAGCGGTTGCTGGGGAGCAGCAAGCAGCACTGAGGTATTGCAGAAAAAGGCTCTGTATGGTCAGAGTTTTTCATGCATTCCCTAACTAGGCTTGGCACAAAGCCTAGCAGAATCCATCCCTCCGAGATGCAAGGAGTTGGTCTGGCCTTGGAAAGTTAACCAAGCTGAGATGAAGTCCTCGAACATTCATGGAATTAAGGTTGCAAACTTCTTCTGGGCCAAGTGCAGCAGATGACATAGTCACGTGTGGCTCCAATCCTGGTAAGCCCTGCATGAACAACCTTCTGTGTCAGATGCAAAGGCTGCTGCAGGTGGTGTGGAAAAGCGACCCTGCTTATGCAGCACCTGGACTCCATGCTCAGCTAATGCCCTGTGGATGCTGGGTGTGCTCACCAGGAATTCGGACTCAAGGCCACTGGCAAGCAAAGCAGAGACTGGGAAGCTATGCCCAGACAATCCACGAGAAATGCATTCCTTGCATATTCGTACCCTAAACTAGATTGTTAAACCTCAGGAATGGAAACATATTATCATATGAGTAATGTTGAAGTAAGATTCAGCTGTGAATCCAGTTGTCTTGCAGGATATATGAAAAGTTAATTTCAAATCATTTTTGATCAGGATTTACCCAGATTGCACTTTCTGCACTATACAGAGAGTCAGAAACAATCTGTGGTTGAAGTGCATATTTTTCCAAATTTGCAAGATGATTCATATACCAACAAAGCAAAACCTCAAAACATGAATTTGACATTCTGCCTACATTTGAAAAAACACATGAACAATTCATCCATTTGAAAAGATCCCACAAGCACATACTAATTGAAGGGAGAACAATGCATATACCTGAAAAATGTGCACAAGTGATGCATACATTTGGAAAAATATGCATGCAAATACACACAGATTTTCATACTGCAACAAAAAATAAAACTCACAATCCAAAAAAGGCTCAAGTAGGAATGGGTTTTGAGATAGAATTCAAAGAATTTTGCCAGGCTCAGGTTTACTGATTCACACATCCCTAATTGGCTTCTGTCAATGGAATTCTGTAGGGAGGAAAATTTTTCACCTTAGGAAGCAAAACATATTGGACCAACCCTGCTTGAGTGCTCCAGCTCTTAGATTCTTCATTATATAATTCTTATATAATTCTGAAGAATTATATAATTCCTGAGGTGGAAGAGTTTGAAGATTAAGCAAATACATTATTCAGACATTTAAAAATGTCCTGCAAGCTGAGACCTTGGCCCACTGACCTGCCACCAAAGCATTCAGATTTTGCTCTCCCAGCTGCAGTCCTGAAGGTCATTGCTGCCCCACTATGAGTTGTGTTCTCCCAACTGTGTTCTCCAGGCCCAAGGCCTTGCTCTGAGCCTGAGGGATCATTCCCCAGAGCATGGAATCAAAGAGGTGCTCTGGATAGCTGCACTGGTGGACGCTGCAGGAAATTAGCCAGCTTGGCTCTCCTGAATGGCTGGCAAACCCAATTCCACCGTTTATCAGTATGAAGCATCATGGGAAAGGTGGCATTGAAGACAGCCTGGGCTTGCCCTGGCAATTGTCATGCTCCTTGGATCCTTTAAGGTGAAATATTAATGAACGAGATCCCCTGGAGTGATGACAAAAGAAAAAGGAAAAAGAGAGAAGGATCAAGTTAGCTACCACAGCATCTTGCACTGGCACTATTAGCAATTATAGAGAGAGGGAGAGAGGGAGAGAGAGAGACTGTAATATGAAAGTTTATAGTGGGTATCATAAAGCTGAAAGCAATGTTATTCATTAAAACAGAAATCTATTGAGATAATGCTACCTGGTCTCAGAAACTCAAAATTACATTATAACAACTTTACCACCTCAAAAGAGTTTCAAGAAACATGGAGCAGCCATGTTCACAGCCATACATTGCTGTGAGCTTCTGCCATCTGAACTGAGTGTAAATAAAATGGGATGCAAAGAAGGACTGAGTCTCTGATATACATGAAGTCCCATGGATTTAGCACCTAACTTATCTCAATATGTTCAGCATTAGGTGAAAGGTTAAGGTCAAAAACTCAGGGTGCAAACTTGAAAGAAGCAGGTATGTGTGATATTAATAGAAAATGATGCAACCAATGAATAAATAATAAATATTAATGAGAATTGAATTATCAATTTCCATAAAATAGAAATAGCCTATCATTTTGACCAGAAAGCAGTTTACATAAAACCAATACTTTTTTGGAAACCACTGGTTGATCTATTACAATGATTTATTTATTTATTTATTTATTTAAAACATTTCTATGAGGCCCCCATCGCAACAAAGCCTCGGGGCGGCTCACAGCAAGAACCAAATTATACAATAAAAATATTAAAACCTGGTGCATCTCGGCTTAAATTTTTTTTTTTAAATCCTACAAATAACCAATAAATTAACACTTAAAATAAGTTTTAAATAAAAAGGTCTTAGCCTGGCGCCGAAAAACAAAATAACAACAATGATGTGAAATATGTTTCTGTAATACAAAATGGGAAGAACTATCAAAATGCTAAGTAAGAATAATTAACACACCTCAGTTTGAGGATTTTAGATGCATGATAAAGTAACTAATTAAATCACTCAAACTGCTGTATAATGAGATAATTAATAACAGTATACTTCCCCATACAGAATATATCCTGCCACCAACTATATGCTATCTGTTTTAGGACACAGGTAATGGAACATTCTAGTTGCCTTATGAATTAACAACTACAAGAAATTCTGGGTCCCATGTAGATATTCAGGATGCAAGCCAAGAATTCACGGCACATCCAGCAAGAGGTGATGGTGCTTTCAGAACTGTTGGGTTCTGTTTAGGGATCATTGGTTGAAATTGCTTCTTTTTAACACTGTGTACTGAAAAATCCACTAGTTCCAGAACAACCCATACTAAACGGCAGGCAATCAACTCACCCTTCCACTTATTACCTCATTTACAACATAGTTCCTAAGCAAAAGTTTGCACTACCCTTGCACAATTTTGTTTAACTGCAGTTCCATTAAGGTCTGTTAGCTTGCTGCCAAAAGCCAACTGTTGACTGTGAAAAACCTGTGAAATGAGGCAGAACAAACATAGACCTGTAGAAAACAGCCTGAGAAAATAGAGAACCAAAAGAAGTAAGAGTATACACAGTTCCATTCCATTGTTCTATTTGTTTTCTGTGCCCTCCCCACTTTTTTCTTGTTTTAACTGTCTGCAGGGTTGTTGTTTTCCACAGCTTGTTTGGACAGCTTGTCCTGGCAGCCACCATTTTATTTTCTTAGAGCATTTTTCCAGCTGATGCGATATTCCAGGGCATTATAGGAGCCCTTGCTGTAGGCTGACATATTGCCTGCTCCCCCTGTGTTCCCTTCACACACCCACACACACACACACTATGGAATAGGACAGTAAAATGGTGCCTGCTAGGATGTAATTGTCTCTGATGCCAGAGTAAGTGATGAAAGAGCATGAATGAGTGATGAGCAGGTACAAATGGAGTAACGAAAGCCAAGCTATTCATCACTTAATGCATTTGTTCAGGACAAATGAAAACTGAACAGAATGAGCACCAATTGTCATTCCAGCTTAAATCATGCACTATGGAGAAATAAGAAGACCTAAGGAAGTAGAGTTACAAAGGGGAGTGACCCACAAATGGGGAAATAAAAAGGCTAATAGAAAGACCTGATCTTCCCATGAGGTAGACTGGAAAAAGAAGCTGATCCTCATCTGCCACAGGTGGTCACCATTTTGCTCACCACTACTGAACACTGTGCTACAATCTCCTATGTATTTTATTCCTTGTTTCTTTCCTGACTGCCTGGAGTTTCTGCCACCAGCTGCCTTTCTGCCCACCTTGTCCTTCTCTGCTAATCCTAGCCAGTTAGAAAGGGGATTCCTTTCTGGGCTTTGCCTATAGGTGGGGTGGTCAATTGCCAAAAAAATGTGTCACATCACCCAAGAAGACAATGAACATTTGGTACTGTATATGCACAGCTGCATATTTAGGTAAAATAATTATAATTTACATAGAAATAGACTACATCTGAACTCTATTTCTAAACTCTGAATATGGAAGACTGACTGGGTGATCTGTGTGCCCATCTGTCTTGTTCATAATCCAGGTGCTAATTCTTGATGGGAAGCATCCATATAGCAGTCCTTAAAATGGAGTGGACAGTGTTAGGACTCAAATAGGGGACAGTCCTTCAAAAGCCCTTCAAGTAGAAGCTATACAGAGCGGTTTGCTGGCAGACCTTCAAAGTATTGGGCTGTCTTCTATAAAGGAGGGCACATGGACACCCCAACCAGATGAGTGTGGGACAATAGTAACAGATTGCAGTGGCCCCCAAAACCTGGCTGGGCCACACTTCCATCCAACTTAGAGGTTATAAATGCACATATAACCTTATAGGGGTTAGAACCACATATAAATTTACTCAGCTAAACATTTTCGAACAGCATTTGTGTTTGCTTTTCTGAAAGCTGTTTGAAAAACACAGTATTTGTGTAACATATAATTGAAAGCATTATGCTTCACTGAAAGCAACATAAGGATAAAGGCAACTGTGTGCATATTTTTGTTTTCCTTTATGATTAAGTGTTGATTCCAACTCAAAGTTTGTCTTCAGCCTTTTTGAATTGCTGAAGACTAGCTAGAAACTTCAGACTCAGGCTTCACAGCACACATAAGTGTGTGAGTAATGATAGCCCACCATCTATTGTTGTACAGGATAAGTTGATTCCCATGGAGAAAATGGAAGGAGAGAAGTAGCAGGAGGGCTGCCCACAGCTTCCTTCCTCCAAATGCTCCTTTTAGAAACATGTACTGAGACTCTGTGTGGGAAAGCTCCTGGGGGTAACATTGAGCAAAATATATTGAGCAGGGAAAGGGTCAGCTTTCCCTGTGACTCAGCTCCTCTGAAATGACTTTTAAGGATGCTGGGAGCACAATTCCAAACTGGATCTAATGAACTAATTTGTATTTATCTGTGAATTCAATTTCAAAAGCTCATTGGGCAGTTCACCAGAGAACATAAAATACAAATAAAAATGCTCCCATGAGCTGCAATAACATTCTGAGTAACAACTTCGAAAGTCACAGGTAGTGTTGAACCCAGTTCTGATAGGAAAGGCAACATAAATACCTGTGATCAGTTTGGGCCTGACCCATCTGCTGGGAAATTTTAATATGCAGAGATAGCCAAAAGCATTTGGTCTGATGTGTGATCACAAGAAGTTACTCTTCCATGTTGGCTGTGATATTCTCTCAGGTCATGTCTCTGATGACAATTCAGTTAGTTTTCCAAACTACCCAAAAAAGCTATAAAGCCAATTCCAAAAAATTTAGGCATACCTGAAACAAAGGCAGCAGATATGAAACCTCCCCTTAAGTAGTCAATGCAAGAATTGGAGGCAGGGGAGGACTGAACACCCACACCGAACCAATTAAGAGCACACAAGATTTGAAATAAATGGAAAAAGTGGGAGAAAGAATAAAGCAACTATGATCCATAACTCCCAGCCCACTTCCTTATGTATATCTGAT
Organism: Varanus komodoensis; assembly: GCF_004798865.1. Lineage (NCBI taxonomy): Eukaryota > Metazoa > Chordata > Lepidosauria > Squamata > Varanidae > Varanus > Varanus komodoensis. Next base: position 35,480,064 of record NW_025336087.1, on the reverse strand, counting down.
GTGAGGCAGTCTCACCTCTTCAGGAAACTTTTGAAGGTTCCATTCCAGTCCCACAGGATGAGCCAACTGGAACGGGACCTTCCTTTCTGATCTATTTTGAAAGTCTCTCCATCACTGCTACTGCAGGTGGGTTGCTTCTCTCCTCCACCCCTTCCCTTGCTTTTGGCACAGCCCAGCTTTCATTTGGAAGCTGATGCAACCCTTTTAAATACACATACAAACCAGAATTGTACATAGGGGTGGGTAGCGATGACTGTCCAAAGAAATGATTTTCTGCAGAAACACTATCCTCTGTATGATAAATTGAGACTTGTTTCATATGTCAGACACATATTACTTCTAAATCAAATGCTGAAACATCTGTTATTTAGTCAAAAGTAAGCAGAACATTGTAATTTATACTCGTTGCAAAGCATGCTGCCACGAAAATGAAAGGAGATTATTAAATTTTAGTGCCTTGTCCAACTCCCTAAGAAGTGAATTGCTGGCTAGGTTCGACATGGTGTCATATTTCTCACACCACTGTGAATGTACAGAAATCACTTTGTGTTTGCCATTCTTGCTGGGACTAATATGAAGGAGAAAAGGAAAATTCAAAGTTTGTCTGTAGCCATGACATAGTTTCCAGTTCATTCCAATCTAGGTTCTAGTGCTTTGAGGATCACACCTGCCAGTTGCGAAAAGATGTCACCCTTTAAGACATTATAAGCCCAGAAACACATGGCAGGACATCAGCCTCCTCTCTTTTCACCTCCATCCCCCCTCCCCTTCAGCTTTTAACAATTGTCTGCTCCTCAGGCTGGCTTGCTGCTGTACACTTGCTAGCAAATATTCATCTTTCTTTAAAGCCTACACACCTATTCATCTGTGTTAAGTGAACAGCAGTATCAGCTCAAATTAAACTGGCATGAAAACAGCCACGGTTCCAATTTCCAATGATTCGACTTAGCTTCAGATAACAGGTGAAGATGTTTCATAAGTGAGGCAATTACAACGTTGTGAGCACTTTCTGGCTGCCTGTATAATCAGAGGAATGGAAGGCTATCGCTTCTAGTGCATGCAGAATAGCCAGGCCCAACGGCCATCAAACCACATTTGTTATCTGCTAGACTGAACACGCTGCCTGTCAGGGACAGATGCTTAGTACAGTGATTAGAACATAAAGCTTTTGGAAAGGCTGAATGGATTGAAGTCAATGCACTTTATCTAAACTTACTGCAGACCTTTCCGCTCAGATCAAAATCTTGTAAACCATCTTTCACTTGATTTGAATTGATCTTAGTATGCTATATGTGAGTGTGTGTTTGTGGGGAGACAGAAAGAGAGACAGAGACAGCGAAAAAGCAAGCAAGCAAGAGGGAGGGAGGGAGGGAGTTCTGCTTGTTGAAGTACTCCACTGAAAGCTAGGGAGGTATGAGAAATGTTTTAGTTTGTTTTTAATCAGGATTTACCAGCCTGGACTGAGCACGGACTCAGCCACAATCTGTGGGGAAGTCCATAGATTTCCAAGCTTGCAATGTGACTTGTAGGCCCCAAAAATTCATTCACAGCCTACATCCATTTGGAAAATGCACATTTGTGTACTGTTGAAAAATGTACACAAATGCCTTCTTCTCAATGGGGAAAGAACACATACATTTGAAAGACAAACACAAACAATGTAAGTACTGGGGGAAATGCACGGGAAAATATGGATGAATTTCCATGTGTAAAGGGGGAAAAGCTCATAATGTGATGCAGACTTGAGTAAGAGTAAGCTTCAAGAAGGAACTTGGGAGAGTTCAGGATTTGCTGATCTGCACATTCATATTTAAAGCAATTTGGAAGACTACAGACCTCCAGTTTGTACAGGAGAACAATATCTTCCATTCCGGTCATCTATACAAAAAGCTAGATCTTTGGGGAACAGATTAAGCCAAGGTCTGTGAAGTAATTAAGCAATATGTATTAAAGCAACTGCAAAAGATAGCCAAACTAGTGGAAAAACTTGATCTCCATATAAATAGTCCTTGCTCATAGGGTAAATCACACTTTAATTGTGAAAGCTCTGAGGTGATGGCATCTTCAGTTTCAGAGCATTATATTTCCATGTAATCTAATGGGACTTTCCTTGTATAATTGCTTACATGACTTCTTGCATCTGTAACATCTGAAGCAAACCATACAGAAAAAACAAGAACTGACTGCCTAACAGTACGAATCCTCATGTAGGTAATTTCCTGTTATCTCCCCTCTCCCAACTTCCCCGGTTTTAGAGGCAGGGAGGAGTGGGTGGCAGAATCCAGGCAGTTTAAATTGAATTTTTATACATCCTTATTTCCAGAAATGTCGTTCTTAATGGTTTCTGATGTGCCTAAAGGCATGAATCCTAAACTACTTTTTAAAGAGATGAGCTGAGGGGGCAAAATAAAAAAAAGGGGATTGACTTTTATTGCAAATATTGAATTTCTATTGTACGTATTAACCAATTTGGAATGTATTGCTGCAGTGTTTTATGAGAATCTTTGTCTAACTCCAAATATATGGGAAGCCATATTTCAGAAACAATTGATTATGAGGCCACTATTTCTACAAAAGGCTTAAAAGCCCATATTTTTCTGAAAGCAATAGCTGTATTTACTTGTTTTATCAGTATCATTCAAATGCTGCCACCTTTCTCACTGAAAATCACACTTATTTATTTCTTCCCTTTTGAATGTCAGTCGCGTATTCAAATGAAAGTAGGTTTCCATCTCCCCCGAATTAATATTTTAATTGCACAACAAGTAAGTAATGCTTATTAGCTCCGTTCTGAACAGTTTGCAAGGCATCCTCAACAGCTACATTCTACATGTGCTATATTTCTCTGACAATTACTGCTTTTCCTTATCCTAGAAGCTTTTAAAGCTCTGAGTAACATTAGCCTATCTAGGCTAGTGAAAATGTCTTTACAGATTAGTGTAATGTTAATACTGCTGGCTCCCTGCTTTTGACCTGAAGTGGAATATATTGCACTCCTGGAGCAGATGGAATCAGAGCTTCATTGGGAAATGGAGATTGGTTGGCTGCCTGCCAACGGTTCAGTGCTAGAGGCAGAATGAGCTGGAGCGGAGACAAGCCGGCTTGAATCTATCCTCTGCTCCTGGAAAATAGGAGGGGGGGGGGGAGAGAAGGGGAGAGAGTTTCTACTGAACAAAAATATGCTTAAGAGTGCTCATCAGCAGATGTTTACACCACATTCTGAATGTAATTGAATCCTTCCAAGCACACACACACAAAATTGAGGTGGCTCGCTTCCTTTTATGAAAAGGTGTAGTGTTGCTGAAGCAAAAGGTCTGAGCAATGAACACCCATGTATGAAGGAGGAATACCTAAAAAAGTCACATATATTAGCCGCATTTCTAAGGATGGCTATTCTGTGTTGCCTCAGTGAACAGCAAAAAGCCTGATGAAGAGGTTCGCTCTATAAATAAAATATGTTCATTTACAAATGAGTGGTAACTAATACTAATTTATGCTATACAAAGGGATTTTTGTGAGGAGGAGAAGGGGGAAGAGGAAGGAGAGAAGCAATTATGGTTTATACATCTTGCTGCATGGAGGATGCAGGCTTCTTATACCCGGAATATCATAGACATATTACTACAGTGAAAGGTTCTTTCATTTAGCATGCATTTAATATCACATCTGTGTATTTTGTTGCAATCATACATTTTTCCCTCCTAAGTATTGCTTTTCCACAGTGGTAAAACATATGCTGTTTTCTGCCTTAGTAGATGGGCAATGTAAGCTGTGATGTGTAGGGTAATTTTTCTTAGCATTTTTTTCTTGGTGTATGTGTGTGTAAAATATACACTCACTCCCTCTGTGATAAGAACTACCATCTGGTAGCTTAAATGTGGCCAGATGATACACAATGTGAAAACACACAGCCTTTATATATAGTGTGGAATATGTATCAGCTGCCTCTCACTAAAACCCACATATTAGCTGTTTGAAGATGCCAAATGAATGTATAAGGTAAGTGTACTTACAGACAAAGAGGAATTAGGTCTGGCATGTTGCCACATGTGTATTTATACCGGAAGTGCTGTTGTGACCTTTTAATATTGCTTGTTTGTAACCTCTTCTACCAAATAATTGTTTGGGGGGAAACAGCAGCTCTTTGACAAGGTGAAGGCCTTTGTATTCAAGGAGTGAAAGATTTCATCCTTAGCATACCAATGAAGGCAAGATGTGTGCTGCACTGAGAGGGAAAAAACATACACATCTGACTTCCTTTGACCTTTAATCTGGAACACCAAGAAAAGCAGTGCACCAGGAAAGTTGGTTTGTTGCTGGGAAGAGGCTGATAAGCCGTAATAAAGGCACATCCCATTGCAATTCATCCAAAGCTTCCATTGCTATCATCTTTGCTCCTTTTTCATTTTTGTTACCGTGAGTGCTTACCTAAATCCCTTTCAATCCCAGCTTGAATGCACTTTGTATTCCTTCCAACTGTGTGACTTGTGCTGTGTATTTGCACCAGTGTGCTTCGGCATACACTGTTTTCCCCTTGTTTGACAAGAGCCAGTGCCAACACCTAATTAAGGATAAGCCACAAAGCTCTTTGCTCTCCCTTTGTCAACGGCTCCATTCTGAGCTTTCTGCCTAGTTGAGTTTTTAATGACATGAACACAGTTTCATGTTCAACCTATGATAGGCCTATAAGCACTCATTACTAGATGCTTGCTATGAAGAAAGCTGGGAGAGAGGAAGGAATTCTGTCTAGAAGGGCCTGATGCACGATGCCACTACAGGAACTTTCCTGTTACCCAAACGTTGATTATTCTAAAGTCCTTGTTATCCTGATTCATAATGAGCACTCTGTGTTGCTTCCTGTCAGTGTAATGCTCTGCCCTGAACTGTCTGACCACCAAAACTCCTTGTGTTGCTTTTCAAGCCATTCAGATAGATAGGACTGTATTAGACCAAACAAGAGGTGACGTACATCCAGGAGTGCTGAGTACATGCCTAGAGTGAAACCTGGCCCCATTTCAGTGTGCTTTCATTCCCTGTTTTTAATTACATGTCAGGTGTAAGTAAGAATGCCCAGCCTGGGTTAGCCTATATCTAGCTAAATAACTTGCCCTCATCAACAATGGAAAATGACTTTGGAATTTTTAAGAGCACACACCATGTTCCAGTCCTTGCGTCGCACTGAGTTGCAGATGCAGAACGAGATGCAAGTAGGGTCTGTCCCATTCTCTTTGGTGTTTGAGAATGGGGAAATACACGTCCTAACAGCGCATGCAGAGCATGGCTGGGTTCACTGAGCATAATAGCCCACAGCCAAGGGTTTATGGATTGAGTTGTTGTTGAACCACGAGCTCTTACTGAGATGTGAGAGAGCGTGTTGTCTGAAGCCAGCTGTGCTAACAAGCCATTGCTTGTTAATCACTAAGAACCCATGATAAGAACCCATGCCTTTTTTAGGGTTGTGAACTGTGGGTTACTCACCATAGTTTATTATACCCCACAACCCAAGTTTCATTGATAAGCCACAGTTCAATGACAGCGCAGGCTCAGTCCATGAAAGTGGGTGGTTGTGTGTTGTCTGAATCCAGTTGTTACAGAATAGAAATCGCTCCTTCCTTGGAAGCAGTGGAACCGCAGTGTGAGTGCCAGAACATCTTGACTGGGGTGAAGAGAAGCTGTATAGGCAGAAAGGATCACAAGAGGCATAAAAAAAAAACAATTACAGGAAAAGGTATCTAAGCATGGCTTGGGATCTCAATACCTGATGGAATACCTCTCCTGTCCTCAATCTACCTGGACCGAACAATCTGCACCTGGGGCTTTCTTCCAACTGCCACATCTATGCCATTGCAATGTGTGGAGAACACAACACACAAGGCCAACTCTATGCATATTGAATATTTATTCCACAGCTGTTCCTTTTATTGTTAACCAATGTGGGATCTAATTTGCAATTTACTTATGATTTTATATCTTATTAATATTATGTCATCTTTACAGTCACTTTTCCAAATATGAATGGGTTGATCATTTCGGCATTCCTTGCTATAAATCAGATACAAATGCCACTTCTCGGCATTTCTGCTGTTTTGTTCTATGTTTCTTTGAGCTTTGCTAAATGGTTCAAAGATAGCAATAATCTGTTTTCCCATGGAAGGCTGTTGTGCACATTGTTATGTGATACTAGGGTAACACTTATGCATTGCTAACAAAGAGGAAATGCATCACCTCCCTGAAAAAGGAGGAGCTAAATTTCCATAATATTTGCATTGCTAATATAATTCTTATTATTGTTTTAATTCAATTTTATTTGTGGTTGTAAGCCACCTTGCGGGCCATTTTTCTTGCCTGAAAGACAGGGAATGCATAAATAAAGTAAAAAGCAAATGTATAAAGTACTGTCATTCAAATAGAAAGATAATACATATACCAACATGGGGAAAATCTGTATGCCTTACTCTTACTGTCTAGCCTTACTGTCCTGAGACTTTCCATGAAGGATGGGATAGCAAAGCTTTTAATACATACATACATACATACATACATACATACATACTCTACCATATATCCAAGTGCTTAACTGTTGATGAACATCTTCAAGGCCTCTGCTCTTCCTTCCTTATCTTTAAACTGGATCTGGAATGCTCAGTCCTTCAAATGGAAAATTGTCCTTTGTAAAATAGGACACTTGGCCATTGCTGGGATGTTTACAAATTTGCAGGCAATTGGGCTTCTGAGCTCTGTTGCACATTCAGGGCTGTAATACATCCGTAATACACCATTCTTCTGGCGTGGACGCAGCAGTGATGAACGTCATGAATCTGGAGTTGGCTTTGCGGTTAAGAAACATCTTGTCCACGTACTTGCCAGTCTTCCCAGGGGCGTGAACGACCTACTCATGACACTGCATCTCCCACTACTGAGAGGAAAGCAAGCCACACTAATCAGCGCCTATGCACCCGCAATGACGAATCCGAATGAAGTAAAGGACAAGTTTTATGAAGATTTCGATGCCCTACTCTCACCCGTGAAGCGCACCAACAGGCTGATTCTACTTGGCTATTTCAGTGCGAGAGTAGGATCTGATCACTCTGCCTGAGATGGCATCATTGGAAAAAATGGAATTGGCAAATGTAACAGCAATGGCCTACTACTACTGAAGACATGTGCGGCTCATGATTTGATCATCACCAACACCATCTTCTGCCTGCCCACTTGCAAAAAGACGTCCTGGATGTACCCACACTCCAAGCATTGGCATCTCGTTGATTATGTTATCGTGCGGAGGAAAGACAGGATGTAAGGGAGACCAAGGCTATGCCAAGTGCTGACAGTTGGACTGACCACAGACTCATCACCTCCAAATTAAGCCTTCACATTTTATTTATTTATTTATTTTCCCATTTATATCCTGCCCGACAAAGGGCTCAAGGCAGCTTACATCATTCTCCTCCTCCATCTTATCCCCACAACAACAACCCTGTGAGGTAGGTTGGGCTGAGAGTCTGTGACTGGCCAAAAGTCACCCAGTTGGCTCCATGGCTGAGCAGGGACTAGAACCCAGATCGTCTGAGTCCCATTCCCATGGTCTTAACCACTGCACCACACTGGCTCTCTATTAAGCCAAAGAGATGTCTGCAGGGAAACAAAGCTGTGAAAAAGATCAACGTCAGTAAACTGAGGAACCCCAACATAGCAGCTTCACTAGCAGAAGATCTTGACAACCAACTCTCAGAGTTGCAATTAGAGGAAAATGCTGAGGACTGGGAATGCTTCTGGAATATTGTGCACTCTTCTGCATTAAAGGTTCTTGGACCCTCACACAGGAAACAACAGGACTGGTTTGGTGAAAACGATGTAGAGATCAAGGCCCTACTTGCTGAAAAGCACTGCCTTCACCATGCTCATCAGAACAATCCATTGTCAACAACTAAGAAAAATGCCTTCAACAACATTCACAGGACCATACAAAGCAAGCTTCGCAAGATGCAGGACTCCTGGCTGAGTGCCAAAGCAGATGAAATCCAGAAGTTTGCTGATAGAAACGATGCCAAATGGTTCTACAAAGCCCTCAGATGCTTGTACAGCCCTCAGCCCTCAGGGAGTTTCCCTTTACTGGATTCAGATGGTGCAACTCTCATTACTGAGAAGACTCTGATTCTACAGCGTTGGGCTGAGCACTTCCAATCCATACTGAACTGCCCATCCTCCATCAATAACGAGGCGATTGACAGAATGCCCCAGGTGGATATCAACCACAGCCTGGATGTCCCACCATCAGAGACAGAAACCCTACAGGCCATCGGCCAGCTGTCCAGTGGCAAGGCCCCAGGATCTGACGCAATCCCAGCGGAAGTCTATAAGGAAGATGGTGTAGTGCTAGTTGACAAACTCACTCAGCTGTTCCAGTCCTTCTGAAATCAAGGATCCATTCCTCAGGAACTGAAAGATGCATCCATCGTACACCTCTACAAGAGGAAAGGAAATCGACAAGTCTGCGATAATCATAGAGGAATATCACTGCTTTCCATTGCAGGTAAGATCCTTGCACGTGTGTTGCTGAATCGCCTGACTGACCACCTGGAAAAGGGTCTACTACCTGAGACACAGTGCGGCTCTGCAAAGAGCATGGCACTGTGGACATGATCTTCACAGCCCAACACCTCCAAGAGAAGTGTCAAGACAGAATGGTGAACTGTATACCATCTTCATGGATCTCACCAAGGCTTTTGACACTGTCAGTTGCGAAGGTCTGTGGCGCATCATGTTGAAGTTTGGGTGCCCTGACAGATTCATCCTGATGGTATGTCAGTTCCACGACGGCATGACGGCTCATGTTTTGGACGACAAAGAAGCTTCAGAGGCCTTTCCCATCACAAATGGTGTCAAGCAAGGGTGCGTGCTGGCACCAACCCTGTTCAGCATAATGTTTTCAGCCATACTGTTAGACGCCTTTCAGAACAGTTCCTTGGAAATCAACCTGAGATACAGGACCAATGGGAAACTGTTCAACCTGCGAAGACTCCAGGCTGTCACCAAGATAAAGGAGACTGTGCTACAAGACCTCTTTTTTGCTGACGACTGTGCCCTAAATGCTGGATCAGAGCAGGAAATGCAAGCCAGCACGGACAAATTCGCAGCAGCATGCAACAACTTCAGCCTCCTCATCAACACAAAGAAAACCAAAGTGATGCACCAGCCAGCTCCAAAAGCCCAACACCAAGAGCCCACCATCACAGTGAATGCACAAAAGCTGCAAGCAGTGGACCAATTTACATACCTTGGCAGCACCCTCTCCCACGCAGTGACAATTGACATAGAGGTCAACTGCAGAATCACTAAGGCAAGCTCTGCATTTGGCAGAGTGCTGACCAAAGTGTGGGACTGCCGTGGAATAAGCCTTGCTACAAAGCTTAAAGTCTACCGAGCAGTAGTGCTAACTACCCTGATGTATGCCAGTGAGACTTGGACTGTATACAGGAGGCACACTAGGCAACTGAACCACTTCCACACGACTTGCCTCCGCAGACTTCTGAGGATCCGGTGGCAGGACAAGGTGCCAGACACAAAAGGCCTCTCCAGAGCAAGCCTGCTGTCAGTTCACACCCTGCTGATGAAAGCCCAGAGTTGTCTCAAGAAAAAAGATTGCATGGGGGACAAAAGAAGCGATACAAAGACATGCTGAAAGCCTCTCTCAAGTCCCTGGATATCGACACCACCTCCTGGGAGACCCTGGCACAAGATCAATCGACATGGTGTACACTGATCCACCAAGGCTGTCAAACATCTGAAGCTAGAAGGACAACCATAGCACAAGAGAAGTGAGCACTCCGTAAAGCCAGAGTTTAGCAAATGCTACAACAGTGGTTCCCACACATGTCTGCCCGACGTGTGGCAGAACATTCTGTGCCCGTATCGGCCTTAACACCCACCTGCGGACACACTGTAGACAGCCCACAACTCACTAGATGTCAAGGTCCTATTCGAAAACGATGGACGAACATCATCACACCCATAAAGAATTTCTAATGTATAAACATGCATAGGATTGAGCTTGGCTGCAGCTACCTGTAAAAGCAAGATCTGATCCAGTGCCAATATTGTACATGCATATGGAATCAAATTGGGCCATTTTGCTCATGTGGAATGGGCACATTAGAGCCTTACAGAATTTTGGATAGTGGCTATCAGTTCCAGATACCTTTCAAAAGTGAATTCAGTATTGTTTGTTATATGCAAAAATCATTGTCTTTATGATCATCATTTTGCTATTTATGACAGCAGCAGTGCTATTCTGACATTTTGTTACCTCTCCCTGATCAACTTGATATCTTTTAACAACGTTAACAACAAAAATAATATCTGTTTGTCCTATAAAATCTATCCTAAGTAGAATGCATATGGAGAGCATGTATTGACTGTACCTAAGTAGGCTTTAACTATTCTGCCCCAATTGTATGGATGTATTTAGGTCAGGGAGCTTCTTTCAAAGATAGAGAAAATCAGATTAGCAAGAATGGTATCTGAGCACCAGACGGGCAATTAAATAAACAGACTTGGAAAATATTTTTATTAGATAACATGCAATCTCTCTCTCTCTCTCTCTCTCTCTCTCTCTCTCTCATCTATCTATCACAGCTGGTTTGTCTGCCCATAGAATCCTCAAAGAAAAATAATATCCATACTATCTAGGAATCGCTATACTTTTGAATTATTGTGTTTTCTACAGGCAATGCAGCTAAACAGCAGAAGGGCAAGTTTGTATTAGGCACACTCAGGACTGTGTATCATAATTTGCTGCATGTGTATCGAAAGCAGAAGTAAAGTGGCATGTTTCTATACAGTCTGAGGAAAAATACAGCTAAGAGTCATTAGAATAGTCGTCGTTCATCCATCGCTTCCAATGAACTCTTGCTTATTGATCCACTGTTCTCATCTAATTAGTCTTGCCTATTTTACTCTATTTTTCCCTTTCAAAATCGGGGGCAATCATCACATGTTGTAGAAATACATTGTTAGCCCTTTGCACTGGTTATATCTGCTGGCATTATTCTAAAATAAAGTAGGACTTCATGTGGCTTTTATCTACCCTTCAATATATGCAAGAAGTCAAGATATTTCTAAATTTCTACCATTTGCAGATGTGCGGGAAAGTGGTAGCATCATCACCCCCTTTTGAATAGGCTTTCTGGTGCCGCCTCTATTGTACTCAGAGAATCTTGAGGCTCCTGAAAGTTCCATAGAGGTAGCCTCTTTCTTCTCAGTTTGTAGGAACAGGAGACTATGTTGCACCTGCTATAAGTTGTTAACACAGCTCACCACCACAACTTCCTATGTCACAGGAAGTTGTGGTGGTGAGCTGTGATTAAGTAAATGTGGCCAGTGGACAACCAGCATTTTTAGGGGGGTTAAGAAGCCATAGTGTCTAATGCCGATGACATGAACCACTTTTATGTCTACCACCACTTTTTTGAAAAGAGATAGGGAGAAGATAAAAAAGGAGAAGAAATAGGGTGAAAGGTAAAGACAGACAGATGGACATACTATATGCAGTTAAAATAAATTGCATGCACATTTCAAGTATGCAGGCTTGCTTAAAGGCAAGCCTTGGATCTGAATCAGGTTTCCAGTATCCAGCTAACCTTGGCTCTGATGTGAAAAATAAAGCCTCTCACTCTAGTAACCTAGACAGGGAGCACATAGCAGGTTGTGATGTGAGTGTGGTAATTACTAGGTGCAGTCAATAACACCGCTCTTCAGAATGATTGCAAATCCAGTACAACCATGACCGGCCTGAGATTGCTTTAGAACAATCAATAGGAATCTCCTGATTGCATTTCCTGGTGTATGCCTCAAATGGAAAGAGGAAAAACTGCCCATACAAACAAAAGGTCAGTTTGACAAATAAATAAATAAATGCAACCTAAAATCTAATGTGAATTAGTTTTGGTCAATGAGTAAATTTATTGTGAATGGTGGTGAGACTGCGAAAGGGAAGAATAAATCCTTACTATGAGAAAGGAAAAAGAAAAGGTTGTCAGTGGGTTGGTTAAAAAGTCCAAGGCCTTTGCAAGGCTACTTTTAAAAACACTTCTGTATTACTTTATAATACTTATATGTTACTTAATACTATAAAATTCTAAGCACTTTATATGAAAATGAATGTGAAATATAATAAAAGCAATGCAATAAATATTGCAACAAACCTATCAGTTAAACAGAGCAGCGGCACAATCTGTTACAAACTGGGGAAAGACTGTGTAAAGAAATGTGCTTTCAAAAGGCAGTTGAACCTTGTCACGGTTTCTGCCTCTTGAACCACACATGGGATTGAGGTGGGTGCCCCAACTGAAAAGGTTTGCCTGTGTAATATTACCAGGAGACATTCCATTGGTCATGGAACAACCAATAACGCTTGGTTCATATGAAGGACTCGGGAATCTACTAGGTGTATGTGGAACAATGTGATCTGCAAGTTATTTATGTATTTCCATGTAAGAACAAATGTGGAAAATATATGTAAAGCATCACATCTGTCTGACAAAAAAGCACATGTATCTTATTTCCTTGTAAGTAGATGCAGCAAAATAAATGAGTGTTTGATCACCAAACATAATGGTTTTCATCCTAAATCCTTCAAAGCTGAATCCTCCATGAGATTACATGAAAAAGGAAGAGAGAGGGACATATGGCCCTAAGCAGCAGAATGCCACCAGCTCAATCATTTCCATGAATTTCTGTCCCCAGCAGCAGGCAGAAAATCACTTTTCCTGCTACCGTTGTAGATTGCAGCTAAGCTCAGAGGGAATGGAGAAGTCTGCAAGTGGTGGCAAATGACATCCCTGATAATCAAAATGTTCTGGCACCCCAACCCTGCAAGCCATGGCTTCACCACACCAGCCGGATGTTTTCTTTCCAGGAACAACTATAGACACACATCACAGACTGTTTTTTGATCAGATTCAGTGAAAGGAATCAGAACAGACAATGGATACTAGTTTGATGTGCAAGATGATATTTTATCATTTCTCTGATACTTTATTATAAGAGACTTACACCTTCTAAATTGGGGTCTATCATTCTATTTCATTTTACTGGTGGAAAACTTTGGTACTGAAACAGACACCTGAGTTGGAGCTCTCCACAGAGGTCATGGGTGAACCACCCTTTCCCAGTTAATCTATATTTCAACACAGATAGAGCAGATGGAACTCAGACACTCTGAGATGTGTTGGCTGGCAGTTCTGTAGGTGCTGTTCACTCCTGTTGAAACATACAAAGGCAAGTTCTATTTAACACATAACTTCTTATTTGTACATTTTAAACAGTACGAAGTGCCAATACACTTTCCCTGGCCATTGGCTTCAATGGTAAATCTTTGCTTTTGTCTGTATAGCTGCATTACTGAACCACAGTCAAGGAATGGCTGCATTGATTAGAAAGAATTGCTACTCAATCCAGTATAGTGAGTAGCCACCACAGAACTACCCAATAAGAGATTATCATAAAGAATTATGTAACGTATTTTTCGCTCTATAAGACGCACCTGACCATAAGACACACCTAGTTTTTAGAGGAGGGATCCATGGAAAGCTTCCTGATAATCACAGGCACATTCCCCATCACTTCCCCATGGGCTTCATTAAAAGGTGGGTTTCCATTTAAAAACACACACTGACCTGTGATTAACAGCTCTCACCTGCACCGGAGGAGGGGGGCAGAGCAGGACGCGCCAAGCACGTGCCGGCCAGGTGTGGTGCAGCCGGGCCGGCTGTGTGGCCATCTCTGTGTGGCCATCTCTCTGTTAAAGCCCACGGCTCCTCCTCCTCCGCACCACTCCCCCTGAGCAGCACAGCTCTCACCTGTGCCGGAGGGGGGGGGGGGCAGAGCAGGGCGCGCCAAGCGCGTGCTGGCCAGGTGGTGCCATGTGGTGCAGCCAGACCGGCAGCGTGCCAGCGGTGGTCTTCCGGGTGGCAGGGCGGCGGCAGGTCTTCCCGGGTGGTGGGGGTGAGCAGTCTGTCTCTCCGTGTGGCCAGTGGGTTAAAGCCCATGGCTCCTCCTCCTCCACGGCAGGTCTTCCCGGGCGGTGGGGGTGAGCAGTCCATCTCTCTGTGCAGCCGGCGGGTTAAAGCCCGCAGCTCCTCTACCTCCCCGGCAGGTCTTCCTGGGTGGTGAGGGTGAGCAGTCCGTCTCTCCGTGCAGCCGGCAGGTTAAAGCCCACGGCTCCTCCTCCTCCGCACTGCTCCCCCTGAGCGGCACAGCTCTCACCTGCACTGGGGGGGGGGGCGGAGCAGCGCGTGCCGAGCGCGTGCCATCCAGGTGGTGCCACGTGGTGCAGGCAGGCCGGCAGCGTCCCGGGCGTTGGGCACACACACATTCGCTCTATAAGACGCACAGACATTTCCCCTTACTTTTGAGGGGGAAAAAAGTGCATCTTATATAGCGAAAAATACGGTAAGTCTTGAGTCATATTTAGGATGTGGTTCAGTGTCTAAGGCTTACTCTTTCTTTACTTCAAGTTCTGGCTTGGGTCTCACCACCACCTGTTCAAGAACCTTGCTGAAGAAAGGGATGTTCACAATTGGACTACAATCATTAAGATCTTGTATGTTCAGAGAAGGCTTCTTCAGAAGTGGTCTCACCACTGCCTGATTCATGCGGCCACTCATTCTAGTAGAGACATGGATCAACCAACTTTTCCTCCCTACTAGCTTTTATAAGCCAAAAGGAACAAGGATCCAGTACAGATGTAGTTGCATAAATCTTTCCAAGCATCTTGTCAACATTGTTGAACTGTACCAGCTGGAATTCATCCCAGAAAACTTGACCAGGTCCTGCTTTGGGTATGTCACCTAATTCAAGGGCCATAACCTTGGCATCTAAGTCCTGGCAGCTGCAAGGGATTCTGTCCTGGAAGTGCCAAAGAAATGTATTACAGCAGACTTCAGACAGGTCTAAGATATCTTTGCGGCCTGCATGTAATAGGCTCTGGGCAATCCTGAAGAGCTCTTCGGGGCAATGAGAAGACTGAACAGAAGCAGTGAGGAACAAAGCATGGGTTCAGACTCGAAACTGTTTGTATACTTTGGGTAGGAACAACTATGGCATCTGGATGCTCCCATTTCAGTTATGAAGTCTTTGTTCACTAAAGTTTAGGTTTGTTCAGAAGAAAGAGTCTGTGCGAATCTGGTGTGATGCTCTGAATGCTGGATGCTCCAGCTCTGAAGTATTCATTGTGCAAATGGATTTGTTGGTAGTGAGGAATCTTGGATTTCTTGCTATAACGGTGTGCTACTGGACTCCACTATTTGGCCGCTTATGGGATCCTCCCCCAACTCATATATGCACCTTTGCATATGCACCTTTGCATTTAACTTGATCAGTGTCTGTGTTCTTTGGAATCATGAGGATAACTAATTCCCTTCCTAATATCCATGCTTTTTATTCTTTTGCCGTGCTGATGAGTCTGTTTTTCAAACTTTGCTGGTATTTCTTGATAACACACATTCAGTTTAGCATAAAATTGCTAATTTTCTTATAGCTCCATTTCTTCCCATTTCCCATACAAATGCAGAGTACAGAGCAAATAATCCTTACACAATGTTGGATTCTATGCAACTTTGTGAGTGCTGCTACTTAGTCTCTGCTGGAAGAAAATGTTTTTCTTTCCATGCTAATCTATCTTTCATTTGACACATCTTTTGTTACTGATTTCTAAACTCAATATTTCAACTGCTGCCAGATTTTTCTTGGGGAAGGGAAGGGGCAAGGGAGGTTTCTGATGCATTAATAATCTTAGGATATTAAAAATAGGGTTTTTTGCCTTACAGGGTATTTTTCTTTCTTTCTTTCAACAAGAAAATGTGACAAGGGTTTGCATTATGTTCTGGATTAAAGTGCTATACTCAAAATGACATAGAAAGACTGCTATTGCTGATCATTTAATCACATTTCAACCAAATTGGTGTACGGTACAACCATTAGCACTGGGATGCCACAAACATTTTCAATTATTATGCTTAACCCACACTGAAAAACTGAAACAAATGCTGTCAAATATACTGATGAATAATGGCAACATCTGTTTTTAAGGGTTGTTCACTCACTCATACTGATCTGGTATGCAGATAATGGCAATCCATGGGTTCTTTAACCATAAATTGTTGGGACCTCATAGGGGCAAGTTAGCATTTGCCACTTCTACTCTGTATCCATTTCCTCATTCAGCCTAGGAATGCCCATTGTTTGATGCCACATCCATACCCAGAACACAGGCTGGCTAAGGGACAAACAACCCAGAGCTTTAACTCAACCACAGACCTACAAGCCATGATTTCAAATTTGAGTTGTTTGTATCCTCTGAGTATGTAGAATTTATGTTATTTTTGGATGCCTTCATTTCAGTTCGAAAGAAAGGGTTATTTTAAATAATTCAGCCGTAGAATTCCAGAAAGTACACCCGTAGAGCCAATTGCCATAAAATACAGAATGACCTAGTTCTTCCATATGGCTTACTGATCTACCTGCCAGGTGTTGCTCACTATTTCACCACTATTCTCAATGCTTTGCAAATAATTCACCTATTACTGTTTAATTTCCACACTGCATTTGCAGCCATCTGACTTTAAAAGAAGCTGTGCAGGCTTGAGAATTGTTGGTACCTCTGCTCAGTGTGTCACCTGCCCTATAAACTTGCTTTATTGTTGTTGAACATCATAGGTTTCAAAATACTTCATGGGTGGGTTTTTCCACTGCACTGCATCTTTGAAACTTTAAAGAAAAATAGCTTGCTTTTTAATCCTCAGTGCTTGTCTTACTATCTGCTGTGATCCAGCAATAAAGTTAAATGGGGCTGGTTTTTTTCAAGTTCTTTTCATTGTCCTACCTCCTGCAGGTAGCACCTGTGTGGCTTTCTCCTTTCCCCCAGGTGCCATCACCATGGCTTTGATTGCATTCATTACAACAGCTATATTCAACTAGCAGTGTCCTGGTATTCATTACTATTGTATTAGGAATGCCAGAAACAAATACAACATAGTATAACAAGGTTACCTGCAATGTCCATATACTTGTTCTTCTCTCAAAGTACTTTTTCCTGCAAAATCGCATTCTGTGTGCATTCTGGTATCTATTTTTATCTGTTTATTTATTGGAATTACCCCACCTTTCACAAAAGAACCCCAAGCCAGTAACTGATTTGCTTGACTCAACAACCCATTCTGGTGACAACTCGATTATTGTGTTATGATAGCCCTTATTGAAGGCAAGAAACCACTCTGACAATCCATGGGTGTTTTTTTAGAGGCTAGATTTCATTTTTTATCAAAGTGTAATACTGTGTAGATTTGTACCTACGTACGACCCTTCAAAAAATGTGGATCTGTATCAAAAAAGCCTTTAAAAGGAGCTCAAATTTTAACAGTTAGCTATCAAAATTGACAGCTCTCTTTAAAAAGCTGTGGCTTGCATTTTTTCATCTTCTTGAGTACTTAAAATCTTTTTTAAAGGGTTGAAAAGTGAAATGACCCTCACAAGAGTCAGGTCCAAAAAATCCACCCTGAGAACAGAATATGGAGAAACAGAAGAGTTTCCCATAGGCAAGGGCATCATAAAGGGTGCATTTTTTCACCATATCAGTCCAATCTGCATGCAGAACTTATAATAATGAAAGTTGGATTAGTATGAGATGGTCATACTTTGGGCACATCATGAGAAGGCAAGACTCCCTGGAGAAGACAGTCATGCTAAGGAAAGTTGAAGGCAGAAGAAGAAAAGGAAGACCAAATATGAGATGGATCAACTCCATAAAGGAAACCGGAGTCTTGAATTGAGAAAAGCCGAGCAGGGCTACCATGGATGGGACATTTCAGAAGACTTGTAGTCACAGGATCTCCATAAGTCAGAGATGGCTTGTCAGCATGTAACAAGAGAATTAGCAGGTGGGGAGTGTCTGCAATGTTAGGAGAAGCAAAGCAGGGGAGAATTCACCCAGATCTTGGTTATCAACATAAAAAATGCTAACAAAGTATGCGTTGTCATTTGTTCTGTATTTTTAAAAAATCTTGTAAACACAATTTTGTTAAAAGAGCAAATGTACAATGAATGAATCATGTTTCTTGCCCTTTATTTTGAATTTGAACAGTTGAAGAGTGCAATCTTCTACATGTCACTTCAGATAGAAACCTCACTGAATTCAGTGGGGTTTATTTCCTAGTTAGGATGGCAGGCTTACTGACTGTAGTATGAGGCTATGCCTATGAGGCAGGACCTCACCAAATAAAGAGATACATGAGGGTAAGAGGTGGTGTGATGGTTGAGCCTGCAGTCCTTACAGAAGGAAGCCTTGCTGAAATTAATGGAACTTACACTTGGGTAAATCTGCCTTGGCATGTTCCACAAAACAGTATGAAATCCCTGGAGACAGCCCGGTTCCTCTTGGCCGTGGAAATTCATTGGCCTTAGGCAAAACGTGCTCATTCAGGCCTGCTAATCCCCACCTCTGCCAACCTTACAGAGTTGTTGTAAGGATAACAACTGAAGTAATTACATAAAGCGCTCGGAATGCTCTAGGACAGAGCGAAGCACTCAGCAGTGTGTGGGAAATGGCTGCACAAAATTATGTTTTAACTTTCAAATAGCACTAAGAAAATGAAGATATCACTGAGCTACGACTCATGGGATCTTGATCAATGCCTTTCCATTCTTTCCTCCATCAGGAATGTTGGCCCCTTCTTCCAATAACTGCTCTGTGTTTCTTAGGAGAGAGAAATCAGATGTTATGAAGCTGCATATGAGTGGTTCTGCAATCATCCAGAAAATAGCTTGGTGCTGGTTGTTTGTATTGTGTAAAGAAGTGGCATATTATTTACCACTTCTATCAGTGTCATGTTGCGGGATGAAATTCTGCAGAGAAATAAATCCAATCCTTAACAACTTGATTTGCACAAAGTGTGCCAAATTTAGATCTTTCAGATGTTTCAGGCACGCTACCTTTGGTATGTATCTCTGTGTTTCAGTAATCTGACATGATGTGCTAAGATGGAGTAAAACCAGCTTTCAGTGTGCCAAATAGCATTCAACAAGGAGTTGAAGGATGTTGGAGAATCCATCTCTTACAAGAAGTGGTCTGAGTGAAAATCCATCTGCCATTCTCTTTCTCTTTTTCTTAGCTATCAACTGCCCTAAGATTTGCTGCCAAGTTAAGATCTGTGTTGTTTTCTGCCAGTTGTTGCCGTCTGTCAAACTATTTGTTTGACCAAAAATCTTTTCAGTGTAACAGCTGTTGTATCATTTATTTTAAAAGAGATGGATTCATGGCTTTATTCCATATTCTGTAATACTGAGATGCCCTCATACTGTCTAAAACATAAGAAGTCTGTCCTATTTTATTCCCCCTATGGATTGCTAATTTGAATGTAAATCATTGTCTGGCAGGATGCGACAGAATTGTCCTGGTTGTTTGAAACAGTTTCAATTAATATTACTCAGCAAATAAGAGGTATTTGGGATGCAAATGTTTACTTGGTCCCGTATCCATTACAGCTGGAGAAAACCTTAAGCCTACTGTCATTGACCTCAGTTATATATCCTGGTGGGAATCCCATAAACCAGGATGGACAACTTGTGGTCCAGCCCTCAGGCTAATTTCAAAAGCCTCTTGCATGCAAACAGTTCTGAGCTCTAGCAAGAGAAAAATGTCCTTCCCCTGGCTGCCTGCTGGGCAAGGAGGGAAAGAAAAGGGGGTGAAGAAAAGAGAAGGAGGTGACAGGAAAAAGAAGAAGGAGAGATCCACTGTTGACTTTGCATCACTTCACCATGATCAACAATTCATGGGGGAACAAGGACCTCTGTCGAATGAAAGGTTGGCCCACCATTGCCAAAAGCACTGAGTACTCTCTGTCTTTCATGCTTTTCATGGATCTGTTGGTGATTCTGTTCTTCCCATGGAAATCCTACTGGATCCCACCCTTGGCCCTCTGCTTTTTCTCCCATCATACATCCAGGAATTCTGGTGCATGCTGGGAACTCCTGCACTACCAAAAGTTTGTTCTGCCCTGCCAGAAACAACTAAATGCAAACAGAGGAGATGCAGTTCCCAGCCTTAGGATGAATGAGAAGCAGGTGTTTCAAGAGGATGTCGTGAATTCCTGTGTTCTCAGAGCCATTGGACTGAGACTTCCTTCTCTGGGTGTTCCAGTGTAAGTGAAGAGGTAGTACTTGCCTGTCTTCCCCTTAAATGCCTTCACAGATGCCTTCCTGGATCACTCACACTTCCTGTTTCAGACTAAGACACATTGTAATTGGGGATACCTACATGCTGCTCTTAGCTTTCCCACAATTGTTTTCTAGATGTTTTGCATCTTTCTTTCTTTACTTTTTTAATGAAAGGATATTAGGAGTCTTGCCAAAACTATATCCTTCAAAATAGTTCTTAAAAGAATATTCAAGAAGTCCAGTAGTCTGTTGATCCACAGTGGTTATGCATGTCTTCTACTGGCATGATTAAAAACTGAGGGTCCTTAAGTACCTTGAATACCTCTGAAAGAAAAATTGGCATTCTTTTTTGGATGCTGTTGTTTGCTTTTGGAAGCCTGGAACCAAGTGATTTCCTGGTTATGCCTTTCTTTTAGAGAGTATTATACTTTTGCCAGTGAGCACAGCTGCTGATATTTTCATTTCACACCTTCTTTACAGGGGTTCATAATTGTGTAATAAAATTACTTACAGAGTCTTTATATGATACTTCAGCCAGGGAGACCTTTAATAAACAAACATGTTCAGGAATTAAAAATACATCTGCTTTAAAGTTAAAGAGAAACAGCGGGTGTTGGTGAGCTTTTTACATGCTTTTGCAACTCAAGGGCAATTTGGATGCATGTTAAATATAATTAAATATTAGACAGTAATACCTCTGAGTGGTTGCCCTCAGGGCACTGCAGTATCACATTCATAATTTCCCTGCTTGTCAAATTCAACAACCACCTTTTCAAAGGCAAGACACAAAGAGAAAGCAGCAAATTCCAAATGGACAAAACTTCAGATTGTATATTGGCGCATTTAGAAAGCAAGAACATCTTCAGCTGCATAAGCACTGGAAAAGTTTCTAACTCAGTCCAGACCTATATCAAGTTTCTCCCTTTTTTCCCCCTAAGTATTTGAATTGAAATGGCAGTTTACTGGAATGCTAACTAAGAAGATAATTTCACAATTTTATCTGGGTACCTTCCCAGCAGTGCAGCTTGAGCACATGAGTAGGATCCTTGCATTAGAGTGTTGCTGAGCAGAGGGAGCTGCTGCATTGAGTGGCGCAGGAGGGGAATAATGCATTACTAACAGAGTGATCCTATATATTTTGACAATGGAGCTTTCTTCTGATTAAATGGATATAGGATTGCAGTCTATAGGAATGGTCCCACTGGCAGTGAAGAGTGCTAAGTATTGTTGGAACCCATATATTGGAATTATGATTGGCTAGTCTGAAATTTATCATATCTGTGGGAGGTGTTTGAGTGGGTAACAGAAGCCCAATTCCAGGTATTCTTGACTAAGTCTCACTAATCACTTTTGAGTCTTGGCTTTGGGACCAAGACTGTCTTGTGGATTACCTTCCCTGGGAGATGGGTGTGGCTGATGCTGTTTTCCCTGGACCTCTCAGCAGCTTCAAAAAATAAACCAGCCTTCATCCAACCTGGCGCACACCAGGTGTCCTAGAAGACAATCCTCAGCATACCAGACTGTAGACCATGCTTGATGGGGCCAATTGGCATTCTAAAACATCTGGATATCACCAGGCTGCCTACTACTTATGTGGGCCACAGTGGGACAGAGTAGCAGGGCCTATAGACCAGTCTGGCTCCGACAAGCCTTAATAAAACTTGGTCACCCTCCCCAGACAAGTTTTATCCCCCTGAACCACTGCCTTTGACATTCAACCTTCTTCCTGCTCTCAGTGTTACCTGCCTTGGGCTCTTCTGATCTTTGCTTGCCATTTACGCAATTCAATCCTTAGCATTCATGGACTGTGCAAATCATCTTTGGTCTTCTTGAAAAAAGAACCAGCTTCTCTCAGATTCTCAAACCTGACTACTTAGGTTCTGATCCCCACCAGCACTAGTCTCCAAAGTCAAGATTGAGCTTACACATTCCAGATTGCAGTAAAATTCTGGCCAATAAAGCAAGCCCTCCCTCTGCCCCCCGCCTGCCTTCCTTCCTTCCTGCCTTCCTGCCTTCCTGCCTGTATCCTGGGTAAAAAGAGAGCACCAGATTGAGATATATTATTTCACTAGCTAGTATTTCACAATGGGTTTCATTTCTTGAATAGCATACATTGGCACTTTTAGTTTCACTAAGGAGAGAGGAAGATTAATAGAAAGAAAGCATGCCTTTTCGCATGTAGCACAGCTTGCCAAAAGTGTCTTGTAGAATACTTCCCCAAAGGTTATCCTGCACTTCTGAAGCTGCACTTTCTGTTTTTAAAATACATTGAATGTTTTTAGCATGCTTATTGTATAGCTCTGTTTGAAAGAACATTTCATGAGTAGAATATAGAATTACAGTCAAGACCTCAAACAATCAGTTCTGAGAAAACCATTCTATCTTGCAGCATTTAAATGCAACTCCAATGTTGACAGTCAGTGTGCTATCTGTTAGCAGCAAAAGACAAAAGAAGGGAAGATGTATGGTATTGGAAAAGCCTTTAGGGACATTAAACCAATCCAGAACAATATGGAAGCAATCAAGAGTTCATCAACAGACGAAATAAGGGAATATGAAATGAAAATACAAACCATAATGAGAGTTGGACTGTCTTGGATGCCATTTATTTACATAACAGACCAAAAATTTTAGGAGGTGATGTGGAATAATTAATGCCACTTTCACTCTGATAGCCTAGAAATACATTTAATTGTAGTCTGTTTAGATATGGCTTGCACCATGATTTGTTGATATTAAAAAGGGGGTTTGAAAATGTGACAGAACTGCTATTCTCTGAAGAATTCCAGTCAGGTCAGCTTATTTGCTTTGAATCTTGGGAAACTTAAGGGGCATAAATGTCAGAAATACATGTATGAAGGTCCCACTGAATGGTGATCATCCAATATTTTTCTGTCTAAATGAACATCTAGTCAATCCTTCTGAATATTCCTATTTTATTTTAAAATTCTGAATATTCCTATTGTTTCTAAAAAGCACAAATATTTGTGACAATTTTTGAACTCATGAAAAACTGGCCTTTTTTAGAATTATCCATAATTGTTTTATTATTTTAAAAATTGACTCTTTTATATGTGTGCACAATAATTTGGTACTGGGTAAGTGAAAAAAAATTTAGTTCGATATGAATGCACATATAGTCTTGATCTGAAAACTGGAGTTCTCTATAAGCGCCTGGGCACAATCCAATAGAACAAATTCCTGCAGAGCGTCTTCTGAAACTAATTGTGTACTGATGTCTCATGTATTTTGTGTACATGTCATTGTTTCACTGAGGCTTACATAGGAAAACTTCTTCATGGGTTGCACCACTACACTTCAGAACTGAAATTAAATGAGCCATATCTATATATCATTTAGATTTATTTTCTACCCTAAGAGTTTAGGCTTTTCTTTGTACCCTAGCTCATTTTGTCTGGAAAATAGTTTTTCTAAGGAGAAAGAAAAGTGAAGTAATTACTTGTCTCGAAACACAAACTTGGTGCACACAGTCACTGCTGCACACCAAAATTAATTTGCTTGGAAGTTTTGGAATATTCATGTCTTGGCTGCAGCTTGACATGTTGTTGTCTAAACCCATGGACCATAGATTATGGAAATATTAACTAACTTTTGTTGGGTTATACGAGGGCTGTTTAACCTTCACACAACCCACAGTGCCCACAGGTTTGGAAAGCACAACAAATTACTTTGAATATTCAGAATGGCCATGGCATGCACTGCAGCCACCATGGTTTAAACAAGCTATGAAGGCTCTTTGCTCATGGGAACCAGTGAACTGCTACTCTGGAATGGGAGAGGAGTTACACGGTATTTATGTGAAGTGATTGGCTGGTTGGCACCATGATTTGTTGATACTGACTTGTTTCAATAAAGATACAGGCAAGAAAGGTGCTGTTATTATTGGACGTCAAGAGCCTGTATCTTGGTTCACACAACCATCTCAACCCATTGCAACATTCTTCACATGTATAGTGTAGGAGCTACTTCCGCATAATATAATCTCAAGCCACTCCATAGCTAAATGAGTAATATGGGCACACTTGGGTTCTAAAGAATGTCTCTTTCCCTACATGCCCTCCCACCCCTTAAGATCTGCAGCAGAGGCTCTGCTCTGGGAACCCTCCTTCAAGGGGATCAGGAGAAAGAATACCCAGAGGAGGGCTTTCTCTGCAGTGGCAACCCAGCTATGGAATGTGCTCCCAGCCTGGCGCCGACATGATATGCTTTCCGGTGCCAGGTCAAGACCTTTTTATTCACCCAGTATTTTAAAGTTTAAATTTTAATTGTGTTTAAATTAATACCAGTCATGGGTTATTAGTGTTATTAATAATATTATTGTTTGGGCTAATAATATGATATTTTATATTGTTGTACTTATTGAATCATTGCTTTAAGCCATCCAGAGATGTGTAATGATTAGACGGGTTAGAAATGTCCCAAATAGAATAGAATAGCATATAAGCATTTGATTCTTTTCTACCAAAAAAAATCTGCTGTTTGTCTCCAAAAGATTCAAAAGATCAGGAGACCGAGCTTTAGACTGTGTTTTCCTATATCTCTCTTGAATTGAAACCCATCAGTGTACTGGTAACCTCACAGAAATAAGAAGACAAGTTTGTAAGCTGCTAATTCCATTCAAACTTAGTCTGTACAAAGCTTTGCAGAATAAGGAAGGGGCTGCCAGACTGAAATCCAATGATACTAGGCAGAAGAGAACAATAATGAGAACTATCAAGATCAGTCCCTGTGTCTAAATGCAATATATTGGAAGCATTCTTATTATAGACAAGATTCTAACTGTCTGTCTACTCAGTTACATGTTGATCTGAAGATACATTTCCTCTAGCTTATTCTTCTTCCTTCAAAGGGTTTTTCCATATTATATTCCATATAATCAACTGAAACACAGGCAGGTTGTATAGGAATAGGAGGCATCTATTAGAGCCTTCCCCAAACTGATATACCCAGATACTTGAGACGTCAGATCTCATCCTCCTCAGCCAGCCTAGCCACTGAGCAGGAATGTGGGAAGTCACCATCCAAAACACCAGAATGGCTCCAGGGTAGGAAAGGTATCACTGAAAACAAAATGCTCACATCTGTGCTGTATCTATAAAAGTACAAGCAAGGTCCACCTAATAGGAATTATGATGCATAATTTTCCAGGTAGGTTTTTAAGCACATTTGCTTTATTTATTTTTATGTAATTTAAAAAAAACTGCCCTTAATGAGAAAGTCTCCAAGGATGGTGTGCTAATGCATGCATAATTCACACAATCATGTAAATGCAATAGAAGCAAAGCAACAAATAGCTATAAAATAATATGCCAGCTTGTTAAGTGAACAGAGCAGTCCAGATCTGCAGTCGTTAGGACTGGGCAGCCAGCTTCCTGGCCCTGCATGTGGAAAGCGTCCACCAGCCCCAGTCCTGTCAGCAGTCCCAAGGGTAAAGCTTTGAAACAGGGAATTCTGGGCTAGGTTCAAAAAATTGCTGCCCCTCCACTGCACTGAACTAGAGTCAGCATATCTAATTCTTATCCCGTTGCTCTTAATGGGGGAGCAGGTGTGGATTTAAAATAAAAACAGATCCCCTGAGATGTAAAGGCTAGCAAGACATCGACACATATGCCTTTTGCCCTGACCTATAAGAGGGCTTGGGATGAGGTGAGAGATCCACCTCTTCTTTGCTCTTCTTCAACACTACTTCGCACTCTAAGTAGAAAAGCAAACAACAAAATTCCCTCTAAAAACCTGTGTGAAATAAAGGTCTTAACCTGGTACTGAAAAGACTGTAGATTAATATTAGCCTCTTTTTTCCCATTTGTGGATACTACTGTAGAGAAAGTGTCCATCTCTTTCTCAGTATATCCAGGCTGAGCAAGAGAGGCCATCCAGGCTGCTTGCATAGACTTGTCCAGTTCTGGGAAGGTGGTGGAGGAGCAAAGGAATGAGGAGGAGTTTCTGATTCATGGTTACCTCATGACACTTCTCAGGCACAGTGTGAGATCTGCCTGGCTGGGAAAGAAAAGTTTTTTCAGGGTGGGAAGGGGAGCAGTAGCAACAAGCACTCCTTTTCCCAGTCAGGGGGCAGCAGGAGAAATGAGGTGCCCCTTTAGTGGGTCTCCAAAGTTCCTGCCATCTTGCCCTCGAACAGCAAATGCCACCCTAAGGATAGAGTCAGAAGCTGTACTGAAAGGAAGGGACAGAGGAAATTTCAGTTTGGAGTCAAATATTTACATGGGCAAATGCTTCTCCCTTAACTTTAGTATTAGGCTATTTAGAATTCACATTGTTCTGTAACCAGTTAAGTTTCAATAAAAGCATTGCACTTCAAAGGTTTTGTTTTGAGTTTGATGAAGAGAAAGAAGAGAGGAACCTCACAACAGTTATCCATTAAGCCTCATAAAACATTCATTGATTAATAATCATGTGATGTGAAAAGCACAATCAACTATCTACAATAAAAGCAAAATATTTTCAATGCTACGCAACAGATTCCATCATGCATGTTTAAATTTGTGCCTAAAAGCATAGCAAATATACTAATATCTACCCAGCATAATGAGTGTATAACCTCTGGCTCTAATACCAAACCCAGCCTGCAGGGTTCCAGGAAGGCCTCAGCCCCTGACCCTACCCCTTCCCCTCAACCACCAATTGTTTGGAATTTCCCTTCTTTGCCGCTGTTTTTCTCTCATTGTACAAGGTCAGGGTTAGCCAGTGCTTACTGGAAGTCAATTCAACCTTCACACTGTTTCCCAAAAATCTAACATTAGTCTCATTTGGGGTCATTTTTGACCCCTATACAAAAGTGCCTCTGGGAAGGAAAATGCTGAAAGGCTTTTCTTTTGGCCATTCCCCCCCCCCCCCCAGGAGGTTTCAGGCAACACAAGAATAGCTTTCAGCTTTGAACAAGTACAGATAATTTAAGGTTTAATCTTTCAGAAGGTTATGCATAGTAATACAATCCTCCTAACGATGCTTGGCCTATGAACCTATCTCTGCATTACAGTAGTTTGCTCTACTAATTTAAAATAAGAAGGAAAGAAATTATTCCCTCTATGGGTTTTAATTTTCTGCTGCTTGTTTTAGCTACAAATATTAGCTTTTAAAAGAGACCAACATCCATATTGAACCTTCTTTTGTTCCTTTGTTTGGGGGTCTAAAAACACCCCATGAAACTATTCTTAAGGGGATTTGGGGAACCTTTTTGGTCCTGGGAAAACTTAGGGGAAGGAAGGAAGGAAGGAAGGAAGGAAGGAAGGAAGGAAGGAAGGAAGGAAGTGCAAGCAACCTACAAGGCAGGAGAGGGTTTGGGGGACTTTTGGAGACTTTTTAGCCTATGCAGGATTGTTTCTGCGTAAGCTACAGTACAGAACACAAGCCAAGGGTGCCAGTTACCCACAATGTGGGCTGAATCATCATGCATGTACACCCACACATTCCTTGCAGCCCCAACTACACCCAAGTAATTTTCCGTGTCAGTCACAGTGTTGTCCATATGCCCACAAGTCCATATGATATGTCTCTGAAATAGAATGGGAAAACCAGAGGGACATTTCCACAAGGGGGAAGATGGAGCTATATGTATGCAAAGGAAACATGGCAGAGCACTGAAACAAAACAAAGCAAGTAATGAACTAATATAATGCTTTTAGCAAACAAAGACCCAATTCCACTTCATTTTTAATTCTCCTAGAACTTCAGGTCTTCTGTAGAATGTGTTTTTTCAGATGGGTCAAAGGTTAGTTTGCTGTTTTTAATTCCCTCTAGGCAAAAAGAAATTCCTTTTAGGAAGCTGAGTTTCCATAGCTTTATTGACTTCTTTTGTCATATTGCTTCAACACTATTCAACATGTTGCAAAGATAAAAAAATAATATATCTGGTTATATCAACATGTGAATAAAATGTAAACATAAACATGCATACATTCTGGTTCGTATGAGCAGTCCCTTCAAATACATGGATTTGATTTTCTGCTCCTGAGCCATGGCTGTTCTCTCTTGAAATAAATCTAAACTGAGAACGATGACACTGATGCTCCCAGTAATTCTAACAAAACTAAACAAAATCTAAATAACTAATTTATAATAACAGTACGAAGGATGATGTTTGCTCCTTGGTTCCTTTTCATCATTTGTGCTTGTAAATAATCATAAAATATTCAACATTCAGTCACATTTGTAGCTTTCAGTGTAGCAAAAAGGCAGCTGAGATGTCTGAGCTTTTCTTTCTTCAGATCACGATCTGAGATTCCTTCAGTGCTTTCCTTTTGCCTATACGTCTCCGTTTTCGCTTCTCCCTTTT
Organism: Varanus komodoensis; assembly: GCF_004798865.1. NCBI lineage: Eukaryota > Metazoa > Chordata > Lepidosauria > Squamata > Varanidae > Varanus > Varanus komodoensis. The sequence goes on along the minus strand of NW_025336087.1, from coordinate 35,451,542 downwards.
CATGTCCTCTTTACCTTTCCATCCCATCTTTTCAGAAATACCACCCTGAACATCCAAAAGTCTGTTTCTGTTTGAGTGCACTTCTTTTGAGCCATGATTTTAGGCACATGGACAACCTTCTTGAGGAGCTGAATTCAGGAGAAAGCTATATTTTGGGATGCCAAAGGAAGCAGACAGATGACTACTTAGTCTGTGCATCAGTTGCACACCACTGCTGCCTCACCCAAGTACAGCTGTGGACTGTGTTGCTTGGGGACCACCATTTCTAAGCTGTAGGTCCAAGCAGTCCTCAACTTCCGTCCTGAAATGACAAAGCAGAGACTTTGTAAAGCATACCATACTGTACACCAGCAGAGTGTTTCTCTGTTCTAGCAATGCAGGGAATGTAGGGCAGCCAGTATGTCCTTCATGATGATGCATTTAGCTTGGGGATTCAAGCGCCATCTCCAATGATTCACAGGCCTCTGGGGCTTCTTTCTCTTTAGTACTAGGAAGGCTGAGGGACACACAATGAGTTGCACCTTACTTATTTCCAGGGTCCAAGAAGTAAGGAGTATCTATGATCTATGCCCAGGTCAAAGGAGCATACAAACATCACCTGCCATCTAGCAGTCACCTGCTTTAGAGTTTTTTTCCCTATGTTTTCTGTATTTGACCTTGGAGACATGACTTCTACTTTTTCAGGCTGGGTAGAGGAGGTCATACCACTGGTGTCATAGCAGTACTATAAACTTTTCTTAGTGTAGCATCATAAGGGCTTGCTAGGCAAAGGGAAAAATGGCAAGTTCCTTTGAAATTTTGGCAGTGGTCTGCACTTTTTTAAAGCCTATAGCCTATGCTACTAGCATGGAATTAGCATTCGTTTATGCTAGTGCAATCTTTTAGTGCAAGTGCTAAACAATATTGGATACCATTCAAGATCACGTCCTACCAATCTGCTCCAAAGATTTATATAATGAGATCTATCTTCACTAGTAATAGTGACATAATAACGAAGTAATAGCAAATAGTTGGGAGCCAAGGTTCCTCCTTCAAGCCGACAAAAGCCACAGACTGTTTTCCTTTCCTTTGTTGAACCCAATCTCGTGTTTGCCTCCAAGAACTCTCCTTATAAACATGCCTGGGCCCAATCCCTTCAGAAGAGGCTTTCTGAAGGCGATCATGCCTCCTCTCCACATGTTGCCCATTCGATTGGGCCACCTGTCTCTGCTGATGCCTCATGGGGGTGATGGTGGCAAGGGGCATGTCCTGCCCCTGAGAATGCCTCATTCTCGGAGGTCCCTCCCTCTGGCTTCACCTTGCAGTTGTTCCCAGAGACTGCCTAGCTCAGCGAAGCACCTAGCCTTGAGATAATTACCTCCATCTCCTCCATCCCAGAATTTTACATAGCCCATCCTCCCCAATTCCACTGTCACTTATTTCACTTTCTGAAGAATAGTGGAATGGATTACAGTCCATTTGGTGAAGAATAGTGAAATTGATTTCATTTTCTGAAGAATGGTGAAATAGACTACAGTCTAGATTTCAGATTCTGAAGAACAGCCTGGGATGCAGCCGGCAGTCTGTAGGAACAATTGCCCCAGGCCGCCGTCCTTTTTATGCCCCACTGTACTGTCTCTTCCATCCAATGCCACCTCCCGCCCAAGACATTGGCTGCCCTGATTTTTCTTATCTGTCATCACATCTTATGAGAAACAATTGCATCAGAATTTGCAGGTTGTGGGGAACGGCACTTGTTTAATTTGGACTGCTTCTACTGCTAATAAATTGTCTTAGTCAAAAGCAAACATGGACTTAGTGGAATATCTTTTGCTTCCCATTTAATGCAGAGTGCAGAAAGTGAAGCCAGAAAAAAATGACCACACTGCAATTTTCTTTCTAGCTATTGATGCCACCTGTGTTGACATCTAATAGTTCCATATTTGCTTTTTTGACTAACAAGTATCAGTGTGGGATCTGGGGCAATTACTTTGTGAATTTTCAGGCCAAATAAGGTTTGCTCAGAACCAAAATACTTCAGTGGAGAAGCGCCTGATTTGCCATTCATAATCACTGTATCAATAATACAGCTTTATTGCTATTGCAACAATGTACAATGGGATCATACTGACGGATTCTGTGTTGATGCAGGATAATTCAAAATAAATGTTTCTGTAATGATTGTAAGCACTCTGCTTGAACAATCTTCAAATGATACCACTTTGTATTGTAAAAAAACCCTATTCTTTCTGTAATGGCACCCTAATAGAATATGAGTGGATTGAATAGCTCCCAGGATATATGAATAGCACCATTTCATAAATGCTTTGTTTTATATACAGAACTGCAAAGAAATACCAAATCTGCAATGGCGAATGTCAAGGGGAGCAACATAATCCAAGATGTCCCACCAGAAATAAGCCAACTTTATTTGGGTAAGTTCAGAATCCAATCAATATTTACCAGTTTCTCCCATGTTTGTGAAAGCAAATTTGCTTTTCAGCAGGTCACTTCCAATCAGAGATGCCAGTGGCACATGCACCATAAATATAAGTGTGCATGAATGTTATCGTATGGTGCCTTAGGGATTGCTCTTTGGTTGTGCCTGTTGTTCTGAGTAAGCCTTCTCAAGTCCTGAAACTTGGGGTGGAACATGCAAACTAGCTATTCAGAAGGGGTTTTATTTCCTGTCCCCAGTTCCATCTCCACCACTCTTTTCTCCCCGCTAGTCAGAATATTTGCTGATTGTCTGATTGAACAGCACAGGCACATACTTGTCCAAAAGTGGCATCTCGCCATTATATTTTCTACACTGAATAAAGCACACAAATGAATGTGCTGACTAAATTGAATTGTGTTATCTGATCCACTATCTGCCTGCAATTTTCTTTATTTCTTTATAATGTTTTCATATGGCTTAATATACAGAAATCCTTAAGCAGTTCTGATTTAAAAAGGCAATATAACAGTACGGAAACAGGATGAAAATAAGAAATAATTAAAAGCATTACAACAACATCACAATAAAACAGGGAGATGACCAAATTAATACTCCTGTCATGGCTGTAGCTGAGAGGAGTACAAGCAGAAAACTTGCTTTCTATTCAAGACTTCAACATTATTCTTTGTAAAGCAAAGTACATAGGATATATAAGACTCAGCATTTATAACTTGGCCCACGATCCTAAGCACACTTTGAAATGAATGTGTATACCAATGAGTTTAATTCTAAGAACTTGCCTTTTCTTGAGCCACGAAGTCTATAGGCTGGCTCCAAAACTGCCCAGTTGCTAATAAGCAGGGGATGATGGATATAGCCAGCCCTCCTTGCTTGACCGCAAGCATGTGGCCATCTATGACTGAGGGAAGTTGTTGGCTCTCCCATACTGGAGCCATTCAAGGTACAGTCGGACACCCATTGGAGAGGGATGCTTTAACTTAGCGTCCTCCACTGAAAGGGGGTGAATGGGCTTATTGGCCCCTACGATTCTATGACTCTGTGTAGGAATATGAAGATTATAATCACCATGGTGTATCAGTTAATCATCTCTTTTTTAAAATTCAAACAATAATTTTATTCTCGAATTGAAGAATACTTGGAAAATCCCCTCCCCACAAAAATGGGTGGTTATATACAAACCTAGTGAAAGGTTGCCAAGGAAAGGCTGCAAGCCACAATTTTAAAAACACAGACTGGAAAAGGATAATCCCAAATTCCTCTTAGCTCACTCTAACTGCTTAGAATGTTTTCCAAGATATATCCTTTATTCTGCTGTGCTTTGGTGCTTTATTAGCTCTCTGCTGCCAGGTCCACTAACACTGAGGGTTGATCAGCATTTCCATTATCAACATATTTTGGGGGAGTTTTATAACTCACATCTTTAAATTTGCCTTCAGCTGAACCTTGACAAAACACGTTTCAATCCAGGAAATGCATAGTTTAAAAAATGTCTAGAGTATTTGGCCCTATTAAAATTTTATGGTTGCAAAAACACAAGATTTTATTAATGAAGGGTTATTGCATTCCTAACATCCAGCAAAACAAACTTAATACTGAAGTGGTTTATTTGTGTCTCTTAGCATGGTAATGTGCCTTATTCCCAAAGGGTACTAATTCCAGCTAAATTTGCCAACTCCAAACACAGAAAGTTAGGCTAAATTCTAGCTTTAGGAGCTTGGGTAATGCCCAGATCAGTCATGAGACAAACTGAATTCTCCACCTTAAGGTCCAATTTTTTGAGGCTTTTTAAGGGCCATCCCGAATTTTGGTTAATTTGTCCCCCTCCTATCCTGCAACAATACAACTTCTGTGAACTAAGCTCACTAGCTTTGGTGTTCTGATAGTGAAGGGAAGAATATCCTATATGGGTTGATATATGTGTGTAGCACGTGGTCCTCTTGATCTGGCTGCCACCTTCCAATTGCATTGGGACTTAGTATAACTTCTGCCTTGAGTATTGAACCAAGAAGACTCCTTTGGAAGGATAAGGAATTGCTATGGCAGGTCCAATATTGGCTCCATGCAGCTCTTTACTTTGCTGGATGCTCATATCCACCAAGCGGTACGGTAATCATTGTTTGTGATTGTTACTTTTTAAGGGTTTGGTTCATCTACAGCAGGAGTCTCAAACTCGCGGCCCGCGGGCCAGTTGCCGGGACAGGCGGGGCACGGGGGAGGGGCCCTGCGGCCTTCGAAGCGCCGGCGGTGCCCGGGCCAGACTCCGGGAGTGACGCGGGATGAGCGGCCCACCACCACCGCGGTGGTGGAATACTTGATGCGGCCCAGCCTCACCCAGACTCTACTTCCAGCGGCCCCCAGGTAAGTTGAGTTTGAGACCCCTGATCTACAGTGATTGCAGGTACTCAAGGCTACCTTTGAATACTACATTTTTTTCTTAGGCATCATTTAGGACAGGCAGAGCTGGTCCTACCTTTAGCCATGGTGACAAATGCCAGAGGTGGCAGCAAATTGGTGGCGTGGTGGGACACTTAAGCCACCCTGCGACATTCAGGTGCAGTGGAGGATATTGTCCTCTCCTCAAGTAGGAAATGGAGGGGTGCCATCTTTGTCTCAGGCAGCAAAATGTCTTTGGCCAGCCCTGGGGACTGGTAGTTTTAGTACAATTCAATGTGGGACTTTAACAAACTTGCAGGCATATTTTTGATATGAGTTCATCCAACACCAGCATCTGTGCTGATCTGACTTAAATCACATTCATATTTCTAAGGCCAAGCCTCAAGACAACTACAGTCATTTTATGAAAGCCTGAATGGTCTTTTTAAAAAGTTTCTAGGCAACTTTCAGAACACAAATTGAAAACAAACTGGATTTCAGAGTCAAGTTGGCACCAAGCAGAACAGCATTTCTTCACATCTGTTGCAATAAAATATGAACCTATAAATAAATTGGTACATATATAAACTGAAAGAAATGAAAGACTTGTCTGGTATCCATTGAACACTGCAGAATATTCACCTATGCATGCTTATTTGTGAGGAAGACCGATTAAAATAAAGGGGATTCTCTTGTAAGTAATGTATTTAGTATCATACAACATATGCAGTCTGTTTTCATTCTAATAATCTTTCTGATGCCTGAATTGCAGAGAAAGATCCATCTGCAGCTCTGTCCGACTATCAAAAGCCAGTAGCTGAATGTGTGAAGGGCCAGTGGGATCATGCTGTTGGTACGTGAGCTCCAGACAATCAGAGAAAGCTCTGGAAACCTATGCATGTAGATTTTCTTTCAGCAACTATAAGAACATAAGAGAAGCCATTCTGTCTATTCACACGCTGCCCGTGGGACGTACAAAAGCACCAATTGTTGCCCAGCATACAGTTACTAATAGTGGAGGCAGCATGTACCCACTGCTGGCCTTATCCTTCACGAATCTGTCTTATTTCATTTTAAAGCAATCCAAGTTGGTGGGCATTTTGTGAAAATGAATTCTATAGTTGAATTGTGCATTGTGCAAGGAAGTACTTCCTTTTATCGGTCCTGAATCTCCCATTAATTGGCTTCCTGAGATCACCCCAGGTTCTAGAACTATGAGGGAGAAAAATGCCTCTTTCTCTCCACACCATGCATGATTTTGTACACCTGTATCATGCCTCCCCTTGTTTTTTTCCCTAAATGGTTCCAGATGTCGCAACCTTTCCTCCCAGAGGAGCTTCTGCAGCCAGCAGTTCTGAAGCCTGGGAGCTACCATCAAGGCCTTCTCACAAGTTCCTGTCAAATGTGCTTCTGCCTCTCCCAAAGACTTTATAAAGATTTTATAAACCTGGGCAGGCTCACATGGGCAAATGTAGAACATGGAACACTGACTAAGGAATCAAAGAAGAATCCCCCAGCTTCAGCACTTTCTGAAACCATCTCTCCCAGGGCTTGCCATGATCACTGAATCCAGAAATGCACCTTATTCCTGGTTTATTTCCGTTTCCATCTGCTCTGAAACAGAGATGCCCATCAAGAGCAGCAGATGAAAGTGCTCTCAGGGCTGGCAAAATGAGCAGGACAGATGTAAGGAAAACAAGCAGCAGGACAACTAGAAAGCAATCGACCAGAAAATTCATGGATACAGCAACCAACCATGGTTAATATAAACCAGTCTATGACCTTGTTCACATATAATGACAACAAATCGGTTAATTAAGCCATGTGTTGCTGCCCTTACAGAGTAAGTGCCCTTTCTTTCCTATATTGCTCCCCATCAGCCTCATCTACGTCTTCCTGGTTGCATCACTGAGATTTTGAGGCAGGTTCTCCATCTTGCCCACTGAAATGGTACCTCCATTTCTTTAATACTCCCTAGCTAATCCAGCACCCAGATGGAGTTTTAGCATTAAAATAAACACTTTTGCTGTAACTCCCCCCTTCTCCTTCTGTGCATTTCCCACTTTCTCCCTCTTTCATAAAGTAAACCGGGTGACCGGCACAGCGCTCAGCCAGTAAGAACAAGGTGAATGATGAGCTGTATGTTGATAGGAAGCTGTGGGTAGTTCAGATGCCTGGAGATCTGGTGCCCATCTGCTGTCACTCTTTCCATGGATGTCTGGAGGAAAAATGAGTTTTTGAATTTTTGGATTCAGATGACATGGCAAATAGACATGGTAAGCAGAAACCATACAAGAGCATTGTTCTTGTTGTGGTTTCCAGGCCTGAAGCAAACCCTGATGATAAACCACAACTGAATTTGAAGAACACAACAAGCCCACAATGCTTAAAAATAAAAACATGATTGCTTGTCGTGGTGTGCAAACCCAGATATTCAAGCAAACTGGGGGTCCTTTTTCAAATTCCTGTTTATTTAGGTCACACCCACAGTTCTGGGTTCACTTTTAATGACAATCTATGGTTTAAACAACTTACAGTTCACAACCTAACAACATACCATGGTTTCTTTTAATAGTTCAAGTTAATCCTGATTTGAATGCAATGACAATTTATGATTGAATGAACCATGATTAATTAAACCGTACTTGGTTGCAAAGTAGGTCTATGTTTTTGTGGTGACATTTTAGAAGAACAAAAGAAGTAGGAGAGAGACATAGAATAATCTCACATTGTATTTATTTCATCTGTCTCTGGATTTTAACTTCTGTGCCTGCCTACTCTCAGGCAATCTGTTGTGTTATACACTAATGGCAAACAGATATGCTTTATATGAACAATCCCTCCCACTCCAATGAACACACCCACACACAAGTGCTGAAAAGGCTAGAAGGAAAGTAGGAAGGCATCCCATCTGGGGAATGGCAAACTACTCTGACTCTCTGTTTGCTTTATTATTACTCAAGGACAGGCTGAACGTTACAAAGACCGCTAACAAACCCTGCTTATTCCTGAGTTTGGCTTGGACATTCTTTCCTCACAAATTTGCTCACATTAAATGCCTTTACACTCACAGTTTTCAGCACCAACAAAAACCTATCTCCCAGGTGTCAAACTTGTTTTCTTCCTCTGCCAACAAACCCATCTTTTCCTCTCACACAGTGGTTCACCACCCATAAATACACCACCGCACACACCCATGTATCCTTCGCGCAAGTCGGAGAGATGGTGCATCTTGGGAGGAACCAAGAAAGGTTTCCAACAGTGTTCTGACGCCACATGCCTAGCCCTGCCTTCAATTGCACATTTAACATAATGCCTATGAAAAGATATGGGTCCTTTATGGAATATATATCTTTATTGCCAATCGTTTTCTCTCAGTGTATTTTCAGATGCTTTTAGTCAGGAGAGGTTACTGCCTCTGTTCCTTCCTCGATCCTGTCACCATACGCTAAAGCTATACATTGAGCTAGTATGTCAAGTCACCTTTGCTAACCTGGAAAGGTGTAGGTCAACAGATGGAGGGACACCCACCTGTGGAAGCAGGGCAGTGGGTTCAAGCTGATGTCCTTATAGCCCCCTTCCAACAACACTTCTGTTATGTTATATTCCTCTGAGTGCCTGAACTATCATTCAACAGTGTGGATTCCTCCTGAAAACCATCCATGATGATTTCAGTGGCGTGACACTCTCAAAGTACAACTCTTCACTGCGATGTTCTCTTTTGAATACTCCATTGAAATGAATGGGAAAGGCACTAGAGCATTCCTGTGCTATTTCATAGTTTCCGTTGATTTCTGCAGAGTGTGCACAGGAAGAATCCCTGGCAGGTTTGAGCCCATCATTCCTTTATCTCACAAGAAGGCACATATTTTAAACATGAGGGAGAAAAAAGAAAAGGTGAATCTTCTCGCTGTTTTGCACACAAACAATGAACAAAAACACAAGGCAGTGAGTAATAATGGATGCTCAGGTACTTTAGCTGTCTATTATTCATTCTGTTGTATTTTGTGTGATGCACCTTTCCTTGTGTGCTGGAATACTAGCAGAAACCGTGTATATGCATGTCGGGCTACTAGTAAATTACACTGAGAACAATCAGATAATGTTGTTAATATGACTCACATCAGTGCAATTTTGTTTGCTCCTCCCTGAATGATTAATTACAACTAAATTGGTGTTGCCAGCAATGATTAATTTAAAAGTTCAGACACAGAGTAAATGAGCTAAGCAAAACTGAATTGGCACTGTCAGTATTTTAAAAGCTGACAACAAAAGATTTGACTTTAGAGCACCATAACTTCTAGCTTTGTTTAACTGATAATTAAAGCCAAACATTTCTAAGAAATATCTTATTTGTAATTTGTGGTGCCATTCTTGAATAACATGGTCCCATTTAAATTTGTGAAAGATTTATCTCTCATCCTTTCTGGTAAAACAACCCATTTGAATAAAGAACTGTTCTACTTTTCCCTCTTGGGAAAACAAGCATTTGCCTAGACAAAGGTAATGGTCAAGAGACTGATCAAGTAACTGAAGAATCTGCCTTCCATCCTGATCCTGTGCAGAGTAAAGCCAAACACACCTGAATGCTATGAAATCAATGAATTTAGGTACACCAATTTCAGCACAGGGTGAGATTGCTAAGAAATGCATTGAAAAGGAATGTTTCTTATTGCATACTGATGACAAACACAAGGGCATAATTATCCTTGCACAAATGAGGTACATTATTTGTTATATATTATTCTTGGCATCCATCCAATTTAAATCAACAACATTCATTTCCACATTATGTATTCAATAGCAGGAGTGAAGATTTTAGCCAGAAATTGTGTGTTAAGTGATGGCAATATATGTTCCTTTCCCCATATATTGCTTGTTTTTGTTTGTCTATTTATTAAGAAAAATCTATAAAGGTCAAAACCAAGGTACACAGAGCAGCTGGTGTTGTTTTACGGTCCCTTCCATCTCAATATCATAATGCATGTCATTTTAACAGCCAATTGCATCAGAAGAATTGGCAAAATATTGAGGAATCCTATAATGTACTTAGGATCTTTAAGGTACCTTATCACAGGACGTCAGCACACACACCAAAAGACAGAGGAGAGGAGAGGAGAGGAGAGGAGACTTTGTTCAAGGGCCCCAGTCCTGAAAGTAAAATGTATCCCTGCAGTTTCTTTCTAAATCCTGGTGCTGATAGCCCATGTATGATATTTCTCTAGTCTAGTACCATGAACAAATAGGGAACTGGATCTAGTTTTAAATAAAGCAGTACAACCACTATGGCTATAGTAGCGGCTAAAGCCAGCCTTTATCATTCAGTTCCTCATGAAGCCATGCGGCTGTTCTTTCTCTCCTTCTGAAAAGGCTACAGTGGAGTGGACACATTTTTTCTATGCTAACCTTTTGACTTCATGTGATTGTGTATGCAGCCCTCATCATCCTTAATTTGCTACTCATCTAATATGGTGGGGCAGCAGTCTTTATGAACAAATTTGTAACACCCACTAATAAAAAAGCAGACAATATGATAAGGCCAAGTGCATAGATTTTAATTATGACTCCTGGGAAACAAACAGGCATCTGAAGAAATGGGGGGAAGAGAGTCATCATGTGCATTGTGTATTCATTGTTATGGTGCAGGCTGATTAGAACACTGCTTGTGGTAGGTTGCATCAGTGTACTCTGGCTGCAGCCAATGTTCCTTGTAATGTATTTCCAAGTACAAAAATTGCTTCAGAAAGACAGACAGACAGACAGACAGAGCATTTGGGAAAGTAATTCCGTGGAAACCAATGAAGTGATTCATATACACATTGTCCAATGTGAATTTGTTTAAGGAAGCTTATTTTAAGCTATTAAAGTGCAGGCCTTGAGGCAAAAAAAAGAAGAAGCCAGTGACTGCTTGGTATCGTGACTTACAGAACATTGGAGCAGTATGTTAGCAAGAAACCCTTCATTAATCCTTTCCTGTAATTCTACCCTATTCACCTTCTCCCTTGCCTGACTCAATAGAATGTAAAACCTGCTGTCAGCACAGTAACTAACCCACAACCCATTCATTACTCAGTCAAGGCATTTGTAACATTTGCTGATTTATCCTTGAATAGAAACACGGTGTACAGGTCTGAGATGAGCCTCGTCCCCACTCTGCTTTGCCCACCAGAATAACTGCTGTTTGTGTGATGTGCTGGTGTGTTAGAAATCATCCCGGGCTTTGAGACGTTCAGCGTTTTGAATAGTTCTGCATTTCATTCCATCTAAGCCCAGTTAAAGGAGGGGGATGTTTACAGCTGAGCAAAACTGTGTATCTCATTTGAAAAGCTGCTTATTCATAGCAAAATAGGCCATGGGCACTCAGCGTAAACTCTCAGAGCCTACAGCTTCTGTTCACATCAAACAGGGGGCGGGGGGAACTCCCAGATACATGCCCTGAATCCAAAAGTGGCTTCACCTGCCAGAGAACTAAACATGTTTAATGACAAATCTAGGATCCTGGCTGAAATGTGTGACTTGACTGCTTCTGCAAAAGATCCAAGGACACAACTTTTCAGGATGTGCAAAACAAAATGTAAATGAGAACAATTTGTGAAATATTTTTTCATAGCGTGAACCATCGTGCTCATCCTAAATGTGAGACATTGTATTCCCACCTGAACTAAAACAAAGAATTTTAGGTTAAAGTCCTCCTAAGCACACTTACCTTGGAGTAAATCCCACTAACTCAAGGGACTTACTTATGAGTTAACATGCATGGAACTAAATACAATTTTTCCGATGTTGAGGTGAGGATTCCACCTACCCCCCAATCCTCTAATTTCAGACTTTTACAGGCGTTTTATTTCCACAAAGAAGGAAAGCAAACAAACCTGTTTGACCAATTTCTGTGTAAAGAATATTTACAAACTTTCAAAAGTCCAACATGTGCTCATTTGACATAATCTCATTTAATACAGTCAATTGTATAGTATATTTTTAGGAATACAGTTAGATCCTTTCTCCAAACATAGATGACAATAGTTATAGGCAGGCCAACCTTCCATTCCTGGGCAAGGTGAGGGAGACAGAGAGGATAGAAAGTCAAGAGAAAGGTGTTGGGAGTATGGTCCTGGGGATTCTCCTTCCTTCTCACCAGCTTCAATAGCACCAAGCATGGTAGGCGTCTCCATCAATGGTCTTGGTTGGGTGTGGTACCAATCTCACCTGGACAGCAATTCAGAAGGCAGTGCAGGGACATGATTGTTCTACCACTTGCAATAATGCTTTGCAGTTCCATGTTCTGTTGTTTCTCCCATGGAATTTACAGAAAAACACTGGGAAACATCCTTCTGAAATTGGTCTGAGGTACCACCAGTGGAAGGAAAGCACTCAGGTTTATCCCTCTTTCCTGCAAATGCACTGAGTCTTCCTAGTGCAAACATTGTTGTCTTTTTAATACTGCCTTCTTCTTCCAGGCATTTAATAGCATACAAAGGGATATAGCAGCTGTTTTAACAGGTCTAAGTTTTAGTGAAACTGCTTTAGTTATTTAAACCATTCTAACTTTTTTATCATGAACTTTTACACTGTAAAAGTAATTTTTACATTTTATCTTCTTTGTATTTTGATTGGATTCGCTTTTTATCATTGTACCTATGATGCATTGTTGTGACCAACCAGAGAGTTTCAGCTATTGGGTGGGATAGAACTGAAAATAACAATAATAGTGCAGATGAAGCTGAGCCTATAGAACCTGTAAAAATGCCACAAATTAGGTTTGCGGTTAGGATGGAAGGGGCAGCAGTGGCCACAGTGAAAGTTCACAGCCTGGCAGCACTTCTTCGCCCCAGACTGTGACCAGGGGCACTAATGACCTCTGCAGCTCATCATGACTCCTGTCATTTTGGCCAATTCACTAGCTGTGAGCTTGGAGATAGCTTTGCCGCCATTATCCATGTTCTGTTGAGCTCCTGTTTAGACTATGCAATGCACTGTATCCGGGGTTGTGTTTAAAAATTGTTTCGAAACTGCAATTGGTCCAGAATAGGGACATAAAATGACTAACTGGAATTGGCTGGGCTGACCATGTCACATTGAGGCTTTCTCAGCTGGGGTGACTGCCACACCCCATCTTCACACAATTTAGAGTCCTAATTTTAACCTTGAAAGTTATCAGTGATTTGGGCCAGTTCACCGGAAAGACTGCCTTCTCTCAAAACGTACGCAATTTAAATCTTACGAACTTCGATAGGGCCTCTTCTTCTAGCAATCCTACCAAATGAAGTCAAGGGGCCAACAGAAAGAGGTTAGAAAGATGGAGAAGACATTTTTGGTGATGGAACACCAAACATTTTCATAACACAGTTATGAAAATGTAATCTCCAAAATGCTGCCATGATGTCCTCCTTGTCTTCTTTGAGGGACTTTCTTTTTACTAAGGCTTTGAAATAAAGAATTTATGTAGTCTAGGCCTCTCAGGTAGCTTTTGCTGTGATTTCTGTTGCTTGTCTATATTTTTACTTTTCTGTTATGGTCTTTCACCTTCATTTAAATCTTTTTTAAAATGTTTGCTTATTATCATTCACCCAGAGAACCATATGTCATGGAGTAACATACAGACATCATAAGTAAGTCAATAATCAAGTTTTTATTTAAATTAGAAAGCATTTGCAGTGAGATAATTGATTTTTATACAGTAACACTAATTATAGGATCCTGGGAGGCATTTCTAGAAGAGTTTCATTATGTTTACCTACTCCTAGTATACAGTGCAGATCTTGAAGCTGAAGCCGTTTGGAGGTTTAATATTAAAGGTGGAATGGCACCTGGAATATGCTTCTTGGTGTCCTCCCAAATGCTTTCAGCTACATCTCCCATAGTCCCTGAACATTGGTGGTTGAGGTTTATGTGCATTGCAGTCTAATACATGTGGGGGAACCATTTCCTTTACCTGCAATATCCTTTTCACCTTTAGGCTACAATTCTGTACCTACTTTCCTAGGAATAAACATAGCTGGACTTTCTTCTGAGTTAGTAACTAATTCCTGCATATGAATTTGGATGGAAGACCTCCAATGCTTGTCCCATGTAAATGAACTTGAACCTGGAGTTGTGCAGTACTTCCTCAGAACCAGAGAGGTGGCATCATGGTGATGATCAAAAGAGCTGCCAAGGGGATTGTGGGAATTACAGTATCTGCTGGGAACAGGGGTGCTACTAAGCCTTCTTTCTTTCCGAGGGAAGCAACAGGAAAAGATGTGTCCGCTCATGTGCAAATATGTCAGTTTATACAAGGAAACAGGTAATCCAGCCACTGCAGCACATACACAGAAATGGGATTTACATACATGCTGCCCAGTTCCAGAAGATTGTGATTAATAACAAATTTAACAGCAACTTCATAAAGCACAGGCCCAGGCTCATTAAAAACACAGCAAACTGGTGAATTTAGTTCATTGAGCAGACTACTTATGACATTCAGTGGCATTGCCAGCTGTTCGTTACTTAAATCACCTGTTTATGATCCCAAAATATGGGCAGAACTGAAATGGATGTTTTGCTTTCTGTGAAATGGGTGGTCTGCTGAAAAGGAAAACTGCCTGCAGTTGCATGTTTTAGAATTAAGACTCCACCAACACCTTGCACTGATTTCTAAGGCAGTTTGGATACCTGTCAGTCTCCCTTGTTTATCTTCTGTGAAATGTGTGAATTTAACACTGGCATTTCATGAATGAGGACATTTCCCCATGGCTGCCACTTGGGATCGGCACCCTCAAAACTTTCCGGAAATTCCAGGAGAATCTCTGTGGATCCAAGAGATTGGACTACACACACTAAGATACAAGTTTGAATACAGAGCCCCCTTCATATTAGTGGCAGGCCTTTTTAAAAAAGCAACAAAACTGCAAATAGAATGATATAAATCAGAAGACGTATCTGGTGGAACATTGCCCAAGCCTCGTGCTGAATTCCTAGAACTCCTGCCTTTCCTGCTGAGAAGAGGGGGAAGCACAGATGGTTCTCTCTCGCTAAGAATAAACTCACATGTGCAGTACATAAAAAGGCAGGCACCCTGCTTGGGTGGCCATTTATGAATCACCAAAAAAGGGGAAATGCATCATCCAAAAAGAGGATAAAAGAGGACAGCAATTTGCAAAAAATCTACAATTGCTAAGTAATAGGTATAGATGCATATTTAAAAAGCATAATTATAACTTAAATAAAACACGTTAGATATCATCATAAAGTGGAAGACTGTGACCAGGTGACCTGAGTCCCTTCCTGTTTAGCCTGTTGTTCAGGCATTAGCTGTCGGTGGGGATGGTTAATGGACACCTTGAAATGGGGGATGGTACTTCAGCAGCCATTGAAATGGATGACTGTCCTTTGCAAAAGAGGACACATGGCCACCCTGTGTCCTGCCAGACAACCTGCTTTGCATATTCCAAGCAAAACATCCATTTTAAACAGCAAAATAGGTAAGTGGCAGTTTATTTTTCTTAATCTAGCTTTCGAGCCTTTAATTCTATCAGCCAAGCAAGACAGCAGAATTCAAGGGAAAGAGACAAAACGATGGCTGCTTGGGAATCCTACAATTCCAGAAGAAGGGCTAAGCCAATCTCAGTGGGGCTGAAATGCTCCTCCTCGGCAGCACCCTGTGTGTGCTGGGCCATTCCCCCAACCCTGGGCCTGCAAGCTGCATCCTCTCCCAGTTTATGGCTTAGAGAACAAATGGATTCTGATCAAATGACCAGTAAACCTTTAAAGGGTTGTGTTTTGTTTTGTTTTGTTTCTACCTGCAGCAGAAAAGAAACTTTGCTTGTCTAATTAGTTTGCTCAAACCGCTTTCTAAGATTTTGTTGCCTCACAGTTCAGGATCTCATGCTGCTCCAGTTGACATAGCGTGAATCACTTTGACCTGCTACTGCTGTAGTAATCCTTTGATCTGAGCCTGTTTGCAATTTGACCCATTCAGATGACTTTCCTAGAATAGCGAGCAAGACAAAAGCCAAATCAGCTCCATTTATCTTAATGGGCTCTTCCCTCCCTCGCCCCATCCCAGATATGAAGCCTTGCCAATCTTTTGTGAAGAAGAAAAGGGAATCTGTGTATCTGATGGGCTTTGAACTACCATCTGGTGGTGTTTAATGTTTTTTGTGCTCTGTTCTCATAGTGGTGTGCTGAATCATAACTTAGAAGTTCAATAGCCATTCAGTCACACAGCCCCAATTCAATATGACTGTGTCATTATCAAAGCCTTGTTTACAAAATGCTGCCTTGCAAACAAAGCAGATTTTAGAGACAGTTCTCCCTGAGGCAGACTCCGCTGACTGAGAGGCATTCTTCCAGTGTGAAGTCTGTTTGCCTTTTACATCTCTGGCTGCCTCTTGGGCACGCAGCCGTGCAGTTTAACCTCTGAAATTACTGCCTGAGACAAGTAATTGCAGGCGTGAAAGCCAATATAAAGGTTTTTTAATCAGGGGCAAATGACGCACACGGAATTCTGTGGTCTTGAGAAACTTGCTATTTGGAAGGAAGTTTGCAGAACCACTATCTGAAAACTGTTTACCACCTCTGTGATAGAAATGTCCCAAGTATACCCTATAGTCCCATCCTTTACATATGTATTTGGAAATGAGTCCCACTGACTGCAGGGTTGCTTGTAAAAAGATGTGTGTGGTTTTCTTTCTCACTGCAATAACTCAAGCACAAGAAAGGAGAGCTATTTTCCTTCCAAAATGGTATTTTGCTTAGGGTGCAATCCTATGCATTTTTAGATGAAATACATCCAGCACTCTCAGCTGGGTGCAGAATGCATTACAGGTCTTTCCCCGCAAGCATACATAGGCTCCTGCCCCTACAATGCAATTGTAGGATCTCCCTTAAGTGTCTGGGGGTGGGTGGGGAGTGGCACAGATTATTCACAGTTCTCTCTCCAAAACCCTACAACCTCAAGCTGGCCCCCTCCATGTTGGCCTGAATCTCACCAACTGCCTCTGCCAGGTTGGGAATTGGCCTCAGAAAGGGCTAAAGGGGAGTGCCAGGCTGCAGGGAGCAGAAACAGCTGAAGGGGACGATATCCAAATTGTGCCCCAACCACCTCCCCTCCCACTCCATGGAGTTTCATTTAGAGAGCTGAAAAAGCACCTCTAGAAAAAATGCAAGGTGCAAGGGATGGAGAAGGCCACTACCCAGCTTCCACAGTGTGCATAGGCTTTATGGAATCTCCCATGTTCAGTTTCTTACATACATTGACATGGAAGGACATTGGATCATGCTGTCCATTGCATTTTCTTTGTGTTAAGATTTCTGCTCATTCGCAGTTCTTGCTTTCCCTCTTTCCTCTTCTTTTGAGCATTTTCCTCTCTCGTTCCCACTGCCAATGTTAACAAAATAGGAAGATGAAGTTTATATTTTAGTGTTAGAATTATGAGTCATAATTTTAAAGGGTCATTAAAGAATTTAAAAAATGTTATGAAATCCTGTTTGATTGTTTTTAATTTTCTCTGTTAAAGACGTTACCTGTTCTCCAGTATAAGCACCAGCTCCAGAATTTATAAGGCCATATTTCCATTTGTGGATTTCCCTTTTGAACAACCCCGCCGTTGAACTGAACTGTACATGGCTTGAATGCCTTGCAGGATGTATGACTGACAAATTCAATAAATTCCTCTATAGCTAATAATAACTAATAAAGGCAGCTTTGTATTCTGCTTATGGAGCTCCTAGAATAAAGTAGCACTGTAAACCCAAAGATACCTCCCTTGCATGCATGGTGCACAGGCATTTCAGCATCACAATTGTGAAGGCACCACCCACTTTGACTCAATCATAAACATGCATATTTCTTGCCCAGATGTCATTTTTTAAAATATGCGCCCTATATATATGCATTTTACAAATAATATGCTGCAAAATGTCCCCACATTCAGGGGCATGAACAGGGCCCTATCTGTTCTTAAACAAAAGTCTTACAGGGTCCTACTTTAAAATGTACAGGGCAAGATGAAAAGGGTGGAGAGCTGCAGATGGAAAAGTTCGGTTAAAAAGCATTGGTGTCCTACAAGCAAAGTGTCTTTTAGCTGGTATTTGCAAAGGTTATATTCCTGCACCTAGATACAAACTGTGAAAGTGATCCAGTTAACGATAAGATGTAAGTCCCACCAGTTTGAATGAATTATTGAGATAAACATGCTGGATAATAAGGAGAGGAAATCCAACATGAACAGGGCCCTATCTGTTCTTAAACAAAAGTCTTACAGGGTCCTACTTTAAAATGTACAGGGCAAGATGAAAAGGGTGGAGAGCTGCAGATGGAAAAGTTCGGTTAAAAAGCATTGGTGTCCTACAAGCAAAGTGTCTTTTAGCTGGTATTTGCAAAGGTTATATTCCTGCACCTAGATACAAACTGTGAAAGTGATCCAGTTAACGATAAGATGTAAGTCCCACCAGTTTGAATGAATTATTGAGATAAACATGCTGGATAATAAGGAGAGGAAATCCAAAAGCTGTTTTTAGACAATTCCTTTATAATCTTGGTTTATTAATAGCAACCAGGATGCCATAAAAGATTGCAATTTGCAGATACTCAGAGCTTCTGGCTAGGTGTTAAAAAATGGGATGGGGAAAGGAAAAATAGATAGTACTATAAATATTTGGTCTGGTGTTGTTGCCCTAAGGTTTGCACTTAACACCAGGCCCAAAATGGAGCTTACTGCAGATAGAAGATTCCACGTGGCATTCTGCAAACATATAACATAGTTCTCAAATTTGTCTTTTGCTCTTTTTTTGCATTGGATTGCACCTTCCATCTACAATCAACTTTTTAAAACTAGGTCTGAACTCAGACCTCATGGCCTCAACATCTGACCTAAATTTTTAGCTTCTCTTCCCCATTTCCCTGGTTTTTTGCCAGCTAGTCTGATGAAGAGTTCTACGGAACTTGAAAGCTTGCACAATCTTTTGTGTCATTTTGGCTAGTCCTAATAAAAGAATTGCCCGACTGTGGCTTTTGGTTTGGTTTCAGTGAGTAAGTTAAGTATTTATTTTAACTCTTTGGCTGCATCATGTCCTGGTTTCCAGAAAAAGTCCACAATATGTATGTATCTTAGTCTTCAGTGGACTAGTATGTACTCTTTCCTTGTGACTCACCAGGAAAACCAATATTGGAAATTGCCTTGCCTTGGTTAGATGTCCTTTTAATTACATCTAATTACTTCATTAATCAGCAGGGCCCACCCTGATTAGCATAGAGGTTCAAAGCCACAGTGATGGTCCCTTGGCAAAATTGACCTGATGCTGGCAATATTCATGAAATAACCATTATTTCCCAAATGCATTTTTGGTCTTTATGGTTGCTATACTTCAGCAAGCAAGGCTATTTGAGTAAGCAATCCACCCTTGACTTACTCTGTATACAAAAAGATATGCCTTTGATTGTTGTTTTTATACATTGGAAGGCTGCCAAGTTTCCCTGGGAAGAGGAACAGCACATTAATGATACAGCTCTATGAATATAGCTCTTACATGGTCTTTGACTAAATTTAACCTTCACACGTCCTCTTTCAGCTCCTGATAAAAGGTATTTTTTCTCATGTATTCTTAAACTCCCTCAAAAGTATTTCTGCTACTCAAAGAAAATAGGACTTTAATTAAAAGCAAACAACTTCATATGGCATTGAGTCCCAGAGGTTTCTGCCTGATTACCTGACCGAGTTCACTCAGCATCACTGTCTACTGTGGCTTAATCCGGCCATGTGCTGTGTTGTGCCAGACCCCCTTTGTGCATGGTGCCTGTGGGTGCCTCTGCTTGCTAAGGTTTGCCATAATGTGCAAACCTTGCATCATGGGCTATTTCATGGAGTAGACAACCCTGAAACAAGGGTTGTCTACCCCATAACACCAGGTTTATTTGACATGGCAAACCAGAACTGTGCTGCTGCCACCACTTCTGTATTCAGACCAGTGGGCAGCCTACTCTACTAAGCCCCATAGGGAAGTTAACCCTGATGGCTTAGCAACATATGGAAACAGCCCACCAAATGGTTTCCAACAGCCTGATGGCACCGGCATTTACAATGAGAGAAAATGAGCCATCTTGACTGAATGCTATCAGCAGCGCACAGTCCTGTAAACAAGATGGAGCAATCGCTTATTATCTGCATGGTTTTATTTACTTATTTATTGAATGGCATCTAGGCTATCAATATTTGAAGGCCAGGGAAGGACTCTCTCCTTCTCACTCTATTGAATTAGTGAATACCAATTCAGTTTCGGCTACATCCCTTTAAAAAAAAAAAGTTGTCATTAAATAGATGCTTTTCAGGTAATTTTGTAGGAATCCTCTATAATTCCTCAACATTTTGCAACTCTCACTCTTAACAGATTTGATCAGAGTCAGATGGGTTTTTATAGAGAAAGCATATAATTGCTGAGCTTTCTTAGAGAAACCCATGTGCATTTCACAAAAATCCCACTTTCCTCCATCTGGCAGGCTGGAAGTTGTGTATGTAAAATTCAAAGCAGCAAGAGAGCATATGGTCTTACCAGCTCTTCTCTCTTTCTTATCCTGCCACTCCTCTCCCCACCACCCCTATACCTCATTTTACTGGTTTTGATATTGAAGATACAGATATATAGATGAAAAGGCAACTTTGGAATGCATCCATGCTTGGTCTTATGCCACATTATGCACATTATATACACACATGCTGGCTTTCAGTCTGGGGGGCTTAAACAAGATGGAGTAACTTGTTTTTCAAAATATTTTCAAATCAGACACAGTCAAAAGGTGAAAAGGGATGTTCTAATTTACAGATTGAAATGTGAAAGGTGGTTGTTAAAGATATGCACATCTCAGCTTTATCTTTAAAAGATCCCATGGAAGGCAGTTAACAAAAATACATCACTGAAATAAATTAATACACATATGCACAGCTGGACCAAAAGATCCAGGGCCAGTGTATAATCTCCTGTTCTGTGCATTTGATCCCCTGAGAAAACTGGAGGTGTTTTCCAGCTCACGTTTCTAAGCCTGGAAAAAAATGACAGATAACTCATAGCTCTTCTATAAAGAGAATCAAGAATTTAGTGTATGCTTCTAGATAATAAATCAGATCCCGGCCCCAGAAGACATTTTCCAGGTAGGATGAGGGGAAAAGTTCCACCTGAATCCCTGGAGAGCTGTGTTATCAATCTGTGTTATCAGTACTGGACTGAAGCCAGATGGACTGATGACTGACTCACTGGGAGGCTGCTTCCTGTGCTCCCAAGGCTAGTGTTGCACAAAAGCCCCCTTTCCACTCCACATTATGACTGCCCTACATAATTGCATCTTGCTGAACACACAGCAGACCTATAGGGTCATGTCCCCAGCTTCCCAAATGATTTACTCTCCTTTTTCCTTGTGAACAAGAAGACACATTGGTATGTTGGAGACAGTCGGATGGATGAATCCTAAGAGAGCACTGGAGGGGGTAAGGCCATGGTGTATGAGAGAAGAAAATGCTGTTTTGTGAAAAGGGATTGGCATCGATTTCATTTGACAGATACTTGGGTCCTTTATAAAAAGACTATCAAGCTATAAAATATAGTTCAGCTGTGAGATCAATAACATATCAGTAGTGAAACCAGCCTTGCTGTCCTTTTCGAAGTTATAAAACATGTGAAGCAACCTTGAAAAGTTCACACATTAATGACAGCTCATTGGTTACGCTTGGAAGCTACAGGTACAGAAGCAAATGTTTAGCTGGAAAGGAGCAAAATGGGTATATATAAGCCAGGACAACACACTGGAAGAAATCCAATTGGAGCAAAAGGAAAGTGCAGCATAATGCATATGCATCTATCTCTTCCAGAACAAAATGCTGATGGATATCAGGCAATCTCTCTGATAACCATATATTTATTTTATTAATTGCATCTGTAGTATGCATTTTCCTCCAAGATGCCCCAGGTGACATTCAGGATTCTTCTCTCCTGCATTTTAACTTCACAACACCCTGTGAAGTAGGCTAGAAAGAGAGCCTGGGAGTGGGTCAATGTCACTCAGGGAGCTGCATGACTGAGTGTGGACTGAACCAGGATTTCCCAAGTCCCTGTCCACCATTCCAGACTGGCTCTAGCTACTATACCACATTAAGAGGGTTTAGGGTTCATTTGTGCTGCAGACATGTTTGTAATTTCCTTTTCCAGAGAAACTGGTGAACTACAGTTCAATGAGATGAGTTCTCCAACAAATAAAGCTCAGTATCTTCACCAAGCTTGCAGTGAAAATTAAATGGGTATAAATTCCACAGAGGTTTGTAATGCAGATGTGGGCTTTTCCTTGTCAAACTACCTTTACCACTAGATTTTTACATGCTAATCCAATAGTCTGCTACTTATTCAACCCATCTCTAAACACACAATATTTGCCACACAAATCTTTAAAGGACTCACATGGCATATTACAGTTTTTTCCCCCTATTATAGAATTCTCCATTCATCAACCAAGCCCTGCAACCAAGAACTTATAAATACTTCTATAGAATTCCACATATATATGGATCAGCCAGAGGCAAAGTCACTCAATAAACATTTCAAGGGAGAGGAAAGGAGATGAGCTGTTCAGTTTCTTCTTTCAGTGCTAGCCATGTGGCAGCTGTAGCATCTGTTTCCATCTAAATGCTTTTGAGTAGCATCAGTTCACACATTCAGCAGGAAGTCATTTGGGCTTGGTTTTCCTTCAAGCACATATCACTTGAGTTCTCTACACTTGGTCACTTCACACCTAATGAATGTGTGAATTGGCTGCAATGAAGAGCATTTACCTTAACAGGGACCATCCTGTCATGCAAACCAGCCCAGTGAGTGTTTAAAGTGATATGAGACAAAAAAACAAACAAAAAAAAAATCGATAGCGCATTCACACAGGTACATTATTACTTAATACTGAAGTCAAGTGAAATCAAGTGATGCAAATGCATCTGTGAGCTAGGGCTAAGTACAGCTTTTCAGAAGGGAGCTGATAATAGTGGAACCGAGGGTCAGGGTGGCAGAGAGAAAAACAGGCTTCTAGTGTTTTGGGGAAGCTTTTATCTGTGCAGTTCTTGCTATGCTGCAGGTCACTGACTTTTTTATTCATAGCCCATGTGATTGCAATTCTTGGCTGTCACATACATTTTCAATTCTCAATTGCATAAGTTTAATAATAGAGCAAACAGTTAACATCAAACAATTTATTGTAGGAAGAAGATGGTGCTCTTAACTGTCTGAACACTTCTCAGATTTCTTTTCCTCTTGAACAATTGCTTTCCATTTATTATTGGGAATCCTATTTTCCTAGCATTCTTACAGATTATGCAACCTTCTCATCTGTCCCTTCAGCCTATCTACCACTGGAAACCATCTTCCCATCACCAAGAGCTTCCAGGAAATTGAATTTGGTCCTCAAGATGAAAGAGGTGTAGTGGAATATGGCTGTCATGCTTCCCTATTGGTTCACACTTATGACCTCACAGGTAATGGACAGCTGTGCTATTACAAGATCCTAGGACTGCCAAAATTAAGAAATGATGCAAAAGGACCTTCCCACAGATGGGCTTCCCTGCTCCATTATCTTGCACCATTAAGAAACAATCACTGCTGGATCAGATCTGGATGCTGTTCTCTATCAGCATTAGTGGTATTCACAGGACAGGCATGTAGGCTGGTGGGTGAAACTAGAATCTCACCAATCAGCTGTTCAGCAGCAAAAGGGAAGTGGAAGCAGCTGGATCCAGACACTCCCACTCTAGCTGGTCTCTTTTATCAGGATCAGTCCAGAAAATGTTGTGTGTAGCAATGTCTGCCCACATGTGATTTCTCCCATTCAGCTCTGGGTATTGTACTAAAACCCTGCATTGGCTGATATATAGTCTCTACCTGGATTTTGGTGACTGTGCCCAGCCAGAGAGTGCTTTTATTTTATAAAATGGTATGTGTACATTTTAATCTTTTTAAAGTTCTTTATCCTCTCCTTGAGCTAGTCAATTATAAATGCCACAGACAAATACAAATAAGAAAATCCCTTAGCGGTGGGAAAAAATGTCACAGAAGTGTAATGCTGTTGGTTTGATGGTCAACCAGAAAATCCTCCGTATCCTAGTAACAAGTCTCTTAGCTTCAACATACTTGCGAAATGCTGGCTGTGCCTGACATATAGCATAAGTTAATGGGATAATTAAATCTAACCGGTCTTGGATATTGCCTCAAATAGCACAATAAAAAAGGTGAAATAATATCTGTAGACATAGTTGTCCTCCAAAGTGGGACACATAAAAATGTAGGGATGAATTACTATGTTGTGACAGCAATTTTTCTTTCTTTTTTTATTCTAGTAGATTTATGGCCTGTTTCTTTCAGGTTCTCTCCCATGCCCTGCTGAAAGAAGTTCCATTCCATTCCAACATTACTCCCACTCGACTTTTCTTACTTAGCCATTATCAAATACCTCATCTTGTTTAAATAACATCCTACTTAGCCTCTGTCTGGTGCTGAAAATGTTGGGCTGCTGCATTTACAGGCAAGAGGATATGAGTGTGCAGATGTATGTGTAAGAAGACCTTTACATTTCTTGTATGCCTTCTTTGCTATCAGTTGCAAAACATGGTGCGACATCTGTGGCCCTGCTTCCTTGATATTTGCAATGATATTATCGCCCCACTATTGTGAAGAATACACCTATACCACATTGGAGCCGCAGTACAGAGTTCCTTAAAGCAAATTAAGGCTACAACCCTATAAGACTTGCTGGGGAATAAATCTCATTGAATGCTATGAGGCTTAATGGTTAGGGTTCATTCTGCATTTTACATGACTTTAAAAGGGTTCCTGCTTCCTTCTATTCACGACAATGGGTTGAATCTGGACTTAATTCTTACCTAGAAAAGATACATAAAATTCAACATGTCTTGACCAAATTAAATCACATTGATTTTAATTGTCCTACTGTAAGAATGAGTAAAACTGGATCCAGTGAGATTGCTAAGTGAAGTCCAATGTATTCAGAAGCAGGATATATCTTGGTCCACTGCTTACCATGGAACTTTGCACTCTACTTGCAAGCTTTCAGAAATATCTGGCTGGCTGGACTAGACAGACTCAGGTCCAGTTTCCATCGAAATTGGTCAGCATGACCCATGGACAAGAATGCTGGGATTTGTCATCCAAGCCCTCTGGATAGCACAAAGGAGATGGAGGCTCCCATACGCACCAGTAATCTGTGGAAGGAAGAAACTGACTACTCCCTTTGTAATTGAAAGGTTTGTGGACAGTTTCATGCATAAGCAAGAAACACCCCATTAACAAATAATATCAGGTTCAGGCACAGAGACCTTTGACTCAACATAGGAAATCAGCAGGCAAAACAACTCCTTCCTGGTTCTCTTAGTCATGCTGCCCTGTGGTGGAACAGTAAAAGAGTAAGATGGGAGAGTAAAACTGGTGGGCAGACAGACACACACTTAAAGCCAAAGAGAACATTATATCCATGCAAGCATGTGTGGCTTCTATCCGGATAAAGACTTTGATGATTTGGGAGAGTGGTATTAAGCTTCCCGCACTCGCATTTTTGTCCCCATACTCCACACACTCTCACGGGGGTGGGCTGGGGTGGGGTGGGGTGGGGTGGGGGGAGACAAGAACAGGATTCCCATGGAAACATTTGTTCTCCTTTTTAAAGTCTTTTAAGAGGTGGACAAAAATGAGAGGGAAAGTTTAAATTCACCACCAGCACCAGCACCAAATTGCTACACCCCAGTCCAAATAAGGGCCATAACTGCTTACACACAAGTAAATAAGCCAATTTGCTAGATATATAACAGAACATTCAGTTTGGCTGTTACATACATCTTAGGCACAAAAGGGAGGAAGAGACTGTTTGTTTGAGGAGTTTGGGATTAAGTTTTGAAGAAGTCGCATGAGTGTTAAATTTGCCTCTGAACTCCAGAAACATGTTTTCGGCCTTTTTCGTCCATGCTTTGTTGAAAAGATTCTTAAGCCAGAGTGAAACAAACTGGGGACCACATCCCGCCCCCCCACCTGACCTCTGCTAATTCCTGTGTATCTGTGACTAACTCTTTCGCAGCTGTTCAGCCAGCCAGCCATAAATAAAGGAGGGGCGTAGTTGTATATTCATGGTAATGATGCCTAATCCTATTTAAATGCTCTACAGCTACCATAGGTAACTAATCCAATGGCACCTGGCCAGATAAAGGTTTTTTTATCCAGGAACAAGTTGCTTTCCTCCTGACCAGGGCAGCACTTTTATGCAGCCTGATTAAAATCTTCACTACTGACCTTCTGAGTATTGTGCAAAATACTCCCAGGATGCAGCAATAGGCATTCTTCTTCATGTTAACAACAGAACACCAACTCATGAAGAAGGAAAAACTGAGAAACCAGGACATCTATGCATCAACGGAAGGTGTAGCTCCATGGTGCAGCCAGGCTAAACCCTGGGGTAGAAATCCAGGGGTCCACCATCCGTTCCTCTCCCATATGAACCTCTAAGAACTGCAGTTTTGGGGCAGTGGCAGGCAGGCTGAGCCTCAACATCTGGGCCAGCTTGTGCATGCGAAAGCCGCCGAGGCCAGGTGTGGCTCACTAGCATCCATTCTTTCCTCTTTTAAAAAAAGATGTTATGGTTAGGGAGGCCGAAGAGGCATAGACAGGTGCTCATTTTATTTCATCTTAATTATTTTTACCTTAAAATTACAAGCTCCAGTGTATTTCTGTAGCCAAAATGGTGCTGCAATTTGTATTTATTTTTTCTGCTGTACTCACTCAAAGAGCTTTATGGCTAATGGGGCGGGTAAGAAATTTAATGAATAAATAAATTGAGTTGAAACATGAAATGAATAAGATCAGTTTTTGTTTTAAATCAGGGAAAGCACCATGTTTTCTTTTATTTCTCAAATGTATTAGGAATGTAGGAGCAGTTGTAAAGTGTGAAATGCAGAGGAGAAGATAGGCGTTAATTGTGCACTTCACAAGGGAAAGAATAGATATGGTGGAGCAATTCGATTCCCCACCAGCATTACTGGACCACTATTAGATCCTGTTTGTGAATGGCTTCGTTACACCACTGGTGTGAACAAGTTTGTGGTTAGCCCTTCAGTTAGATGGATTGACTGAAGCAACAGTGGATTAAAAGCAGATCTGAACTTTAGCTTTAAGAGTACATGTCCAGAGTTTAGTGCTAGTGGATGCAACATTATGATACTCAGAAACCCTTTTTTACTATAAGAAATGTGAAAGAAGAATTAAGGCTAGCAATAGAAGATAAAATAGGGGAGCAATAATTTGAATGCATTGTTTTGGAATGAGTGTTTGTATGAGTGAGTTCCACACACACAGGGAGGGAGGAAGAGAAAGAAGTGTTGCTAAACCAAGATTGTATTGCTTTGTGAAACCTTATTTAACTTGGAAGTATTTTGAAACCCTAGTGTTAGGTTTCATATGTAAACTATTTTGAATAATTAATACTTTCTCTTGAATAATGAATCATGGGAAAGATGTTCCTCTCCAAATAGGGACTGCCAGAGCTTACTTTCTCTGACATCTGAGGATACACAGTCTTTGCTTTGAATTTCTGGAGTAACTCGCTGTGGTTCTGTGTGTGTTAAAAGCAAAGGGAGAATTTAATTTTCTTCCTTCTTTTTTTTAAATGAAAACTTTAGGAATATTATCTGCTTTTTGCAGACAGAATAATTTACATCTTGCCATAAACCATGGGCCAAATAAGCCATATAAGGAATAAAATGTCTCTTCTGGAATTTTGTACATGATGACGACAGCAGTTCTTGTCATTTCCAGTAAAGCATCCACCCTGCTGAGACATTCTGCTATCAGATGATGGGCACACAGAGAGGAAGGACCAGGCTGTCCATTCTGGCTCCATGGCTGCCTTTTCCACCATCACTCTCTACATGTTGAGTAGGAATAATGTCACAGATAGGCATGGTCAGACGCCTGCTGAGGGACCACCCCCAATGGTGGCCCTCTGACATGAGCCCCTTGATTGACCTTCCTTTTCATTATTACAGCCCTCTTGTACACCTCTCTTGGCTCACATAGTGGCGTTGGGAGAGGGCAATAGATGCCGCCTGCTCTGTGCCTATCAGGTGGTAGCCATGATGAAAAGGAGGATCGGGCACAATAGCAGCTAGTGAGAAGGCAACCTCACTGAGGGAAGGGGGCTATTCAGCTAAGGCTCTCTTGCCAAAGGCCTTCAAAGACCTGGACCCGGCATTAGAATGGAGAGCAAACATGTACAGCGGGCATCTTTCCACATCTTCATAGGTTCCTCTGCCATGGGAGTTCATGGCTCTAATGAGCATGGTGCCTACACAGAAGCACAAGGCTTCCCACTGAGAAGTTCAGCCCAGGAAGTCAATGCAGGCAGTGATGGAGGGAGCAGAACTACTGTGACTCTCCTCATTCTCCTCTTGTATGTATTTTGCTCTAAGAGAGAATGTATGGCTATTGCTGCTTTCCCATTTGACTGCAGATGAAAAGGTACTGGCAGGATCAGAGCCATGTCCAGCAGCATCACTACTCTCCCTTCACTGTTGATTTCTCTCTGCTGCCTTGTGTTCCAGGACCTACAGATGTTCAGCATCTGCCATCTACTATCTTAGGGACATAAAGGTGGGCACAATGGAAAAATGCTCACTGTGAACCATCTTGGAAACAAGTTGCTTCCTAAGAACCACCATGTATGGTAGTGAGTAGACAGTGGTGCTAGGTCAGCCAGTGACTTAGGAGAGGAGGTTAGGCTGGGAGAGGGATGAATTGACATGAGCACCCATCATTTGAATACTAGTATTTTGAAGCTCATGAGACCCAAGACAAATAGCATGAATAGCATTCATGCTGCGGTTCTTAACAAGGATCACAAATCTGGACAAAACCTTGCATATTAAAGAAGCTGCTTTCCAAAAGCTTCAATGTTCAGATGTCCAAACTGTTGCATGTACAAAGCCCAGACATGAATTCTGACGCTTGAATGCATGTGCCTTTGATACCGATGCCTTTTATGCTAGTTACTTTTGTCCAGCTTAAGTTCTATGTGCCTAAACAGAACATGGATATTTGTTTTAGTGGAGAGGACAGATCCACGTCCATCATTTGCTGCGTACAAAGCATTGCTCCCTCTTCTGAAGGGAAAGGCAAGGGGATCTATGCACACAGATGGAGTCCAGTGTCCATGATAGAATGGTATTATGTAGATAATGAGAAAAATATTAGGAAATTACTTACTTTACTTTAACAAAGTGATGACATGTGTTTAATGTGTTGTGACCCATCCCAGCCCTGAGGGATGGAGCAGGCTGCCTATCCAATCAATAAATAATGGATTTTTGACCCCATCTGAATTAGTTATTTCCAAAAAATGCAAATTTGGTGTGCTTGGCATTATACAGTACAAGTAAGAATAAATTCACTCTGCAAACTGTAGTGCTCATTCTTCATTCTGTGAATATTTATATGCCCCTTTTAGAAACTGAATATATCACTTTTTGTAGAAGTTTGCATGAATCAAAATATCACAGTCTTGATCTAGTAACAGCAGCTAAATAGACGGATGCTCATCATGTTCTCTACTAGATTGCACAAATTCCTTCTTTTATCATTCTTTATTATTTGCATTTTACGTTTGTTACGGACTACAGATATAAATATAAGTAGGCATAGTAGACAAAAGCATTGCATTTGTTTCCCAAAAGAAATTGATGATTGCACCTTTGCTCAATGTAGAAGTGGATATGAACAACCTAGCAAGATTGACCCATTCAATTTGTCATCTTGAACCACACAGAATCCTCACTGTACTATGATCTTAATGTTTTTTTGGACAACTGTAAAACTTTGTCCTTACCAGATACAAAGAAAAGTACATTAATGAGTACAATTCACTTGTCTTCTAAACTGAAAGGATTCTAAAACCTGGTGTCAGTATTAATTTCCATGAACAAAAAATTAATCCAAAGTCTATGCATGTGAAATGTCATTTAGCCATGCAATATTCTACTTGCAACAAATGAAACTTAGTCCATCTTCCCGCAACTAAGTTTCTGCCAAATTCAATTCACACAACAATCTTACATGAGTCATTTGTCTGAAAAATTTATCCTAATAACAAACTTCAGTTTTTCATGCAACTGTAAATCTTGTTAACTTCCTGTAGATTGGCATGATTAGTATGAATAACTGTGATTTATGCTCATGAACTCATCAGAAAATGGTACAATGTGCATGGGAAAGTCTGCAAAACCAGTGCTGCACTCTGCACAAAGGGTTGACTCTGATGACAACATTAAAATTCATCAGTTGTTGAAGAGGTATTAAGTTTCACAAGTGGAGAAAGATCCATGTACAATTTAAGTAATAAATCCAACATTTTCATCTGGAATACATTTATTTATTTATTTATTTATTTATTTATTTATTTATTTATTTATTTATTTAGGAAACTTCCATGCTGCCCCATTTGCCGAAGCCTCGGGGCGGCTCACATCCATAAATAAACTTCCATAAAATAATATAAATTAGCAGTATAAATTTTAAAAGCATACTTCCATAACAGTCTCCTTTCCTAAGAACTAGTAATGTGGATCACTTAAATGAAAAAGAAAAAAGAAAACAACACAACAATTGTGGCCATACCAGACCAAGAAGAAACCTTCCCAGTGACAATTTTCATTCTAATACCCAATTTTCCAACCCCTGCCATACTTGACTATGTGTGCTTTGTAAAATCTTATTGTTAAAAGTTCAATTAACCAGTTATAATAAACCAGTTAAACCAAAGGGACTGGTCAGTCCATCCCATTACCTGCAGCATGAGGGAACTACCATATCAATGACTTTTCTTTCTCACTGCTCGCATCTTGCACCTGTACAGCTGTGGGCAGAATAGTATTTGTGTGGGCAGAGGAGAAACTGAATCCACAGTCTACTTGTATTTGCTGCAAGAATTCCCAGTCAATAGTCTTGCTGGATGGGAATTCTGGGAGTTGTGGTTCAAATGCCTCTGAAGGCCACCA
Organism: Varanus komodoensis; assembly: GCF_004798865.1. Lineage (NCBI taxonomy): Eukaryota > Metazoa > Chordata > Lepidosauria > Squamata > Varanidae > Varanus > Varanus komodoensis. The sequence goes on along the minus strand of NW_025336087.1, from coordinate 35,420,678 downwards.
GGTTAGGAGGGTTACTCTAAAGTAAATTTTCTTGGAAATAATTTCTGTTAAGATCAATAGAGTATATGTGTTTACCCAATCTCTGTTGGCGTGCACGTGTATACTTGTGTGTGGTGAGTGAACTAGAATCACTAGGCTTCATCAATAAGTGTCTGGCCACATGAGGCAGTGTGTTCTGAAGCTGAAAAACTGAATAGTCCAAGCAGCTCTTCTAGAAGCTCTGGTTCTAATTGTGCACACATTTCTCCTTCCCTTGGTGCAGACTTCACTGCTACTCACCAATGTTTCCAAGATAAAGAAAATCATTCTAGAAGAGGGATACCCTTTTCCTGACGCATCATGTAAAATTGTCAGTGATACAATAAGGGGCCCGACACCAGAAAACAAGCCAAATGACATTCTTAATAGCAACTGGTGTCCTGCACTTGTGCATTTGGTGTCCTTCTTCTCTGACCACTTAGTATTTCTCATGTATATCCCTGTGTCCAAATAAAGTTTTGTTGGAGTTCATGTTGCGAAGCTTGACTATAACACTCTTCTGTATTAGTTCTTTCAAAGCTCCCATTCTCTGGATTTTCTGCCACTCTTTGTTGACTTTATAAATCTCATGGGATTCTAAACAGCTAAACATCTGTGTGTGCTCACAGAAGGAAAATTCAGAGGGGTGTTGTAGCAGCATTCTTTAGATGTGTACATTACAAACGCATACCAAAATGCACCTTGCCCAGCAGAATTTTGGCCCCACCAAGAAAATATTTATGGATATGACCATGCGTGTTTAAAAGCCAGGTGTCTTCTCCTCTCAGGAAACAGAGTCTCACCTTCTACATTTCAAGTAATGAATAGAAAAGGCCTTTCTCTAGCTGCGCTCATTAATGAAAAGCAACTACTGTGCCCCATAATTTATGCATTTATGAAGCAGTCTTATAAGACAAGGAGAGTGTTGGAGAATGGTAGGAATGTGGGGGTTTGGAAGATTCCTTTGATGTTGGGATGGGTGTGTAGGGCATGGATCATATTACAGTGGCTAACTTTTGCCCTGGGTGAAAATGGTTTTATGATGCAGGATACAATTTCTGCTGGGGCACAGTGGATATACAATCCTCATTCGCCTGGAAGAAGCCTATAAATCCTCCCATTAAAACCAGCTGGGATTTATTATAAGAGCCATTTTGAAGAATTACCCTTTGCTAAGGATGAGGGGGAACTGTTAAGATTGCCTAGAAATAGGCAGAAATAGAAAAGGTGGCCACTGTAACATATAACACCACATGCCCTCCAGTTTGGTTCATTCTGTCCCCAATATCTGGCAGCTGTCACTTTTCCCTACCACATGTTTAAAGTGCTGTGTGTGAGAGAGAGTGGAAGAGAAAGAGAGAGCAGGGCTCAGGGGAGGAGGCAAAAGACCATATACCCAACAACACAAAATATGAAACCATAAAAATGAAAGGGAAGATAGATTTACTGTTATAGTCTCCTCTCCAGCATGAACAAAATAATAATTTCAGGTGATGGGTACTGGAAAAGGCAACAACATGCGCAAGTCCTGTGCAAGTGCTCTACTTCAGCATTCCGTAAACTTCTAAGGAGGACAAGATGAGGTCAGCCATACCAGGATGGGTCATTTGGGTCATTCTCCATGGGTAGCGTGCAGCAAGGACCGTTCCATATCTCTGTGGGTTCACAAAAGTCCACTTGCTGCAAAAGTCCTTCCTCAACCTGTAAGGAGCTATTTTGCTCTCTTCACTTGCATGCTTAGTGGACACAGACAGAACCCTACATAGGGCCACAACTCTGGAGTTCCCACATTCAGAGACATTTCTCAGAGAATGATATGTTATATGACTTTTAAGTAGCATCCTGGAGCCCCATGTAGAGAACCAGCTTTTAGCTAACACTGTCTTAGGTCTCCCAGTGTTGTTGGAACAAAGTCCTAGTATCTCTGACAATTTTCCATGAGAACTTGGAATGATGGGAGTTGTAGTTCAATGAAATCTGGTTGAGAAAGACTGAATATGAATATGTGCTGGCATTGCCTGAACAGCAGTTGAAACTGAGACTGCTTATCTTCTTTGCTCAGCATAGTGGTTAATCCCCAGTTCATACTCGTTGCACAGGTACAATTCTACAAGTTTACTCTACTTGTAAGTCTAGACCAGGAATGGAGAACCAGTGACCTGGAAGCCAGGTCTTTCTACCTGGCCTGCTGCTTCTCCTTGGTTCTACCTTCTTCTTGCCATGCTAGTTTAGACCAAAGTCCTGTCTGGCCCAGCTTTCTGTTCACACAGTGGCCTGCCAGATGTTCTGATGGGTGACCCCGAAACCTCCTGCTTATGCTGACTAGTAACTGGTATTCAGAGATGTTTCCTCTTCTGCCATGGCAATCCATTGCTCACCACCCACTGAGCCTCCTCCATGGCTGCTTCCTTTAACCTTATATTTTTGAATGAAGAGAGAAGGCTTCTGCCATTTGCCATCCTTTACAGATTACAAAACAGTATTAACTCTAAATACCATTCTACCATAAATTGAGGGAGTAGCATCTGCCCATGCAAAGAGTCGAATCCAAACCGGAAACTTCGAATCCTGTGTCTCTTCCTTTCAGTGAAGCTTCTGATCCTACCCTCAGGTTGACTCTTGCTGCCTGAGGGCAGGATGACATTAATGGGAAGCCTCCTCCCTGGGTCTCCCCTTGGCCACTCTGGATTCTGATTTTGCTTAGCACCTGTTCCTGGATTCTTGCCTTCCTTGCCTCTGCCAGCCAGGTTTTGGCAGGCAACCTCTGTCCTATCCTGTTCCTCATGTCTCCTGTTCAAGTTAATGGACCTGCTGCATTCAAAGCCTGTACACTGACTCTGAGCAAGAGGCTCTGCTCTGTTTTCCTAAAAGGGGACACGTCCACATGTAGCGCTCACACTGCTGCTTTGTGGAAAGTGGAAAGTGACATGCCATGGTGTACTCTTTGTACAATCAAAAAGACAACACTGCTATCAGTTCTGTTCCTTTACCACCTGCAGTTTTTTTGTTGCATATATTTGGCTTTTGTTTTTGCTGTGTTGGTGATTAATAGATGTGTGAAATATATTAATTGCATTTATCAGGATACTTTTAGGGCTTCCCTTCAAAAGTATTTGATTCTATGCTCATGATCCCTTGCCAATGGAAGTTTATGGATCCTTTTCAAGATGTCCTCCATGGCCTCTCTCTGCCATCTTTTCCAACAGGTTGGTTGTTATCAGAGCAGGAAAAGTCAGCTTTTAAATTGCAAATACAGAAGATCTTGTGCATTGGCACAGTTCCAATATACTGCAGCTATAGCGAGGCGTTGCCTTGTGGTTGGATACATAGAAAGGCAGAGAAAGACAAACTCCAGGTGGAAAAAAATAACCTGTGTAAGAGGCTGCACCCTTCCTCCTGCAAAGAAAATGGAATAAGAAGCCTCAGTAAAGGCAGGTTAAGAACCTCACATTGAGAAGTCCTTAGATACCGATTCTGTAATATTGTATAATATATAATTTCCATTTGGGAATGATCTGTGCAAGACTAGTACAGGGTTTTTTGATGATACCTAATATCCTTGTCATTTTCTCTTTAAATTATTTGATTATCACTTTCTTATTAAGTTGGGATCGAATGTATGCTCTTATTTGCACTCTGTTTGAAAAACAGCAGCCACAGACCTGAAAGTCAAAACCACATCTTCACGTTGACTGTAATCAGCCTCCACTCTGCGGTCTCTGCAGTTTTGATTTAGACCTTCCAGCTGAGCCACAGTAGGGGAGATAAACCTTGAACAGTTTGATAATTTTGGCAGTGTCAGAGAGTGGAAATGAAGTCACCAGGGGATACCAATTGACGGTTTAGTACTTTTGCTGCCAAATAAAAGCAAAAAAAAAAAAAGGCAAAACAGCACTGGATGTTATGGAAATGGTGTTATAAGTCCCCAGAAGCTGTTAACATCCCTGGAAGGTAAGACTATAATAATTATGTGCTTCTTATTTAATTTTCTTTTTGCTACATAGAAGACAAGATGGCCTTAAGGAAGCCACACATAAAGTCCCCTTTAAATTATACTGTACTGGTCAGCTCTGTAAGCTGTTACACTGTCTCTGACTTGTAATAGATTCCAGACAAGGGTTTTATCATGCCACCACCTGGCCTTGTTCATAGAATTTTATGGAAAGTCCAAATGATATTTTCTACTTGTAATTTTCCCATTCCAACAACTTGGAACAACTTGGTCAAACAATTTTCCCCCAACAATTTGTTCCATCTTTTTTCTTACTGCAGAAAATCCATTAAGAAAGAAAAGAATAGGTGCACATAGCTTTTTTTTTTTATTAATAGCACTACTCAAACATTTGAGAATCTCTTGACTGGGATTAAAATCCAGAATTTAAATCTAGATTGAAAACATACTTCTGAGCAGGATTGTAGCCAGAATTTATGCTGTGTGAAGGACTTATCCTGGTACATGCCTCTTACTGTATTTAACTAAGCATAACCTTCATTTACACCACAATCTGAGATTTTTTTTAAAAAAATTACTCTCTCTGAATGTGAGACACTTCTTTTGAATGGCATTTAAGATTTATCCTTTAGTAAAATTAAGCACTCTTATTTTCCTTAAGTATATCTAAATAACAACAACAAACAAGCCATACCCCAGTTGTTGATTTGTCATTTTTCCAGCCACCTTTTTTTCTCTTTCATTCTTTTCCAGTGACATTTCCTATGATGAGTACTCAGAAAGAATAGCTATTGCTGCTCTTGTCAGTTTTGTTTTGTCAGCTCGGTATTCTGGGCCTTGCTTTGCCATTTTCAAGGTCTCTTTCAATCCCTGGAACACAGCTGGCACTTCAATCAGGAGCTCAAACCGTGAAGAAACTGGCAGTTGATCCCCAACCAACTATGTGGAAGATATATTATATATTTCACAGTACACAGTGGAATACCCTTTTCATTTCATCATTGAGAGAGACTGCATCACTCATGAGCTCTTCTCTACAAAAATATTAATAATGTCCCATTCTCCTAAGGGATAAGAACATTTCGGAACTGAACTCCAGTGACCTTTGCTTGTCAGGCTGATATGACTTTGCAAAATCCAGAAAAGTGCCATTCCTGCCCTTTCAACTTGGCTTTAAGCTCTCATGGGGGCTCCTAGCTGAGGGCATTTTTAATTGTTTTCCTAAAAAGGTGGTTAAGGAATGTTGAGACTGAAGAAACCATACAAAATGGCATAAACAATGTAAGTTATAATACAATATAAATAAAACCCTCTTCTCTCTGTTAGAGGAGAAATGTCTTTTATCTCAAGAATAGCTCAATCTCAAGCAAAAGGGCAAGCAACCCAGCACACATGATGGAGTCCCCTTTTATACCGTTGCTGACCAGATAGCAATGGCGGATGTCCATCGGTTCAACATTCCTGCCACAGATGCTGATTGGTACATATGATTTCAGGTAGTTCCTGCACTTACCTGGGAGGCTGAGCTACCTGGGGGTTGGGCTGGGAGCTCTGGCAAGGGATTTTTCAGCCCCTGGCCACATGGAGGGTTCCAGTTTCATAGATATTGCATGGGGACAGGACTTGCCTACTTGGGCTTAATTTTGGCCAACCAGGTATGTCCTACACTATCATCAAGTATCTAGCTGGTACATAGAGACCCACAGGTGTGTTGTATCTTGATTTTTACTGAAATGCTCTCTAAGCAATTGCTGTTATGTGCCATCAAGCTACCTCCACCCTATGGTGACTGTATGAATGAGTGCCCTCCAAAACACCCCGTCCTTCACAGTTCTGCTCAGCTTTTTTAAGCTCAAGGCTGAGGCTTCCTTCTGCCTTCAATTTTCTCTACCATTATATTCTTCTCCAGTGAGTCTTGCCTTTTCATGATGTCCTGAAATGTGTTTCATCACTTTTGTTGTTGTTGTTAGTTGCGAAGTTGCATCTGATCCATCGCGACCCCATGGACAACATTCTTCCAGGTCTTCCTGTCCTCCACCATCCCCTGGAGTACACTTAAGCTCACGCCGACTGCTTCAGTGACTCCATCTAGCCACCTCATCCGCTGCCGTCCCTTTCTTCTTTTGCTGTCAATTGTTCCCAGCATTAGGCTCTCGTCCAGTGATTCCTTCCTTCTCATTAGGTGGCCAAAGTATTTGAGTTTCATCTTCAGTAAAGAGCAGTCAGGGTTGATCTCCTCTAGGACTGACCCATTTGATCACCTTGCGGTCCAAGGGACTTACAAGAGTCTCCTCCAGCACCACAATTCAAAGGCCTCAATTCTTCAGCAGTCAGTCTTCCGTATGGTCCAGCTTTCACAGCCATACATTGTATTACACAGCCATACATTACATTCATCACTTTAGGGTTCATTTTTGGGAAAAAAGGCCTTGCTTACTCTCTTGCATATTCAGTGTGGGTTTTTTTGTTCTAAGCAGAGAACTGTTTAATTTTTTTCAGTATTCTTAAGTCCAAGACTCTGAAGTCCCTCCTCCTCTTTAATCCACACCAGACTGAGCAGCGTAGGGATAACTCAAGCCTACAGAACTGGATCACAACTGAGAGGTCGCCTCTCTGAAGAAACACATGCGTGCACATTTAATGAGAGAGGTATGACACAGGCCTGTGCCTCTTTATACTAGGGGAAGCTTTTTTTCCATCCAGTTCCCATCCTTAATCTCTCTATCCCTTCCTTTCTCGTGACCCTCTGGGCAGGGACTTTTTTAAAAAGTTGAAGACAGAACAGTTGAGAAAGAGAGAGAGGAGGTGGCGGGGAAGGGAGAAGGGAAAAGATAATATTTCTGGGATGACAGAAAAAAGGCAATAGCTGCAGATTGGTGTTCTAGGCAGGCCCAGGGGCCAAATAAATTGTAATTAGCTGATCTTTTAAAAGACATCATGCAGTAGTCTAAAGGGAAGAGAGAAGGAAGGGAGAAGGTGATATTCCATGTCTCTTCTCTACCCACCCTACCCAGCGAGTAATGTAACCAGGCTTAGGTATCTGCCAAAGGTACTGCCCTTCATATTATTTATCTGCAGACAGTTTAGAATGTCATTTAAAATAAGACAGTAAAGTATGCAAGGCACCATATACAAGTAATAAACAAATAAAGCATTTCACACTATGCAATTAAAATAGTCGTTCTACAGTGGAGCCTAAGGTTTTGGGAATTGTCTCAGGAGTTCTCCAAAATGATGTCAAGGTATAAAACTAGGATTGAAAACTTCTTTCTGCCTGAGAAGCAAATTCAATTTCAGAGCCACTCTTTGGGGCTACATTCCAATAGTTTGTGGGGCCAATTGCAAAAGGCATGAGGTCAAAATACCAGCATATTTTAGATTAAATCTCTTATTGCTACCAACTAAACCTTAAGAGAAGCATTTCAGCCTTTCAGAACTGTAGGGAGGAGAACCCATGTGCCTGAGGCTCAATGTCCCTTTGTAAAGGAAGGTGCATGAATGCAATTTTAGGCAGCAAGTTATACAGGTATCTAGGATGAAAAGGTTATTTTCATCATCCCTTTTTGCTTCCACTCTCCTGCAGTCATCAAAGTGGGTACCGTGAAAGATAATGCCAATATTTGTTTTCAAATTAATTCATCGCTGTATAACAAATTAGCCTCATCTATTTAGAAACAGAAGTGTGCCAAAACAGGCTTCTGTATGATATTCCCAGTTTGAAACAGATGCAGATCTGGAAATGGGTACTGCAGGCATGATTTCTCTTCCCAAACCAACTACAAAACTTTGCATGCAGACTTCCCGTCTAAAAGCAAGACATGTGTTTCTCAGGTGTTTGGCTGAGCAGGATTTAGTCATCCTTACTGCCAGCTCCTCACCTAGCAGATGATTGGTGTGATCTTTGCTTTAGAAAATGTAAAAGCAGTGCTTAACCATCAGAAAAATTCCAAGCCTGCTATTAGGACAATACCTTTATTAGGGCTTTGCAGGGTCACAACAGAATATACAAACTTTAAAGTTCTCCATAATGGTAAACAAAGCAAAATGGTACACTAAGCAGAAGTTTAGGTCGGGGAAATCTGGCCGGTGCTGAAGTCATGGAGTCTCCATGTAGGTCGCAGTTGAAAGGTAGAATGTGGGAAATGCGGGGTCAGTTGTTTGTTTCTTCATCTCAACAACAGTTCTGGGTGCAACACAAAACAATCAAAAAGCCTGCTAGAATCTAGTAACTGGGGTCAACTTTGAGACTCTTCAGCCTCCTCCTAATGGCAGGCCTTAGGATCCTGCAGAACCATGACTTTACCCATCTTTCTTCAGATGATGGTCATTCCCCTCTTCCCCCACACACCTATACCAGAAGACAATCTGAGGTTTCTCCTCGTGCACTAGGGTGGTGAGACCTCTGGCAATGGACATGCTGTCCCACCAGGGGGGTTCTCCACTTGCCTATGGATCAGCACTTCAACCCCAAACTATCGTCTTTCCATGCCTTCCATGGAAGCAAAGGATCATTCCCTTGGTCAGAAAATGAATTAAACCACATAACTTTGTTTTTACCATATAATAGAAGTTATCATTGACCAAAAGTTATCCTTACTCCATTAACAAATCCTTAGTAATAAATGTGACATTTAGGGCTTTTAAAAGTAGCAAAAAGCTTAATATAGTTGTGAATACACTTTTCCCACAGCTTTTATACTGATGGACTAAGCATTGAAAGGATTGAACTACAGGTATATTTCTGGTGGGGGTGTTGTTCCAAAAATAAAAACAAATTTAAGTAAAACTGTATGATGTAGATATGCAACATGTCTTTTCCTCATTTAATTCCATTGTAGTTTTTTCCAACCTTTCTATATCTTCCTGAAGTGAAAATTGTTTCAAGTTTAGTTAAGATGCTACTGTGTTTTTTTTTTTTTCTTACTACAATGGAGAAAGAGCATCTAAAGTCATTGATCTAACAGCATGCCTACTACCTGGGAAGCTGAAATTTGTTAACAACTAACCCCATTCCCCTCCTTTGTTATGGTTTCTGAAGTTTCCTATATAACCTTATAAAAGGACTAGTGTGTACCTGCCTGTTTCTTGTTACCAAAGGTTCTTCACAACACAGTTGCCAGAGCCAATCTGGGTCATGATACATCGGGCTTCACAAAAGTGTGGGATAAAGATTGTAGAGTTGCTTGTTACTCATAATAGGAGCCAATGTGGGCTTTGAGTTAGGTAGAAGAAGATAGAGCTGGTATCTGAATATCAAATTTTGCTAGCACGGTCCAAAGACAGAAGTCACAGCTATTCTGGCACTGAATCTTACGTTGTGACAGAGGAGCAAGTACTTGCAAGTAGCAAATGAGGAAAGCTCTGTCCATAAAACTTTCCAATTTCCCACATGGATTAAGAAACTTTGTACTCACATCCATGTTTTCCTTATTAACAGCGGGTATAGGATGTGATGGAAAGGAGAGAGAGCAAGGGATGCATTGTTTTGTCTGGAGGCTTGAAGACGGCCAAAAGAGTATAGTGCCCAAGTTTGAAGAGGAACAAAAGGTTTTTTCCTGTTAGTACTTAGTCTTAGCAGCCATTGGCTCAGGCCAGTGACTCCATCAGGGATTTGATCAAAGAGTCTCTACCTGTATTTTGCCAGCCTTTCTGAAAAAGAGCAAGAATATGAAAGTAGTATCCACCCAGGTGAGAATCCACCTCAAACCCCTGTTGAGTAATTCTGACCTGGCCTAGTTAGTATTTATGCTGTCCTGAATTTTTGCCTGGACAATAGCCAGGCTAATCCTATTTCTTTCTAGGCATGGCCTCAGTATCCACCCATCCATTTCTATGTATCCTTAAGGCAATTTCCTCTCTTGTATGCCTGCCTGCCCGCCTGCCCTTAGCAGCTATGAATTCACTCTGGTCATCCTCAATATCCTTCCTTTCAGTGACATCTGCTTGCCCATATGCAGCTGTCTGTAGTTGTTCTGCTGCAGGGATGCATATCTCTGTGACTCCAAGGGCTGAACTCTGTTTCGGAGACACTCCTGGGATCCTGCATTTCCCTGGTGGGCTGGGCCAAAATACAAAAGAATAGCTGCCTTTGTCAGTGTAAAGCTCTTATTGCCAGCAGCTAAGACTGAGGAGAGGCATTCATGGAAGGAAACTACAAACTCTATGAAGCCACAAAATGCTCTGGGGAAAGCGGTGGATCCTTGAGAAGCATCATTATGTGGCCATCTGGAGGACCCCATAGGACTATTTGAGACCCAAGGAGAGAGGCTGAGACTCTGAGGGTGAGCTTCTTCACCTCTGTGTTATTGCACACAATGAGACTAGAGATGTGGGCTGTGATGCCATCCTACTCCACATTTCGGTGAATGTGTGGAAGAGCATGTGAAAAGGGCTAGAAGATCTGTGCTGGCCCTCAGCTGCCATGCCATCTCTTTCCCATTTGCCGATTCTTAGCATGCACCACTGCCAATGGCCAAAACTTACAGGTTCATATGGCCACATAAATAAATAGCATAGAACTGAATTTCCCAGTGGCCTCTGCACTTTTCCACATCAGGCTACACACTCACTACTCTGCTTCTAGAGCAGGGGTAGACAGAAAGTGGATCTAGATCAATTGGCAGATCACAGTTTCTGACTCCTAATGACTTAAGGGGGTTTTAATCCCAGTGGGTCAACAACAGCAGCAATAAAATGACTCCACTCATTCCAGCAAAAGTTTATGAAGAACAGGGCTGGATTATGATGCTCTCCAGTCAGTTCTGGTTTTCAGAACAAACCCCTGTGTTCAGAACTGTATCATTCTAAGATTGTGTCTACTTTGTAGATCTCAGGATTCCACTAAAAGTAAACAAATTAAGTACCCTGAAGTCTGCCCATTCCTGTTCTCAAGGACAGAGGGCAATGCAATCTCAGCCTCATCAATTTCAGAGCACATGCTGAAGGTTGATTTAAGCGAGGGTGGGGCTTCACTGGAAAGCACTGCGCCAGATAGTAAAACTTACCTTAGAGAAAAGGAAAGGACTGACTTATGAGAGCTCAATAAACAGGTCTTTAAATAGAATTAAAGGAGCTTCTTAATGCACTCCTGTTAACAGCTCTGATAAATATGTCTCAGAGGAAAAATTAAGTTAGCTGGGAACTGATAAACTAGATCCTATAGATTTCCTTATCAGAATTCCAGACATGGACTGCAATCCATATTCAGGCACCTGGCCAAAGTGTGTGCAATGGTAGCCTGTAAAGAACTGGTTAGAAGAGGAAAATCCACATCTGCTGGGAGGAACTGGTGGCGGAGAAGCAGCAGATGGAGCAGGTACATACCCTTTCCCGCCCGCTTTTTTCCTGTATTCCCAGCAGGACTTTTAATGAATGATTCATTGAAGGGTGACTCCAAGCAGATTATAACTTCATCTAAACAGCCTATACTAGGCACTGCAGTGCCAAAGATCTGAGCTTACTCCTCTTGAAAGCTCAGCATGTAACTTCATACATAAAAGGATTCGTTATATTATGAGGGTACCAACCCTTTTTGAGAAGGGGAGTTGATGAATTTAAAGGATGCCTATAGATGGAGACTTTTATGAGTGACAAATGTGACCCATCAACATACCTGTGTCTTCAGCCCAGTGCTGATAAATAGTTTAACAGGACTGTTACAAATGCAACAACAGCAACCTCTACGCATGGTCCCCCTTACCATGATATACCTCCTGTACAGTGCAGATGTTACTGGGAGAGGCAAGGAGGGTGAATAGCGTCCGAAAACATCCTAATGTGAAGCCAAAGTTTGGTTGGCTGCAGAGTAAGTTAGTGACATTCAGGTCCTACTGAAAGCAATGTGAAAATTAGTCGTGAATAAGTGATCTCCCACTGCTCTCCATGAGATCTTTGTTTGACTTTTAAATATCTATCTAGATGGTGCTTCCAGACCAACAGCTGCTGGAGTTGGCAACCTGGCACCCCCTAAAAGTTTAGGACAAAAATCCTATAATTCCTGAGCATTGGCCATGCTGGATGGAGCCACCAGGTTTCTCACCCCTTGCTAAGTATGCTAGTCAAAAGCCATGTGCAAGTATTCCATCTTTATTTTGTGTTAAGAAAAGAGAAACATGATGTGTTGGGAAAATGCAGGAGAGTTCAAAATAGAATAGGAAATTGACAGGAAAGTCTGTGCTTTGAAAGCCTGTGCTTGAAGGAGCATGATTCCAATAAGAACTTGATCTGGTAGCACCCACAGCCGCAATAAATTTATTTTAAGGGGAAGGTGGGAGAAGACATTCTTTTGTATGCTGCCTGCTACACAGATTCAGACATCTCGTAAGAGCTCTTCTTTCTACAAGCTTTCTGCAGTAACAAGTCAAATAACCCTCTAGGGTCTGGAATAACACTTATGGATTTATGCTTCTTCCCTTTTTTAAGTGACACCTCAGCATAAATACAGACAGCTTTAGCAAATCACAAATGTGTTACATGATGGGAACAACTGACAGAAATAAATCGCCAGTGGAGGTGCTGAACTGAAGAAAGCTGGGGAGAACAAAGACAAAGCAGAGGTCCTCATTATAGTTTAATACTGACCATGTAATAGATGCTGGAGAGATAGCAATTGTTTTTTGTGGCAGCTCCCCTGACAGTCATGTTGATGCCCTTCTTGGGAGACTCAAAAGAATCTGCTGAGCTGCCGGGATAAGTCACCTGTTGGAGACAAAAGGCTGGCCCTGAAGTCTGATGATCCAGCAAATTAGACCTTATGTTAGATCAGTTGGCCAGTGCTTTTCAAACACCTGTACCTCTGTGTGTTTATCTTCTCTTTTCTACATTAACAAGTGCCAGAATACCCAGATGTTCTTAATCACATTTATTTTGTCCAGATAAGGCATCAGGATACTTAGCCAATATAAAGAGCTGATTATATAAAGTGATAGTATAGTTGTAATCATACACTAGCATATACAAAGGGTATTAAGGTGTTCCTTTTGTAGTCAACACAGAAGGCCTTGAGGTGGAAGCTGGTCTGGTGTCTTGGTTTGTGTGCTGCAAAGGAGCTTTGAGTTTGATTCTCCACTCATGGAGCTACTGATGACTGAGCCAGTCACAGACTCTCAGCCTAACTTACCTTAAAGGTAGTTGTGAGGATCAAATTGAAAGAAGGAGAACCACATAAGCCACCTTGGGTTCCTTGCAAGAGGAAGAAAGGAGGGTATGAATGTAATGCAATAGTAGCAGTAGTGAAAACTAGGGGGAAATCATGTTACAAAATAATTATGAGTTCTTGAAAAGTATTTCATAATTTTTAAGTATGGAAGTAGTAGTATATGCAAGCAAGTTTTGATTTTCTACCAAATATACCTAAACCAGAATTAGCCAAGATAAATCTAGCCCAGCGAAGTTAAATCAGAATGGAATCTACCAGACCTCATCTATAAATACTCAAAATTGTCTCTCTGCCTTCTCAGTACCACTAAGCAACTCCTGCAGAGGACTCTGATCATAACAAAACAAGGCTTCAAGCCTCCTTGGATACATTATAGCCTCTCAAGACCACACGAAATAAACATTATGAAACAACAGCAGTTATATCCATGGCATTTCCTCCCAGCTGGGGAACGCCGTGACTAGGTGACCTGTTGTCTGTTGTCCAGGTACTAATTCTAGATGGGCAACATCAAAACCCTGCTGTCCCTTCTTATTGTCCTCCTTCTTTCGATCAGACTTGAACTGAACAGCCCTTTGAACAGAGAACATCTTCAAACAAAGGATTGTCTTCTTAAAATAGGACCTATGGCCACCCTGCCTCTGATATTGTAAGAGCTGATAGTATAAAGGCCCACCTATGTATTTGACAATGCCCAGTGTAGAGGAATTTTATGGAGACAAAGATTTAGTGTAACCAGTGATCTATGCTGTAGAGGACACCTATGGATGCCACATCTGTAGATTCCTGATTGGGTAGCAAATTCTGCAGTTATCACTGATCTTCCTCAGTGGCAGCATAGCTGGCCTGGAAATTCTTTGTGCAAACTGGAAGTTATGTATTATGGACAACATATTATCTCATTTGCACACTTAACCCAGATAATTATCTTAATTTTAGGATTAATTTCTTGGATCAAGATGTTGAAAGGGAGAATTGGTTTCTCTGGTGTACAGCATATCGGCATCTTCTGTGGGAGTAAGTTGGAATTCAGTACTGGCCTACTTAAAATAAACAATTTATCCCTTTGAAAATAGTAACTGCTCTTGCTGAACTACTTGGTACAGTTACACTGAAAACTAATTAACACAAACACTAGTAATTCCTCTCAGCTACAAAGAAAGGCAGCCTTCTCTGAGACTGGATAACAAATAACAATTTACTTCAGCAAGTCCCTAGGACAAGGTAAATAAGAGAGGGTGAAATGCAAATTTCACCATAATGCAAAGCCAAGTGGCATCTTTCATTTACAGGTTGATTAAGCAGTTCCTTTTGATTAGTAACCATAACAAGCAAATGTTATTTTTCTGCAGAAAAATGGGAACTATTTAGGGCACAGTTAGAAAAGGGCTACTATTCAGAGCAGCTTGGGATTAAGCTATCTAAAAGACTCTCACATGAGCCTGCCCAAATTTCTACATTTTCTAGGGAAGTCCTTCTTTCTGTCCTGCCATAATCAGAGGCATTTTGTTGGAGAATCAAGAGGGGGCCTTCTCAGTAGCTTCCCCCAGGCCCTGGAATGCCCTGCTGAGGCAGCCTGGATGATGCCTTCTTTGTTGTCCTTCTGCTGGAAAGCAATTCTGTATTCAGCAGGCATGCAAGCTGGTCTATTGCTGAAGTAGGTTTCTGTGGGTTTGGCTACTGTTTTTTTGGTTTATCATTGTGCTTTTAATTGTGCTCATAATTTTTGCATGGTTGCTTTAATTAGATTTGTGTTTTAATAGTGGTCTGATTATTATTTGTTGTCCTGAGTACCACCGTTTGTTTGTTTGTTTGTGTGGAAAGAGTGCAGATCTGGATTTTATTTGCATTATGTTTTATTTTATTCTTATTTATGTAAGCCATCCTGAGGCTATGTGAAAGGACGGCATACAAATACTCTAAATGAAATGAATGAATGAATATAAATAAATGGATAAATAGATCTGTTCTGAAAGCAATGGCATGTGTGTTGTGCCATGTCCTATGAACCAGACGATGCTCTTCATACATAGTATGCAATAACTCAAAAAAGAAACCAGGGGAAGCACACAGATTTGTACGTCCATATTACAAGCTTTGGACAAGCACACTGATATCCTGGATGCAACAGCCTCTCCAGTGCCTCTGCAGCAAGGACTGGGCCTCAAGTCTGAAGTCCTGTCCCCTCCGAGATGGCCGCCCAGGTGTTGAGACAATCCACTACAGCACCTGAATGGGCACACCAGGACCACAAAGTGGGATGCGGGTTGCCCCAGCCACCTTTTCGTCTCTTAGTTTTTAAGAAGCATGTTACACCCCTGTTACACCCGCCAGCCAGGCACACCCCTGGTTTCCAGCTCTTCCTTGTGCTCTGTTTACATTATACGAATATTATTCTTTGGAGGAACACAGTAGCGTTCAGTCCCAATGAAATGTTTTTCACATCAAAGCTACAGAGGAAAGCTCCACTTTATTCCTGTAGCCATGATTTGCCGTGGGTTAAAACGGAAGACAGTGGAGGCTCAGATCTCTTTTGTCTGCCTGCCTGTCTCTGTCTCTCTGCCTGCCTGTCTTAACCAGAGTTGGCGGTGCTTATTTGCTTTGTGTTTACTCCAACAGATCATGGATGTAGAAGTGGCAGTAAAGCACAGAATGGAGTGGGTGGGAGATCGGAAGTAGCTTGCAGGTGAGGCTAGGCAGCATGACCATGCTACAGGGCCAGCCTTCGCATTAGGTAGAGTGAGGCAAGTGCCACAGGCAGTGGCAGGCCCCCAGCCATTCCATCCTCTTGGCAGAACAAAAGCAAGTGCCCCACTTGCTAGCCCCAAGCCAGCCCCCGTCCTTCATGCATGAGGTTGCTAGTGGTGCAGTAAGGCTCAGGTACCAGGCCGGTGGGTTTCTGTACTTGGAGCGGAAAGGGGGACGTCTCGTCCTTTGCTCCAAGAAGCCAGATGTCTGGAGCCAGCCCTGCCGGTTAGTCCTGCCATGAATCCAGAGTCTAAAATTGCCTAGCTGCACCACTGGGAATCTTCTAAGCAAGGAAAAGCAGAACTCAAAGAGCGTATGGCAAAAGGCTGCACGCCCTCACTTAACTACCATCCAGTGCAACCCAGAATACAATTTAATTAAAGTCCCATTTGGTCTTGCCATAAAGCAAGTTCTTGAATAACTCATTTTGAGTAACATGACATTAACAATATACTTCTAAAAGGATCCTCCAGAGCTTTGCCTGTGTGTATGTGTGTGTGTTTGACAGTTCCGCTACAGAGAGGAAAGTGCATTTGAAATAACGTTGGGTATTTTGCCAAGTCTGTCAAATGAGTAACGCTTCCACTTTCTCAGTTCCATCTCATTAAAATTGTATTCTAATTTTGCCTCAGCTTGGTCTCTTTGCTTCGTAAGTCATTGCCTGCTCATTACTTCTACTGTGAGAGATGAAATTTATTCTAACCTGATAGCAAGGATAAAGAACTGAAAGACAGGCAGCTGGGAGAAATGAAATTAGCTTATTCTAATGTTTTTCTGAAAAGGCTTTTTCATAGCCATGGGTTATGATAAGTGTCAGTTTGGATTTGTGACACTATCTTTGTTTAGCCCGTGTACTCTAAAAAAATACAAATAAAAACATACAAAAATATATCACAGTTTAAACAATAAAATATGCTTTACTTCTTGCATTGTCTTTAAGATCAATGCTACTAATAAGGTCACTGATAGTTTCCTCTGGTATATTCTTGTTAAAGCTATTCAGTTATGATTTATATTCTGAAAGCTTTTCTGCCTGTGTGTGTGTGTGTGTGTGTGTGTGTGTGTGATACACGTATGAATATGGTTCTTTCTCATATAGTGGGACTGATTTGAGAATATTTATGTATATTCATGTGAGCACAAGAAAGTCTGGCCATTTATTTTAATGGCGCATGGATGGCTTCTTCATTCTCATAATCAGTTTATTTATATACCATATTTTTCCACAAATACATTGTGCTCAAAGCAATTCACGGAAAGCAGTCAATTTAAATGCAATAATAGGACAATAATCTTAAAGCATGATAAAAATTATAAAACCATTGACAGTTCAACAATTTCCTATTTGCATAAAGCATCTCATTGGTATAAATGAGCATAGAGCATACCGATAGGTCAATTAACAACAGTAGCAATCCCATTAAAATCATGCCTACACAATTAATGATATCTGCAGAATCTGATGTTTACCCAGGAGTAAGTAGTCCCTTTCGGTTCTATAGGACTTATGCCTGAGTAGGCATGTATGGGATTACTTGGTAAACCTCTGAAAATAGTTGGAAGGGAGTGCCCATGTGTGCATTAGGGCTCTGAAAGATAGATTGCTGGATCAAAACTAATAAAATGGTTAGTGCGTTGTGCATGCAGTTTTTTGTGAATGTGGTGTCCCCTTGGGTAAGCACACACTGCGTATCATTTGTACGGTATTCTGGGGCTTTGCCTTCCTAGCTCCAGCCAGTTTACTTGGAGCTGCTGCTCTTTGTATGCATCATTCCTCCACCAAGCAGGTGATGCAACATGAGCTGAGTATGTTAGCTGGCACCAGTTCATGAGATTTCTTTCCTGGCACAGAAGATGGGAGTGCTTGGCTCATACACAGCACCACCGCTGTGAGAAGAGCATCCTTGCTCTTCCTTCCCCTAAAGAGGAGAGCGGTGCTGACAACTCAGAATTGACTCAGAGTTCCTTCACCGGTGAGGAAGTGTTTACCCTCCACATGTTATTGGATTGCAGCTCACAGCAGCCCAAGCCAACAGGGCAGTGCTCAAGGACAGGAAGTGCTGAAGTCTACCCAGTTCCCCTCCATGGGTTACTTGACCCTTATACATAACTCATATACATAATCACAATTACAAATCTAACTGTTAATTTTGTGTTTTTATCGATGCATTTCTACTTCTCCAAGGCTCAGTTTTGCATCCTAGTTGCAATGGACTGAAACACAGTGAATTTTAGATAGAATCGGGTCCAATATCAATAGAAAGTATTTTGATATTGTATATATAATCTAGCTGATTTAATTATATTTTAACATTTATTTTAATAGTTTAACTGTGTATGTGCTTCATGTTGTAAACCACCCTGAGTGCCAGTATTGGGAATAAATAGATGAGGGTGATGGTGATGAGAACAACAACAACAACAGAAGTGCTCTCAAGATAGGATTTCTCCCTGTTGTACTTATACATTATACTCAGATGTGTGCATAATACTTCTATGCATGTAATGCCACTGCATCCTTTTATATGCTACTGTTATTGGCTGGGATCCAGAGCTCATCCACAAATGGAAGAGCTTTACCAATTCAACCTAAGCCTGCCTTAGATAAGAGCCTTTTGAATATTTATTTAAAACTTTTCTACCCCATCCACCACTGACGTCTCAGGATGGCTTACAATAAAATAACAAATAAAATAAAGCAAAACAAGCACAGCATCTGGCAAGTCAAGATAATAAAATCCCAGTTCCAACCAACTAGACATTAAAATAACGAGAAAATAAAAAGGTTTTCATCTGACACCAAAAAATACATGAACTTTGCATTAGTCATTACTAACTTCATTTCAATGGATCCACTGTAAGTATGACTTACGCTGGATCTTACCCAAGGTCTCCTTTTGTTTGGAGAAGACCTTCAATCCAGCGGAGACTCTGGCTGGTAGAAGGGGGAAGGGCTATCTTTGCTCCTTTAACTTGCAGATCCCTGTGTCACTTCCTACAATAGTCTAGAACAGTGATGGTGGACCTATGGCACGTGTGGTGCAGCGGGCGTGCAGAGCCCTCTCTGTCGGACCACGAGCCAAGTCGCCCCAGCATCGCCCCAGCAGCTGAGCATCGGATATCAGTGTGCACAGGGGCCATGCGCATGCTCGGAAAGGAGTAGCGGCGCCAGGCGATGACATCACGAGCCGCGACTCAGTAGCTGCAACTCATCTGAGCTTTTGCATGGCCGGTCAATGTGCTGCCAAGGATATATATATATATATATATATATATATATATATTTGCTTGGACTGGCTGTGAGTTTTAATACATTCATTTTTATTAACACAAGATTTTAGTTGCATTAATTGTGCAAAAGCACGCCAAATGCAAACGTTTACCTTTCAATAAAAAGCTGTTTGTATCATTGAAAGCTCTGTTATTGTGTTTTACTTTTAAGACAAAAGATGTTAATGCATGAGTTATTTTTTCTAAACTAAAACCTCAGTACTCAGGTTTTATTGCAGTGTTGGCACTTTGCGATAAATAAGTGGGTTTTAGGTTGCAGTTTATGCACTCGGTCTCTAAAAGTTTCACCATCACTGGTCTAGAAGGTCCTTTAATCATCCGAAACAGATTTTCAAGTGGAGAAGCCGCAGTAGGGCCAGGGGGTCATCAGCGATAATCACCCCCATGTCTTCCATTCACAGGTGATCTGGATCCAAGTCAATAGGTTTCTTTCTAAAAAAAATTTAAAACTTCAAATACAAAGACAGTGTAAATTTTGAAATCTTTACTGAATGTCAAGGGGAAAGTTTGAACCTAGAACTTAAGTATGAATTGCAACAAAAAAGGCTAAAGCACTACTCCTTCTTTCCAATAATAATCTTGAATAGTTAAGAAATGTGTGACCTAATTACAGAAACTGGTTTTGACTGCTTGGATTGCAAAGTGATATTACCATTTACAAGATAATTTAATTGACTGAAATAGCAAGCAATGATTTAGAAATATGTTATAAATTGACTTTTAGCATGCAAGCAAGTCTAAGTTGTTCTGATTATGTTGTTAGTTTTAAGCGGCACAGATCAGTTCAGAGATTTCTTTTTTATTTATTTATTGGGAGTGTCAGGAAGAAAGGCATTTGTTTAGTATATCTAAGAAGGCTATGCACAGTCAGGATTTATTAATGCAAAAGAATGAATTACAAAATGTAAAAATCTTGCAATGTAGCAAAAATAGATTTACACTTATTCAGTGTGGGCATGTCTTCCTAATTCCCATTTTAGAGATTATGGGATATACTAGCTGAGCAGTCCCTATTCTGTTTACAATAGGATTGCTAACAAAGTTTCCTCTCTGTTTTAGAACAAATATAAGTGTTCCCCCCCCTTTTTTTTTTAGAAAATCCTCCTGACCTTCCCTTTTTATTCAATAGTAGCATTAATTGGTTTTAAATTGTTTTCAATGGATTTGATGTGCTAGTTTGAAAAATGCCTTGGATTGCTGATTGAATTCTTTAATATTAAATCAGTTGATTTTACACTGCATTTTATGTTCAAGTATTGTTTGTGAAGTACCTTGTGATTTTTTTTCCTGAAAGTTAGCCTATAAATGCTACAAGTAAATGCATGTATACATATATAAATATAATGAATGAATGAGAACTGATTATCCTAGTTGTGGAGGAAAATAATAGAACAGAAAACCTTGAAGTTGTGCTAGAAATGCACAGAAGATATATCTGGTGGGTTGTATTTAATGTTAAAAAACTAAGTTCCATTCATTTCAGTGGACACAAGTAGGAACAACATTGGCTTCAACCTAGAATACAATATACCGTGCACTGATGCAGAATCTTCACTTAAAATGCAATGACCTCCTAATCCATAAATTTATTTTGGAGCTGGAATCTCACAGACATTAGGAACATAGGAAATGGCTTTATCCTGCACCAGTCCAATGATCCAAGCTAGCCTGCACTGTCTCAACTGACCATCAGGGACTCTTCCTGGTTCCAGGCAGTCCGCTTCAGACCTAGCTGAGGATGCCAGGCAATGAACATGGGACCTCCGAAGGCAAATCACATGTTCTGTCACTTCCCTGCTATGTTGTTGATGATGTATTGTTTCCTTCCCTCCATCTCTTCCCCTAATGGAGATGTAGAACCCCATTCATTTCAAAAGAAGCATCTAGTCACTCCAGCAGGACCCAGATGATGGGTATGTACAGCTAGGTTTACATCTCCATTTACAACAAGGACAGGTTCATGCAAGATAAGTGAAAGGTAGTGGCAGGAGAGAAAGGAATTGCATTATTAGGATTGATTTTAAATTCAGAAAAGATGCAAAAGCTAAAACTACAAGCATATTGGACCACTCGTTCAGACATTCATTTATACAACCAGAGTTACCAGTCTTATTTCAAAACTTGCCTTTGAACTAAGGAAATTTTAATGAACATATCAAAGTTTAATGTGCTATATAGTGCACACACAGTCAGCTTCAGTCTGATGAGAATGTTGGTGGATGGGAAAGTTGGACGGCCTTTTGGGAGCTTATACTGGGGTAGATTTTGCCTCCTTCCCAGAAGAAGGTTTCCATCATACTGTTGCTTTGGTTGTATTTGCTTTGCTTGTTAATTGTTATCAGAAGGAAAGGAAAGGAAAGGAAAGGAAAGGAAAGGAAAGGAAAGGAAAGGAAAGGTTACCAGAGTACCTAGTCATTTGCATGGCAAGGAGAACAGGCATGATTAACTCTTCCCTGCCCACTCTTTTTCCTCTTCATAAGTCCCCCAACCCACAACTTTTATTTCACTGCTTCTGCTGTTTTCTCCATTTCCCTTAAAGACCAAGTGGGAGGGGGGAACCTGCAGGCAAGAATGAATACTCAGCCCTGCTCATTTTCAGGCCTGCTGACAGGTTTGGGAGCGCCCTGGAAAAGGTACCCAGGAGGGGGCTCTCCTCCCTTCATATTTACTTATCATCAATAAAAAAATATGCAAAACAAAGACACCAACTTGTATAAAATTTGTTTAAGCTGATGTGTAGGTATAAATAGAGACTTAGACATCCTTTAAAAAATATTAAAAATGCAGTGCAGGTCACCATTGTGTGGCAGACTATGACCAGGTCAGCAGCATGCCTTGAGCAGCTGATGGGCTACTAGAGAGGTCCCAGTTCCCCATTCTTATGATTCTTTATCTTGGACTGGACAGCCCTTCAAACAGAGTAGTATTCTTGTAAAAAGCATTTCTGACCAACCCAAGTGAGCTAACAGGTGCTGGTGATAGGTCGCAGCAAAAACAGAACTGTAAGTGGCACTCTGAGCCGCCCTGGGTAGCTGGTTCTACTCAGTTTTGTTTACCAAGGCGACCCATCATAGGATCGTGGGAAATTGAAATGGCACCCAATGCCATTTGTTTGTTTTAAGGAGTCCTGGTATCCAGGGCGGGTCCTGCTGGGATGCTGCCAAATAATGTTGGGTGCAAACTCCACCCTGTTCATTTTGCATTTTTCATCAGTACTGCAGTACAGCAGAAGGTAACCTATTTTGGATGGATGTTGATGCTTGTTGTAATTAAGGAGAGGTGTCCAAGTGTAAGATTGGTAATGAATTAAGGAATAGAGCAATAGCATTTTTAATTGAAATTAAGAACTGAAGCCACCACATTTAGGCATCATTGGCTTGCATCTGCTATATCAAATAGTAAGCTTAGTTATCTTAGCAGTTAAGGAACTCACTGTACAGCAAGTAACAATTGCAAAAACTGCGAGCACCCTTATTCATGGCAGGGTTTCAGCAAAGTGAATAATATGAGCGGCACACGGCTCATCAGGTTCTGTAAAACCCAAACATGTTGGGACTTGCATATAGTTCCTGTCATGACCTAAGTATGCAAAAGAATAAATAGTGCTCCAGGAAATGAATGCATTCTTCAAGCAAAGCACGGTAATAACAAAGTTACTTTGCAGAACATCTACATCCTCCATGTTTTGCTTAGGTGGATTCTCACATTATAGCTACTATAAATATGTTACTATAAACATATTCCTGTGATGGTTGCCTCAAGCCACCCAAAATATGTGAGTACTATGCGTTGTTTAGGGTTGGGATGAACCTTTTCATAATCTAGCCTTCCAGAATCCATGGAACCCTGGTTATGCAACCAGCAAAGCTCCCCAGCCACTATTCCCAGTGGCCAAACTTCTTTCCCGCTTGCTGCTGGCAGCAGCACACACAGAAAAAGGATGCCTTAATCAGGAGTGCCAATCACCATTCTCAGTGGCCCACATGCTTCCCCATTCACTACTGCCAGTGCAGCAGTGAGCATGGAAAAATGCTGCTGCTGCTGCTTGCAAGCATGCAGGGATCAATTCCTGGTTGCACCTGCAGTTTCCAGGAACTTGGCCTCTGGACCAAGGAGTCCAGGAAGCCAGAACCGGGGCATCCGGGAGATTTCACTTGCAGAGCCCTAACATTGTTCATACCAAGGGGATCATAATGCGAATCATCACACCACAGTCCAGTGGCACAGTGCATGCTTTGCATGGAAATGACCCAGTCTGGATCCCAGGAAGGTCTCCTACTTGAAGTCCTGGAGTGCTGCTGCAAGTCAGAGCAGACACTGTTATGCTGGGTGGAGCAAGAGCCTGGCTCCACGTAAGGCAGCTTCTTATGTTCTGGAAGCCAGTGGCACACATGCATAGGGATGGGATGAAATCTAATGGAATCCGTCCTCTAGCATTCACAGACGTCCTCTTGTGCTCAGTCCAGTCTTAGAAAGCTAGCCGAGCCATGAGGAAGTCTAGAGACATTTGCAGAACAGCTGAACAACCGGCAGGTGCAGCACAGAAAACCTGTTGTGCTGGTGCCAAAGTGGGGCACTGCATGGTTATGTGGGGCTCCATTCCCAGCAAGCCCACATGAACAACGAAGACTGCTGCACTGGCTCTTCCACTAAATGAATAAATAATCTAAAACTTGGTCGATTCAATTCTCTTAGAAAGTGCAACTATAACTCCAGATTTTCACCCTATTCTGCAAAGAAATAGCCTAAAGTCCCATAATTTTTTTAAAAATCAAACTATAAATGTTCATAGCACAAAACCACTGCACTCTTTTACTGATAGTTGGAAGGCACCATCCTCTTTTCGGAGGTGTCTGTGTTTGAAAACATTATCTATTTCTAACAAATATAAAAAATGTTATAGCCATGTTAAGACGACCCATGATAATCAGTGTGAGCCACAACACCTCAGATTTCTGAATCTCAATTTTGGTACAGTACTCTGAGTCAAAGCAGATGGCCTCTGAGTTGGCCCAAGCCAAACTAGACGATTTTCTAATGTGATTCATCAGGGTCTGCACTTAATCTCATGCTTGTTTCATGTGTCTATGTTTCATCTTTTATTTTTCAGAATTTTTGCTAGTTTTCAAGAATAGTAATTCAAGTTTCCCTCTGATAATAAAGGTTGATTGAGAGAGACTTTTGAAGGGGCATTTAACAGGTTTACATCTTCCCTTCCCTGTGTAATCAGAACTAATCTCCTACCCTCTGTGGACATAAAAAGGCTATTTAGGAGTTTTTAAAAGCTCACACTGGTGCTGGATAAGCTTTTTTTCTTAAAATGTTAGCTGTATGTATGTGGGAGTCGGATATTCCCTTTCTTGCATATTCCCTTTCTGGTAAGGATTCCATGCTTTTAATTAATAATAACTAAAAAGGGAAAAGAGAATCACCACATGCTGTCCATTAAGCATAATGTATAGTTTGCCCCATAGGTTTCTAGATTCTGCAGCTATTGCTTGTTATCAGTCCCACTAATAAATCTGGAGCCAAATTTTAGCCTAATAGTGAGTTTTCTTTGGATAATATCACCAATTAATCAATCAACCAGAGTTTTCAGCCCAATGAAAAATGTGTATTGGCCTTTTCATTAGGTAAAGCTCTTGTCACAGCTGCATAGTTATTATGGAAACAATTGTGACTTTGAATCAGCCTCTCAAGGGATATAACCTGAAGAGAATGATGGAGTGCTGGAAGGCTACTGTGAAGGTTTACAAAAGAAGTGATATCCCTTTAAACACAACTAAAACTCTAGTTTGGAAAATACAAAAGGGCATGGAATCACGTATGAATGTGGATGTAATGGAGAATGTCTTGGTTTCACTGGGCTATTTTAGATTCCCACAGCCCTGAACAAACAGCTCTGGGCCCTCTACTTCCTTCGTCTTTGTTCCCCTACTTTGGAATTCTTCAAAGAACACATTACCAAGCCAACTGGATTCACTACAAAGCTGCAGTGTAGCTCTTTTTATCGCAATGATCAAGACAACAATTGTGTGCCTACAAGAAAAGAACAACTAAAACCATCGAGCAAACATTAAAAGAACAATTCCAGAGATAGTTGCCTTTGAACTGCAATAATGGGCAACATTCAGTCCGAGATCTGAATTCTGTGTAAAAGAATTCATTACTAACTGCCTTCCCTTGTAATTATCTGAGTTGCTGGCAGCGTGTATTTTTGGCAGCATTAATTTTGTCAAATGTAATATTTGATAGTCTTGCTGAACTCCACACAATAGTTGTATTGTCAGTCTGCTTTTATAGAGTTAGTTTTGTTTTCTGTAGCGACCCCTTATAAAAAAGCAAAAGCATTTAAATTGTGCTTGTTTTCCCCCCAAACTGCAGGAAATAGTATTGTCTGACATGTATTGTTTGACAAGATGTTGTCCTGAAGTATTATTGCTTTTATTAAAAAGAACTCTCCTTTTGTTATAGCTCAGAAACAATTTTAACAGAATAGTAGTACTAAATACTAGTCCTGTTCAGGCACTTGCCTGAATGCATGAGGTTTTAAAATGGGGAGAGGATCTGAGCCATCCTGCTGGTCCTGCTCTCTTCATTCAGAGCCGGCCATGTTGACTCTGGGGCAAATCTGACAGAGAATTAGAAACATAACATAGAAATAGAGTGAGTCAGAAGGGATCTCCTAGGCCATCTAGTCTGACCCCCAGCTCCAGCCGGTTCTGCTCACGACATGCTTACCACGTGCATTTCCAGCCTATCCTTGAACGCCCTCACCAACAGGGCTTCAGCCACCTCCTGTGGAAGCCCATTCCATACCCTCGGGGTCCTCACTGTCAGGAAGTACTTTCTGGCATCCAAATTGAACCTTGGTTTCTTGAGCTTGGCTCTGTTGGAGCGCATCCTGCCTTCCTTTGCAGGGGAGAACAGGTCTCTACCCATCTCCGTGTGACATCCCCTCACATACCTGTATGTTGCCAACAGATCCCCTCTCATTCTCTTCTTCTCCAGGCTGAAGAGACCCAGTTCCCTCAGTCTCGCCTCATACCCCATCCCCTGCAAACCAGCCACCATCCTTGTGGCCCTATGCTGCACTGACTTTAACCTGGCTATATCCTTCCTGTAATGTGGAGCCCAGAACTGAACACAATACTCCAGTTGCAGGCACACCAGAGTCATATAGAGTGGTAGTAATACCTCTCTCAATCTAGTAGCCACACTTCTGGCTATACAACCAAGGGTGGCTTTCACTCTCTTGACCACCGTGAGTTGTACTTATCTTTGCTTGAATATGAACAGAGTTCTTCCCACAATTGTCCACTCTGCCTTATCAGGGTAATCAGTAGCAGAGAGTTCTATTCTTGTGCAGGTGAACAAGACTGGAACACCATTTAAGACCTTGCAGAGTTAACATGGCATGGTCAGAACAGAACAGCTGGAGTCAGTACACACGGCTTCTACCTTTTACTCTCTTCAAGCCCCCACACATTCAAGCGAATGCCTCAACAGGGATACTACCAACCGAGAATCTGTGTTTTGCTTGGAACAAGGTCAGCCACTCTTCTGGAGCTAAACTCCTTCAATACTTCCTAGCAATCATTCTGCCCATTTCCTTTTTGGTGTGTAATTTATCATCACAGAGAAGAGTTGGAATGATGTGTTGGATTCAGATTAGTCCACCTAACAGTAGACACATCTAAATCTATACCATTTCATTTAAGCATGACTAATTTAAGTCCCACTGATATTAGTGGGTATACTTTTGCAACTGGACCCAATTCTTGAATTTTAATTAATTCCCCAAAACTTCTCAGAGAAAAACTTGACTGCACATGCATATCATGGAGGCCTAGTTCTCAGAATGAAGCTCAGAGGCCTAAATATGCCTTTTAAGATGTTAAGTTGAAAAGACACCATACAGAAATGGGAGTGTGTGTGCATGTACAAGTTGCCATTATCATAGATAAATTGACCATCTGATTTTTCTGTCTCTTCACATGCTTCTTTGTACAACTATCATGAATTCATGCTCCTTTTACAGGTCTATGAGTATTGGTTTATGATATTTATTTTTATTTGCTTATTTAAAGAACGATTCCTATAGAGAAACATTTGAATGCCCAGTAGAGTGTTGGGCTAGGCCTGGAGAGACTGAGCCTTCTAGCTCCTCAGTGTGCCATAAAGCTCCAGATCACAGATGCTTAGTCTAGTCTACCTCACAAGAGTGTGAGAGGATACAGTAGGTGGATCCTATACCACCTTGGGCTCCTCAGAAGAAAATAAGTATTGTCTTCTGGTATGTGGAAATAAATCTTGACTGCCCACCTAAAAGCCAATCAAGGAAGGGGCCAATTGAACTTCTCCCAAAGAAACTCTTATCTGACAACCAGACACACCTCCCTTGGCGACAGAATATAGAGCAGACCCTCCAATGAAGACCATAATCAATGGGCATGTTCATGTAGGAGGCAGTGGTCTTTCAGACCTCCTATCCCCAAACTGTTTAGGATGTTGTAGGTAATAATCAATGCTTTAGTGTGGACACAGTAATGACCAGGAAGCCAGTACAGATGACCTAGAATTGGTATAAAATGGTCCCCAAAGTTGGCACTTGAAATCACCCTGACCTATGTGATGTACATGGAAATAGTCTACTCAAGATCCAATTTGGCATTCTCCAAAAACGGGATGCAGCTTGTGCACAAAGCATTCCTTCCCACAAGAAACCCTAACCCTAACCTGCTCCTTCTGCAACAATGTTCAGAATGGGTTGTACTTCTGTTCCCAGATTACTTTGCCTATTGTCTGGGAAAATATTAATTTTATCAGCCCATATCCAATCAATTAGTGCACCTAGATAATGGTTCAAGGATTCCATATCCCCTTGTAAATTAGCCTGAAGGACATTTAAAGCTATCTTAATGTTCTGTATTTGTAAAGGCTTTACATCTCAACTAGTGATTCCCAAAGAATTTCTTTCCTTTTGGTGTGTGATCTGTTCCTCCAGTAGGAGGCAATGGATGCATAGAGCCACTGTGTCAATGGTCCTACCTACCTATCATCCCATGTGAAAATCTCATCAATCATTAAGGCTCTGTAAATATAGATCTATCTTGGTATGAAAAGTTGGAGGCTAATGCTCAGCAATGGAAACTGTTTTCAATTGTCCCATGTGGCAGTTGTTATTACATGGTGGGTTGTGTTGTGGTTCATCATATGGACTAGTCATTCTTCCTCCCTACCACAAATCTTTCATTTTGCATGCTTGCATTGTGGTGTTGAAAAGTATCCAAACCACAGATGACAATCAGATCAACATGTAGGAACAGGCATTACATGGCATAGTCCTCTCTTGTACAATGTAACATGTAGACTGACTTTTATGATGGAATCCAAGGCATCAAGAAAGGAAGTAAAGATTGCAATAAGACAGATATGTTGTTATAAGCACTAAAAGGATTTTTGAAAATCTTGGAACAATGAAGAACAATTAAAAGCTTTTAAAACATGTTTGTTTCTTTGTATTTATCAAAAATACGCTGGAGGAATAGAATTCCCAGAATCGTAGCCACAGCAATATATTCTGTAGTCAGGTTGTGGGCTTCATACCTAAATGTACGTTCCTACCCAGGGTCCCCAGGTGGTGCTGGATGCGGCTCCCATTACCCCATCCATTGGTCATGTCAGGTAGGGAGAATGGCATGCAATCCAGCAACATCTGGGGGCCAAATGTTAGGAGCTACTGGTTGGCTCTACCTCTCTGGAGAAAACTGCAGTAGTCCATCTCCCACCTGTGTCTAATCAGAGCTAAGGCCCACTGTGTTCAGTGGGGCTCACTGCCATGTAAGCAGGCACAGGATTGTAGCCTAAGCACTTTCACTGTGATTTATTGTGGCGATAGGTTGTGGAGGTGGGATTAAGTACATTTCCTAGTTTTCCCCTACTCCATATTAATGAGCACAAAATACTAATTTGAAAAATTAAGCACAAAAAATTTCTCCATAAACCTCTAGCTGGGAAATTAAAGAATATTTGGGAGGAATAATGTATGAAACATAGATGAGATTCCACAGTATTCTGACTAGCAGCTCAAAAATGGGAGATTACATTAAAATGTAATCATGAAATCATGCATTATTTATACCGTTATAAGAGCAGCACTGGGGCTCCCACGTTTCATATTATTGTATTATTTACTTCAAATTGCAAGTCTTCAACCTATTAAACATAAATGTACTTTCTAAAAGGATATTATTTTAAGAAAACAAATTATTTAGATTATCTTTCAAATTCCCTCAAAGTCCCATAGGCTGAAATAATCCCCTTAACATTAATTGCTGTTTTACTAAATGAACTTTAGTTGTTTATTTTAGAGCCCCATATCTGACAGAAAACTCATTAGAACACAACTATTCCCTTTGCAATCCTAATCTGGAAGTGAACTGCCTTCTTGTCTGTCTGTCCGTTTCTGTGCTTTCCAGCAGACAGCTCCTACAGGTCTAAAAATACATTGTGCAGTGATTTCATCTTTTCCTCTCTGATTGATTTGTTGTGGAAAGAAAAAAGATGGAAGCAGCACTGACAAAACACAGAAGGGTTACAAGTGGAAAACAATATCATCTGGTCCTGTCATCAAATTCTGTGATTGTAGCATAAAAGCCTCTTCTGGAAAGACCCGGTAGGAACATAAGTAACACAGCAAACTGCTTTATAACGGGCCAGTTCAAAGGATAAGGCTTGCTCACCCTGAGTTATTTAACCCATAATGAATTGTGGTACATGCTGGCTTACATGCTGAATGCCCCAACCAATCATCATAAGGTTACATAAGGCTACATAAGGTTTAAACAACTTCCACAAAACCCTACAGCAAACCCAGGATTACGCAAGGATTGATTAACTCCAGTGGGTAGAATTAACTATACCAGCTGCAGGGATTTGGAGGATTTGGGACAGCAAGGGGGCTCTGAATCCTGTAGGAGAACCGTAGTTCAGTAGCACTGCACCTATTTTGTATGAAGACAGTTCCTGCTTCAATTCCTAGTATCTCTTGGTAAGAGTGGAAAAACTCCTGATTCAAATCCTGGAGAGATGCTGCTGATCAGTGTAGAGCATACTGAGCTAGATAGACTCCTGTTATACTTCCGCACAAGGCAGCTTCCTAAGTTGATGTACATTCAGTGCCATGTGTGATCCTTTCCATCCACCCCTTTTTTCAGCCCCTGCTGCTGCTGAGACACAGGGGGGACCGCAACCGCACCAGCTGGTGTACTGGGAGGGTCTTCAGAGGCACAAGCGGTTCCCACCAGTGGTTCTCCACTCTCCCAGTGGACTGGCACTTAGGATTCTTCTGATTCCTCCTTTGGCCACCTTTAGGATTGGAGCTTTAACGTACTCAAAGTCAAGCAATCCTATCCCTATCCATGCTCACTCGGAAGTATGTTGCACTAAATTCAGTAGGACTTAGTCCCAGATAGAATATGCAATGCCAGTAAGAATCCACATGCACTTTCCTCAAGAACACTATCGAAAATGCTTCTTTCTAGAGTACTTCTTTGCATGATAAATTATAAATATGTCTGGTTTTTGTTGTTGTTGAAGTACTCATAAAGCCATCTTCCATGCCAGTATGAAACCTTGGAATCCAATAACACCTGGTCATGATAAATGTCATCAACACCACTGAAGCATAATGTCTCCCAGAGGAACATTTACCCCAAAGTTGAGGTCGAGGCTTCTTTCAACAACAGCACAATACTGGTCAAAACTGCACTATGAGACCCATCTCTGCAGTTTCCCCTAAAATCACCAGAAACATGCTTCCCAGGGCAGCATTGCCTCTAATATTATCACCTCTGGCAAATAAGGATACAGAGATGTATTCTATCATCAATTTCTGTGGCATTATTGCAAGAGATTTGACTAGGTCTTTCCATTTCATCCTCCCCCCGAAAAAAAATCCCGACACCTGTAGGTGAGCACACATGCAAACACTCTTCAGATATTTCTGGCTGCAGGTATACCAATTACAATAGAAGCAATGTGTTTTTCTTGCCATATAGCATTAGTTGTGTTCAATTAATATTGGTGCTATAGTGTGTTTATCAACAGCAGAAGCCATGCTGGATCAAAGTAAGACTCCACTCAGCCCAGCGTTCTGTTCAGACAGTGGCCAACTTACGACACGCAGGAAATTCACAAGCAGGGCATTTGTGCAATGCACCCTTCCACCCATTCCTGGCAATGGTCAAAGGCTTACTGGCTTACTGCCTCTGATATTGGAGGCAGCGCATAGCCATCAGTACTGGTAGCTTCTGATAGTCTTAACATTCTTGATTTTGTCCAATCCCCTCTTAAAGCCGTCCAGATTGGTGGCCATCACATGGAAGGGAATCCATATTTTTTCCACTGTGTGATGAATCAGTTCCCTGCAGATTGCTAAAGAACAGACTTAAATTGTGGGGAGGCGGTTCTGACTTACCTTGGAAGTCCTCCAGTATTGACATCACAGCTGAAAAGCCGTCCACAATATCTGCATGATCTTTCTTTCCCCGTGTTCCTTCTCGCTCTTTGGTCCATGTAATCTCTTGCTGGCAGCCTTGTACAAAAACAAGAATGCAGGAAAGCTGTAGGGAAAGAGACTTTTTCCATGTCTGTCTTTTGAAAAGCCTGTGAATCCTTTTGCAGATACATAATCCAAGCCTATGAATAAGCCTGTGTGTACGTGGGAGTATTAGTTACATCACAAAGCCATCTTTTGAATCACTTCGGTGGTTTCTTATAAAGTTCCATTTCATGTGCATTTGTGCAACACTGGTATGTGGTTCATAACATATTTCTGAAATGTTCTCAAAGTGCTCGCTGGTCCTTATTTTCCATTTATACATGGCCCACAGCAGCCTTCCCCAGACAGGTGCCCTTCAGATGATTTGGAATATGACCATCATCCATGTCCATTGAACAAGCTAGCTGGGGCTGATGGGACTTGCAATGAAAATGTCTGGATGGCACCAGGTTGGCAAAAAGGTGGCCTATAGTTCATGTCTTCTTCTCTGCCTTTCTTCATGCCATATGTAATTCTGTACACCTGCATCTTTTTTCTAGGCTAAGCAATCCTAACCAGTATAACCTTTCTACATAGTTGCTTCAGCCTCATGATTATTTTTAGTTGCCCTTTTCTGTGCTTTGTCCAGCTATAAAATACCCCTTTTAGGTGCAGAAACCAGAACTGTAGGCAGCATTCTAAGTGCAGTTGTATAGATTTGCACAAGGACAAGCTTGGCCATCTATACAAAATCAATCGGGCATCTCCAGGAGATATGAAGATAGTGGGGCAGGGGAGGAAGAGATCTTTGCACTAGGAATCTGCAGAAAGAGGGGAGGCCGCTTGAGCATTCCTGACTTGTGTGTCTCTTTGTCCCATGGCTGTAGACACAATATATCTGCAAGGATGTGATTATTGATTCTGTGTGCTCAATATAATGAAAATTGACTGGGGGGAAAAAGTAGGCAACCAAGAGTGCCTTCAGACTCATCCACACTAACTGGTCATGGCATAATACTGATTGCTTCTCGGGGGTGCTCCGCAGGAACAGAGATTAAAACACAACACATCAAAGTGGTGAGCCCATATAGACTTGACCTTGTAATGCTGTTAAGTTTGGCATGCCCCAAACCCAGAACAACCAGCACATTCTCAAATGAAGAGAGGGAGGGAACCCTGATGAGAATTGCCATGAACTCAGGTCACCCTGAAGGCACCCTAAAACAAATGACTTCTGCAAGGAAGATTAGTATGTGAATAGGAGGAAAAGAATGATATGCAGACTTTAGAATGGTAATAGGCGCAGTATTACCTAGCTTTGCACTAGAAAATGCCTTTGCTGTTTGACTGTTGAGCAGGGACGTGTACAGAATTTGATCTTGCAAAGTCATACATGAAATACCTGGATCTGTAAGAAAATTAAAATTTTAGGAGAAACTAGAAACTACTGATTTAAATGTACATTTTCATACTTATTTTGAGTTTATTTCCTGGAAACATAACAGAATGGAATTATTGGTAAAATATATGTAAGAGACATGGAATGGAAGTAGGCAGATTTGTTGATCATTAACTTGGGCTTATGTAACCCATATGCCTTCCAACACAAAACATTTCTAATAATTGCTGGATTTATTTTCCCAAATAAGACAGCAACTATTTCTTATTTTTCCTTTATACACTTTTGGTAGAAACAGGTCTTCTCTGAGCCTAGCACAGTCTAACTGAATTTACTCAAATACCTGTTCCATTCCATTTTAAGACTTTTAGAAACCATGGAGTGGGAATTTCACATGATGCTTAGAAATGTTGGATTGATCAATCAATTGATCGATAATTCAGTCAGTCTGTCTGTATCTAGCTTTGATAGCAGCCTTTCACAAAGAAATCCTATTTGATAGGTGAGTACAAGATCACTTAACTGAGGATGGACATTGCAAGCACATCTCACCATGGTTTAAAGAGGTCCATTTGATCTTGGATTGCTTCTGAGCACAGTTGAAATGACCATGCTAGGAACTTGGATATGTGATGGAAGAGCCGCTCCTGCATCCATCTGGCCATCAACTCTGATTCTCACCCTCGCTGGACGCGCCTGACATCTCAGGTGAAGCAAGTAGCAACTGTTTATGTTCCCGGTACAGGGACTCTTCCTGAGAGAAGCATGTTTGGCCTTACATCTCTGTGTTTTAGGCATCAGATGAACGCTCATTTCATTTTGCAAGCTTTTAAAGTATCATCAAGATATTGTATGTTTACTCTGGCTTTGTTGCTAACCATGTCAATAATTGACTATTGATGCTTTCTGGTTATTTTATGCTATTCTAATGAACCATCCTTGAATTTTAAAAACCGAAATGCAGCATAGCCCTCTCTAAAATGAATAAGTTACTAAATTTCATATGCAAGGCATCTCTCTTGGGGCATATGGGAGTATAACATGGTTGATCTTGTTTGGCTTGAAAGAGAAGGAGTTTATTTGCAGGAATATAACACTAAAATAATAGGAAGGTTCTTCTCATCTTCCATTTAGTTTAATAACAGGCCACACAGATTTGTCAATCAAATTAGAATTACTGTCAGCCTATAAGAAGGCATTTTAGTTTAGCCAATATCAGTCAGTCCTGATTTATTTGCTTAATACATATCTAATTGGCTCGCAGGCTCTGCTTCCCTTTTCAGCTCTTAGCCGACCAAGTACGGCTTTAATTTCCAAGACCGATGGTTTGGTTGCAGTGCAGGGAAGGACTTATTTGCATAAGGCCCCAGAAGGGTGCCAAAACTCTTCACGCTTTAAACAACAGCCTTTATTATTCTGTAAGTGGATGTGTTGCATTTTCATGCTTTTGTTTCCCCGTTCAGCCCTGACAGAAAAGAATAAAGTCGATTTTGCCAGCACCCCCACGGTGCCCTGGGGGGCTTATTCAGTGTGCCTCATTTGTCTTAATTGGAGAGCCACCCTTAGCACCAGCGTTTTTCATGAATACATTAAAATAACAGACAGAAGAAGTCCAAACCCACTCTTGTACAACTCAAGTTTTTCATGTTCATGTTCTACTTCTTTCTATTAAAAAACAAAAAGAAAGGGAAAAGAAAAAATGGGAAGCTGTGTATCATCTTTTATGCTTCTTTCACTTGTTGTAAAACACTTTATTATGGTGGATGTATTCAGCCTGTTTATCTCTTCCCTGTTACTCGAGCTGGGTAGTGAAAAATGTGATAAACACCATCTATGGCAGAGAGCTGAAAGCTGCTCTTTATTCTTCATAATGTGCTAATCCTACATATTTGTTCTCCAATGGGTTATGTTGCTTTTTCAGATGGAACGAATAGTTTTACACCCAGGCAGATGAAAGCATGGCCAGCGTTAAACAATTGGGGAACAGACAGAGGGGAAAAAATACTGGCAAGTAAGAATTTATTAATGCTAAAACAAAAATGCAGTTATCTCTGTCAGTGTGGGATTCCAAGACCTCTACCTATTCATTTGCACGACAGGAAATTGATTCATATTTTTTTCCATTTCATAAAAGAGCTCCAAATCTGTGCAAACAAACGAAGCAGCATAATTTTCAAAATCGGGGTCAAATTGAACTAATGAGATTTAAAAGTACTTTGAGAAGGTTCTTTGAAAAACAAGTTCCCGTGACTAAAATTAAGCTTTTCATCTGTAAAACCAGCCAACCTGTCATTTGCTGTGATCCAGCAAGGGCTGATCTACAAGTAATTTCTGTAGTCACAAGTAAGGTGCAAGGCTAATGCCCAGCATCCAGCGACCAGTCTGGCCTTACTCCAGAGATGTCCTAATAGACTGGCCCTCATGAAGCACTCGTGAATTCTTGGAGGAAGCCTTTAGTGCACATGATACACAGTTCTCTCTGGATCTGTAACATGGGAATATCAGTGACTGGCATTACAGAGTTCACCCATTCCATTCCGGATGAAGGCCAGTATTATGACGAAATGCATAAACTCTATAGGAGTGTTGGAGATAGGTTTGATGATACTCAGCTTTTTAATAGCACATTAAGAATATTCCAAGAATGATCACACTAATTGTTTTGATAGTGCTGTAAAGCAGGCCAATAGTATTTTTCCCAGACTGCAGGTACAGGTGCTGAGGCTGAGAAAATGCACACCTAAGGCCATCTAATGTAGTTTAGCTTATGCAAGGTCTGAACCAGGGATAGCTTGGCTCTTGTAACATTAGCCACTGAACTGCACCACACAATCTTTCAATATGAGAGCTTTTAGTTAGACAGGAACTGAAATGCTAATCTCTAAATAAAGATCTTTAGTGCTAAAGAGATCAGTAGAAAGTAGCAGGGAGGTTCCAGTTTGTGTAAAGATATTATTTTTATTTTTAACTTGCTTGAATGTTTGTTTCCAACAGCAGCTGGCTTGGGACTATAGCATATGTGGAAGCAAGCCTTAGTTCAGTGTTTATTCTTTCAGTTTTGAATTCTGTGTAGCAGTTTCTTCGATCTAGCTGGTCAGGTTTTCCTTCACAGACTTTTTTCTGCACATATTCCCTAACACATATTTTGTTGTAGTGGAATGAGCTGCTAAATGCCAAAGGGAAGCAGGAGAAGTGTTTGCTTTCTTGTGCAAAGGAAGCTCCAAAATCATTATTGAACACAATGTGCTTTTGGAAAGCTTCCTGCTCTACTAGTGGGTTCATTTACATTATAAAAATGACAGTGATTTATCATGTAATCCTCCCTCACTGCTTTGTTAAACAAACAAGAGGCAGAATCTGTCTGAAAGGCACATTCACACATTAAATCCTGAGGGATGACTTTTGCCTGAATCACCTGAAGTCTCCTGGCCTGTTTGACTTAATACAGCTATGACATTTGTTGCCTAATCAGAAAGGTCTCCTTCAAGACAAGGGAAAGAGATATTTCCAAGTGGCTTCCTGTTTGCAAAACCACAACCCGAAAAGATGTGCTTACTGTGCTTCTTTTACCTTTTAATGTAATTGTCCCAGAATATATTTTGTTTGCATCTCATTTCCATCCGGCCTGGTTGGTACCCAACTGTTCCTTTCCATTCACAGAAAGCATTTGCTCCAGCAGAAGTTTCCATACATGGAAGGCAGGAAGGCCATCTTTGCTATCTGTCCCTTCTTCCTGCAACTTTCCCAGCTCTGCTCCAGAGGACCAGGGATCCACTAGGACGTTATGAGAGGCAGCATGGAGTGAGCCACAGAGGCTGTGAGAGAGAGGCAAGATTCATAAAATCACCTCTCTTCCCTGTCATGGAAGGAGCAAAGGACTCCAACCTTCAGCCTTTGGATCCCAGCAGCACCCACATACTGAAGAAACCTTAGAGGACACACCAGTTAAGGCGTTGGGCAAGAACTTTTCATTGCCCTTCCAGCACAACCTCTGACAGAGCTGAACAGTAACATGAAGCCCTGCTCCATCCAGATACAACTCAGTTCAGTCTTACTTGTCAAGAAGCCAAATTCCGATAGGGCTGTTATTTTTGTCTCTAAGATGCTGCAAGACACCATATTTTTCCATTCAATTAACAAGTGCTTGTATTTTTATATAGTCTTTTCCTCTCTACAGTCCTATGTGTAACTACTCAGAAGTAAGTCCTACCAAGCTCAATAGATCTTACTCTCAGGGAGGTGGGTACAGCATTGTAGCTTTAGTCGTAACCTATTTCACACATTACACAGAAACTAACCTGGTTTGTCTTTACATGTATCCTTGACAGAAACCTACAGCCAAAATCATATTACAGAGCAAGGATGTCCCGTTTACAAACCGAACATGTAAGAAAGTCTGAACAGTGTTTATAGAGTTTACCCTTTGGGAATATATTTGCTTAAATACTTCAAAGCCATGAACTGGTGCAAGATCAGCAGTGCATTGGCTCAACACTTATGCATGCAACCCCAGGGCTTGAATTAGCAATCATGTTCACCAAATGAATTTAGATATTAGTTTGACCTCACCTCTTTGCGTACAGGGTGTGCCGCTTTTCAGAAGTGCTCCATGGCATTTGCCACTGCAACACTGTGCTACACACAAGCGCTTCGATGCCTGCTTCCAGTTATAGGACATGATTTGTGGGTTTCTGAAAGATATATGCATGGCTGACGTGTGCACAAGCTCCACACATTCTCCATTCAGCTTGGCAAATGGATCAATGTACCATCTGTGGTGCTCCCAAGGCTGCCCTGCTTCTTAAAAGTGTAATCCCAACCACTCTGCATAATGGCAACTTGGATATTACGGCAACTTGGATAAACTCCATGTTCCAGTTGATGCACAACTAGAAAGAGACATTCAAAACTTAAACACAAAATGTACCTATTCATGTACAACATAAATAATGTTGTTTTCCAAAAGTATGGTCTTTCAAGTCATAGCTGGTTGAACTGAGCTGGTGTCACTCTCAGATCCAGATGAATAAGGCAGTGTGCAAACTTCACAAGACAGGTCCTTTCTGTGAAACGCCTGTGTCTTCAACATTAAAGTTCTTTCTGTCTCAAAAATAAAGTTGCCAGTCATGTCACACAAAGCTTACCACAGTATGCACGCCTTGCTGATCAAATTTGAAAAACATGTAAAAAGAAAGCTACAACTTCTCATTGCTCCTTCCATGGAGCGGCGGTCACTAAAACATATGGTTTTATTAAAGCAAACAGAATTAGTTTCAGTTTTCGCTACTGAAAACTGCTTATCCACGCGATCACTCAAGAGTGTTCTCCAAATGCATTTTAGACTTTCCACATGTTATGTGCACCTCTGCTCTGTAATCTACAACAAAGTAAGCTCTATAACTAATGTCGTGTGGTGACCTACAGTGCTTACATTGTTCTGTTCAGCAGGGGATATTTTACTGTTTACTGCCTGGTCTTTCTCTTCCCTTTTCCAAATGTGAGATGCGTTCTCTGTCGCACAGGTTTATCAGAGAGTTTCATGCCTACATTATATCATTGTTTGCAAAATTATATGTCACATACAACAGGCAGAAAAGCTGGTCTCGCTATCCCACTTTTGCAGAACATTTTGCAAGCTATATGCAGAGACATTTGGGAGAGTATTTCTAGGACCAGCTGCCTGGTTTATTCCGTTTTACTATGTTTAGGGAAAAAAGACTTGGGGCACAATCCTACGATTGCTAAACACTCATGGACCTGGAGCTCAGAATCTGGAATGTCGTATTTTGCCCTTTTTCTCACTGGCTGTGGCTCTGAATTTGGAAGGGCAACTTTGGAGCTGCCTTGGCGTGGAGAGGGAGCCAAGAGGGGTGTAGCCGGGCTCCCCCAGGACACAAGGAATCCCAGCAGTGCCTCAGACCCTTCTCTTCATGATCAGAAAAATATTTAGATGGCTGGAACTGAACATTGGGAGGGTAGGAGGAGCGCAGAGACCATCATAATTTGCAGCATTGTATTAGCGATAGAGCAATCCTTTTGCCTGCATATTTCTCCCACTTTCCATTGGCTGTCCAGTGGATTCAGAGGGTTCTGGGCAGCCACATTGGATGGTGCTCCCTCTGCCAATTCAGGTTGTTGCATCTGTCTGCAGCAGATGGAAGCATCCTCAAAGACGATGCTCCGTGGTAATGACCTGGCCCAGTTTTCATCTCAGAAGACCCACTGAGTTAACTTACCTGCAGATACCTTGCTTCTCATGGCATAGTGTTCAAATGCAGGCAACAGGATTGTTTGAAAGCTGGATAATCCTCCAATAAAACAAACTGTAAATAAGCTGTGTTGCCTGGCATTGTGTAACCCAGCAAGCCATAGTGAGCTGGGTGCCCTCAGGGTGTCATGCAGTAATACAATAAAATAAAAGATCATTCCTCTCAGTTCAAGCTAGATGCAGCCAAGACATCTACTTTCAGACTTCTCTCAGGCCCATTGAAGCTTGTCTCATATAAGAGATGAGAGATGGATTCTTCTTTGGCTACCATCTTAATTTGAATATGAGCCAGAAAAGAATAGATCTCCTTTACACTTAGCCCCAGCAGAGCTTTCCTTCCCGTCTATAATGAGAACAAATGGCACCAACCAGCAGCAACACCAAGCCAAAAGCAGAATGGAAGAAAAGAGAGGGTTTTCCTCTTGTTATTTTCTTTGATGCCTATGAGTCTCAATACTGGCATTCCAGGACAGGCCAATGTAGGTCCTGGGAAATGTAGTTTTCCCAAAGATTAGTGACAGTACATTAGCCCTTTGAAAGAGTACATTTCCTGTGGCACCTTGTGCAAGAGAAAGGAAGAGGTGATGAGTCCTTTTTTTGAGGGGGAGAATTCTGTTTATTTTTGTGCCTGTTTGATGTGGGGGTGTAATTCATCACCAGTTATCTGCTGGAAGTTATCTCCTGCTTCCCTACATACATGGAGACACAGAGACACTTTCAAAAGTTGGTATAATAATCTGTCACTGGTATGCTCTCTTTGGAGGAAAGATGCCATGTTAGGATTCTTAATAAATAAATAAATATTAATTGGACCATTTCATTTTGCTATCAGAACTCACTATTTGCTCACTGTTAGAATTTAAGAAA
Organism: Varanus komodoensis; assembly: GCF_004798865.1. Taxonomy (NCBI): domain Eukaryota; kingdom Metazoa; phylum Chordata; class Lepidosauria; order Squamata; family Varanidae; genus Varanus; species Varanus komodoensis. Next base: position 35,380,434 of record NW_025336087.1, on the reverse strand, counting down.
TTGTCTAAGGACAATTTCCTTTGTGAGCATCTATTTTATGAGCATAATGTGAAGCTATAAGAGTTAATTGATGATTGGGTATTTAAAAGGTGATTTAACAATCTGATTTATGGGAAAACTCAGGAAACAGTCCCAAAAATTCCATTAGGACAAATAAAAATGCTATTGCTTATCCTTGCTTAAAGTGGGGCTGCATGGGACATGACAGCAATTTGGAAAGAAGAGGAGTTTTGAGTAATGAATATTGACATACTCAAGTTCGAATGTACATCAACTCCTTACTCTACTTGAATCCTGTCATTCATAATATACTACTATAAACTCATTTTCTTTCCAATTCACCACCTACCAAGAATGCTTTATTTTTACTTCTTCTTGTTGTACGCATTGTTACTGTAAAGGGAGAAAATGTTCAATAAAATATAAACTGAATAATACATATTTTTTCCTGTCTTTCTTGCAGCAGTCTTCAAGAGCTTGGGTGATGCTATTGTTGATTTTTAAAGAATCAAAAACACCCCCCATATTCTGTTTCAACTCTAAAAAAGATATTGTGGGTAAGGAAGAAGGCTGTGTCCTCTTAGCTGAGTATTCTAATCTTAAATCTTGTTATACAGATATGATCTAATATGTCATTGGGCAGCCAGGAAGCCTTCAATAGACATTTGTTACTGGACCAACATCAAATATGTACTTTGGCTGTAAAGCAGGGTATTCTTGGACTAAACGACTGTGCCAGTTTAGACAGTGTGACAAGATTAACGATGGCACCAGTTGACCAATTTTCACCCTTGGGGCAGCATTATAAAGATGTACCCTTTCTATGCACCTGATGTTCTACATAGCAAATGCATCATTCCTTCTGCTCTGGTGTCAGTAGTGAACCAAGATTCCTTTTCTCCCACTGAGCAAGATTAACATGGCATGAGTGCAATTCATCTTGTGCTGCTTTTTTGGGATAGGCATATATAGAACTGGTGTTACATCGGATATATTAATCTCCTAATCACACAGATGGATTTACAAGGGTGTCTCCCTGAAATATGAACAGTCAGTGGCAGGTTACGTCTGAGGCCAGGAAGAAATTAACTGTTGCTTTGGTCTTTATGATTAAAGTTTCCAGCAATGGCACCTTTAGAACCCAATACTATCGGCTGTTTTCCAACAGCAAAGCCTGTGCAGCAAAATAAGGGTCAAGTAAGAGTTGCTAGCCTGGGTTAAAAAAAAGAATCAGCCAAGTCAAAAAATACCAGTTATGGAATGATCTCTTCTCTGAACTTGCCTGGCACTAATTCTGTCATCTTTTTAGCACAGGGTTAAGACTGTTCTCTTTTCCCAAGCATTTAATGGCATTTAAGGGTATTTAATGGCATGGTGGGGCATTTACATCAGCTGCATGTCAAGGTGCATCAACACTGTTCTAGCTGCTAAATTGTTTGTCCAATTCTGTATACAGGTAAAATATGTTATGTTATGTTGCCTTTATGGACTTCATATGCTATTTTTATTGCACTGTGCACTGTTTTGTGAATTGTTGTGAACTGTTGTGAACTGCCCAGAGAACCTCCAAAATGGTAAATATATAAGTAAATAGCATATTTGGCTCTTGCATGCCCATGATCCTTTTCTCTCTTTTGTGAAGTCTTGCTTTGTCATTAAGAACACACTTCCTCTGGCAAGGTATGAAAAGGGGAGATCAGAAATGCCAGTCAAGAAATACTATGTTACTGATGTTTTCTAAAAGGTTTGCACAATTACCAGGGAAAAGATGTCACAGTGGCTACTTTTACACATCACATGACAAATGCTTTGCCTGATGATCCTCATGGAAGGCATCAGACCATAAGAATATAAGAAAAGCCATGCTGGATCAGACCAAAGGACCATCTAGTCCAGCACTGCACACACACAGTGGCAGACCAGCTGCCCGCAGGCTCCCTCGGGCAGGCTGGGTGCAAGACCTGCTCCTGCCCAAGCGCCGCAGCAACTGGTCTGTGCAGGCATGCCGCCTCTGCTAAAGGAGGCGGCACATGGTAGCCACTGAGAGCCTCCTCCCTCATGCCAGATGACAACTGCCATGTCATCTGGACCCAGTGAGGAGCACGGCAAGGCTGGCTTTCAACCCACCCCAGAATCTATGGCTTGTTGTAGGGTTTGGGGACAGTTTGGAAGCCACCCACCACCATGCACCTTGCCAAGACTGGTCAACATGGCAACCTGCACGCTGTGATGGTAATCAGGCAAATCAGGCAGCATTTAACTGGCATACATAACTGACAGGGAAAAGAAGCTGCCACCAAGCAATCCTGTGAACCTGGCCATTGTCTGAATTCACCCTGAGTCAAGGATGAACAGACCTGCACCGCTCATATGCTGGCGTTTTCTTTCGTCCGGCGCTGCCACTGCATCTTCTTTTAACCGATCATATGAAGTGCAGAACCAGAGGCTGTCTCCAAAGCGATGAAAACACATGCTTTTATGGGCCAGGAGAGATGTGAAGGCATCTTTCCCCCACAGGGATTCTTTGGCACAGAAAAGACCCAGGCCACTTCATCATACTGTCTCTGCATCTCTGAGCAAGTGCGTCTCAGCCTAGGTATAACAGATTAATCACCGGTTGTCTCATCTGTACAGCAGTTGACTCCGCCAAACAGGACTGTCACTTCTTCCACAGACATGACACAGTTGTCTTTTTGTAAGAGAGACACAGCTGAAGCACTTTCTCCCTCTGACTTGCCACTGGTTCTCATGTATTAGGCAGAAGCGTATTTCACTATATTTCAGCTGAGGGTCCTGTGCATTGCTGACATGAGTTCTTTCTTCAGTGATTTTGGACAAAAGAAAGGTGTGTCAGCCTAGCTTTTTTTTTGCTTGCTTGCTTCTCTCCCTCCTTCCCTCCTTCCCTCCTTCCTTCCCTCCTTCCTTCCTTCCCCTCTTTTTGTTATTCAAACTATTCACATCCAAGTAACCACACATATTTCAACAACTGTAGCCTCTTATTTTCCTGCTTTCAAAATATAATGTGGTATTGAGCTGTTTCCTAGTGTATAAGCAGCAACATGTGCCAATCTCTCTGTCCTTAAAGTTAACAAGACAGTACTATTTTAGTGGGAAGGCAGATTTCAATGCAAATTCTCATTTTCTCTGTATAACATTTATGCAATAAAAATGAGTTGAGTACATGATTTTTCATTTTTGTATAGCTGGGAATTGTAATGCATGAAATGCAGGCAGGAGCATTAATCTCAAGCTGCTCAGAAATGAAATGTCACATGGAGGAACTTGTTCTCTGTTGCTGCTTTCTCTGGCTAGGATTTTCTTTTTTCGTTTTCCCTCCCTGCTTCTTTTGTTAGAAGACACCACAGCACTTCTGATTATGCCAGATTGCCTCACAGCTCTTGGCTTCCATGCTTTTTTTGATTTAGGTATTACAGTTGCAAAATGACATGCCTAAATATTTCCCCCCCTCTTTCTCATCCATCAATTTATGTACTTTTTGCCCACAATGACAACATTACATTATACACAGTTCATCCTATAAAGTCCTGGTCTGAAGGAAATTTTCTTATAGGATCCCCAATTAGGAGTTGAGGTAACACCCCAACTGAATGACTTGTTGCCCAAGTGCTTCTCCAGGGACTATGAGTCACAAGTTGTGGAGACTTGCTCTAAGCCAGGACTGCGAAACCTTTGAACCCCTGGCTTTGCAATTTCCAGTCCAAGTAGCATTGCTCTGATGGCCAAATTTGAACATGGGCCAGTACTGACCCCAAATTAAAATGATCAAAACATTATGGATGTGGACAAGAAAGCTGTAGTCAAGCTGAAGGGGGTTCAGGAAAAAGTGACAAGGATGATCACAGGCCTGGAAACAAAGCCCCGTGAAGAGGGATTGAAAGAACTGGATATGTTTAGGCAGGACAAGGAAAGACTGAGGGAAGACAGAAGAGCACTTTTCAAATGCTTGGAAGGCTGCCACGTAGACAAGGGATGGGACTTTTTCTCAGCCATTCTGAAGTGCAGGGCACAGAATAATGGACTCAAGGCAGATTCTGTAGGGACATCCAGAAATATGTCCTGCTTCTTAGAGAAGTATAGCATGGACTTTCCCACCCTGGACACATTCAAGAGACTGCTGGACAGACGTCCATGAGGGATGCATTAACTTGGAGTCCTGCACTGAGTAGGGGGTTGGATTCAATGACCTTCTAGGCCCTTTCCAATTCTACTATTCTATGGTGCTATGGCTAAACAGAAAGTGTGTTTTCTAAGATCTAGAGGCCTCCATTGCATTCCATAGTGGTACACTTGACATATTGACTGTGCATTGTGTAATGTGTATTTCTTCACACAATGAGCCAGTTCGCATGTTCATGGATCATTGGAAGCTTGCCCTGGTTTAGACAACTCATGGCAACCTCCTGCCCAGGCCTGAATATTCAAAAGGGCCACCAGCACATACCACAACCCATCGCAGTCCTTTAAATAAGCCAAGGCGTCTTGTTGTGATTGGGCAAACCTGGTGCATAAACAGCCTGCCATTGGTGCAAATAGGACCTGAGTTGTACCTGCTGTTAGACAATGCTTGCCTCTGGAAGAAGAAGAAGAAGAAACTGCCACAGCAAATTGATCATGTTGACAAAAAGCTTTGAAGTAGACGGGGAAGGTGTGTCTTCTTTTAGTGGAAGAGAAGCTGCTTTGGAGTTTTGCTAAGCTTTGTGATGGAACAAAAGGAACGCTGGGAAAATATACTGCATTTTTATCATGCATGGTCTTAAAAGCACTATTCATTCTGTATGCTGCTAGAGAAAGCAGTAAGTAAAGATCTCCCATATCAAAATAAAACAGAAAACAAATGGAAGCTATACACACTTCAGAACTCTCCTCTCTGTTTTTCTCCTTGAGGCAAGAACCTTTTGTTCCCCTTCCCTCTTCGTCTCTACCCACAAGGAAAGGAATTGAAAATACTTTTAAAAATAAAAAAGCTTAGGTTATTTGTGCAGAATTTGCTTCAGGCTTGTTTTAGAAGATGACTAAACCTCTCAACAAAAAGTGGATTGGAGCTGAACAGTAAAGTATGTCTCTCCTGTGAAGACATTCAAAATTCAAAGTGTCTTGTAAAACCCTGGTTGAAAACAGTATGTTTTTAAATGGGTCATTAATTGTTCTTTTTATTGTTCTCAGATAGTGCTTTATGATCGTGTTATTAAAATGTCTGTATAAAACAGTGTCGCTATTATCCAGAGGGGCCATATTAAGAGAATCAATTCATAATTGTGGTCCTGATTAGGCCTGCAGCTGGGGCTGAACCCTGAGGCCAAAGTCCCAGCTGCCAACAGGTGGAGGGTTAGGAACCATCATGGGGACACTGGCCAATAAGGCTGGGCCGGTACCCGGTCCAAGATGCGTATGCCAGGACCCACCAGCTGATGCTGCTCATGGCGATTCCCTTTCATCTTAATGTTACGTATTTTCATGTTGGTGCTGCTGATTAGAAATATAGAACTACAGATGTTCTTTTTATGATTTTTACTTTAAATACACTTTTTCTTCCTTTCTATCCTCCTCATGTTGCTTATTCCTAATTTTTTATCAGCTGAGCTCTGCTTTATTCTTGTAACCAAAATTACAAAACTGCCTTGCTCAGAGTGTTTCTTTTTGGTCCCCAGGTGACAACCAGTTTATTCTTTGTTTTCCTTTTGTTTCTGTTTTGTTCCTAAATACCGGGGAAAAAGGATTGCTAGGTGTGTACTTCCCACCTGACATAATGCTTTTATCTCACCCCACCTCCCATCATGCCCACCTCATATCAGATCATTACAGATGTAATCCTATGCCTATTTAGATTTTAAAAATTGAAGTCCTATGATCCTAAGCTGGATGGAGCATGTTGTGAACTGTAACATTTCTTTTTGTCTAAACTGCATAAGATTATATCCTAAATCCTGGTCCTAAAATTACCTAGCTGCACGGCTGCTTATAATCCACAATTTCAGACATTCAAAGGACTTGGCCGTTCCCTTCAGGGGAACAAGGAAAGTTTGGATTCTGCATGCACAATGGCAACCATGTGTGGTTAAGTGAAGCGTGTCTCTTTTCATGGAAGAAATAATGCTTTTCTCTGTGTGTATTTTCTAGATACCAGCTTTGTGTCCTACCTAGAAATGTCAGAGAAATCCACATCAGATCCAAAATAGTTGATCATTCTAGGAATCTGCAGTGGAGCAGTTTTCCAGAGCCACGTGGATTCCATGGAGTTGTGGGACAGTTTTTTTTTTTAAACTTCTTGGAATTTTCTGCAAATGTAGAAAATATGAAACATGTAAAATGTGCATTTCCTCCTATGGACTACAGAATAAAAAATCACATGAGAGGGATTTCCACATGTTTACAAATAAGAATGTGCATAATTGTACATGAACACGAGTGCAAGAAATTGGGGTGGGGGGAATTCTGTTCACAAGTGATGAGTGGAACAAAAGGCACCTGACAATCCATGGAACACAGATGGAATAGACTTTGCAACATTTGTGCTAAATATGCATCCTTGGACTGAACACATGTTACAGTGGGGCAGGAGGTTTACTGGATAATTTTCTTCAGTTTCCAAAATGAGACTGACTTAGTGTGACTGAGACTTCACTACACCGTTTCCAGTCTTGAATATGATTGTCCTCGATGGGATGCAAGACTGGCACATAAAAGATTATGGTAGTGCAGTGAGCTGCCCATTATGCCATCCAGTCCATTCCCCCAGTCTGTTTCCAGCAGCTTTAATCATGTCTGAGGAATTCACTTATGCACCATCAAGTTTCCCATCACATTTCCGCATCCACTCCCCAAATAAACAAAAAACCCTCTGCATGTGAAATGATGGGGGATGGGCTCAAATAAACTGGACAGCTTAGGTCATTTCATCACAGTCAGCAGCACTCTTCATATGGAAAAGAAAGGGTGGGGGGAGAGATTCTTTTCTGCACAATGCCTGAAAGACCAAGCAAGGCAGTAATCCTAAATCCAGGACAATCTATTAAGAACTCAACATTACCAGTCCTGAGACTCAACTGATAAGCACATTCTTCTCTCTGTCTCTCTCTCTCTCATTCTTTCTCATTTTTTTAAAAAAAGATAATCCTCTTAAGGATTGGGCTAAGTAATGAAAGGGTGGGATGAAAGATGCCTTTTTATTACTAGCACATAAACTGCTTGTGTAAATGTTTCATTAACACACTGCTTGATCAGTATTAATTTCTCCCTTTCCCCTCCCCTCCCTTCCTATTCCAATACTTCTGCTTCCTGCATTGCTCTGAGATACAGTCTGTCTTTGAATAAGCAGGCAGTGTGGGGAAGGACCCTACTTTAGTAAAAATGTTTTCTTCCTAGACACTTTAAAAAAACTGTTTCAGGAATGGACAACCTTGTTTGGACCACTGAGCATGTTGGGCAATTTGAGAAAACTGTCCCAGCACCACTGCAAATTGGGCACCGCGAAGGAATGCACTGGCCTGCCGCCACCTACCAGATTCATTTTCGAAACTGCCTCTGAGCCTCATGTGTGGCCCAGAAGCATTTGGAGCAAAGGCAATGGGGGCAGCTAGAGCACCTTACTGTGAGGCATTCCTAGTTGCCAGGAAAATGCCATTATTAAAGCAATGATAACCGTTCAAGATAGGGCACCTTGGTAGGGCATCCCAGGATACCCTCTGCCCATGAGCACCGCTGCCTGTGTTTGATATGTTTCTTCAAGTTATTTGCAAGCTGTGTTGAGAATGCTTTTTCTTGTTTCTTTTGTTTTTGCATTTTGGGTGGTGGTGGATAGTTTTGGCAGTGGAGACTGATGGAAACAAGGAAGGTGAGATTTTATGGTAGAGGTCCTCAGACTTTTTCAGCAGGGGGCCAGCTGAAAGGTGCCAGTGCCAGCCGCGGTCCAGAAAGGTGGTGCTGGTGGGGGTGCATGTGGGCCGGAGAGGGGATGGGGGTGCTGTGTCCGGGTGCGTGTGCTGAGGCGGGGGCAGGCCACATGACGAGGCGCGGGTGGGCAGGCACGCATGGCGAGGGGAGGGGAGGCAGGCGCACGAGGCAGTGGCTCACATACGCACATACAGAGCTTCAACTGGGTGTTTCTTCACACAAGCATGAAATGTGAGGTACAGTGCAGGAGCCATCTTCAGACTGGGTTCAAGCATCAAGATAAGGTATAGCGGCTGATCAAGTTGTCTGAACCTGGCTAAAATGGATGAACACACCAAGCTGTTGGGTTTAGACAACACGGCCCTTCCTTGGTTAAGCAGCCACCATGGCTAGCTGTGGTGCATGAAATCACTCCTTGTGTTCAGAAATCAAGGGAAGCAGGATTGTACCCTTTTGTCCCCTCTCAATCTCAATCTGTACAATAGAGGATATGGACGGCCTCTAAACAGTTATAGCTACACACAGTGGATTGCGAACTCTGATTATGCCATTTTCCTGATGAGTCAAGAGTGTCTAGTTTGTTTCCTCTTCAAGTCATATTGTGATGATCTGCCTTTTGTAGCTGTGGTCCCAATACTTTTCCAGTTAACATTATGTAAATCAAATTGGAATGTGGCACTTAGCATGGATTTCCCCTGTTTGCAGAATCAGACAAAGACTTAATCCAAAATGTTTGTCATATTTTTCAGGAAACAGAGGTTAAGTAGTTTTAGTACCGTGGAACCCAAAACTTGCTCAGCAGATTTAGAGGAGGAAGAGAAGGATAAATAACACCCTCCCATTTTCCCATTGTTTGTTCAAGCACAACACACCACTGATGCAGTATGTTTCAGTTCGTCATAGTGATTCACATATTTTATTGAAAAAACACTCTCAAGAACCTTTACGGTAGAGAAGTATTGTTGTTGGAATGGAATTTGCTGGACTGAACTCCAAACCAATGTGGTTTTATATGGGAGTGTCCCACTGAATCTTCCAGGATTTTTGTCTGAATAAATATGCATAGGATTAGGCCTTGCAGGCTGGACCAGGGTTCAGGGCTGAAGTTCAAACTCCATAGCATGTGTGTATGATCAATTTCACAGTGTTTCTACTGTTATTTAAAGGCAGCTGAAAGATCCAACTTGCTCATTGTACTTTTAGCTCCTTCGCTACACTAGCTCACAATTTCTGTGGGGCAATGATACTTATGCTCAGTGCTGTCTCGGAGGTGTCAGACGTCATTGAACATGTATAATTTGGTTTCCAGGTTAAAATCAGGGTGTGCACAGGATTCAGACAAGTCCTGAGTCAAATTAAAGGAACCAGTGCCAAATCTGGATATTCAGAAGTTTCTTACACAAGTTGGCGCTCCAGAGTGGCACAGCAAGGCAGATAATTTGTCTGCAAAAAACAAAAGGAAAAAGAGAAAAGATTACTTTGTCTTCACATTTTCATATAGGAAAAATGCTGAGATTGGGCAAGAAATGGAAGGGGGCAGGGTTGAATGATTGACAGGTCTACCCTTCAATCCCAGTAGATGATTTACTGGAGTGCCTAGCAAAAAATCTCCTGCACACACAATACACACAATAAGATTTTTAAAAAAATGACATCACCCTTAGTGCATCCCTCCAGGAGAACCATGGCTGCTTAGAGTTTTTTCCCCTTCGTTTTTCTACTCCATAATGTCTTGTTACTCATGAAGAATGGTGGGCAGCTTGTAACAGTTAAAATCATAAAATACAGAATGACGAAGCATAGGATACACCTTTTCACATTTAAAAATCTTTTTTAACATCTAAAACATGGCCCCATAAAACCTAACTAAGAATCAGCTACAATGTAAAGATTTAGTTTGAACAGATTACAAAACAGTAAAATTAAAGAACTGGGGAAGAAGGAGTTTTTTTGTATTCCTGCCACTGAAAAGACCATGTCAGCAGGGAAATCTTGTAGTTGCGGCCCTACTACTGAAAAGACCCTCTCGTTCGTAGCCATCCATCTCCCCTCCTTCAGCATGAACATTAGGGTCCAGGCAGGAGTTGATCCTTCAGGTAACCCAGTCCCAAGCCCTAAAGGGTTTGAAGGGTCCTGCTAGCACTGGCGTGACCTGTCCTTCTCTGCAGGTGGAAAAGATGTTTTCAAAGGGAGCCCTGTGGACAGCACATTGTAGTAATTAAGTGTTTTCATATTACTTCCTGTTAGGTGAAAGAACAGGCTGAACTCTTCTACCAGGGACCTGAGGCCAGCACAGCTCATAAATATGTCACTCTTAACATTTGCCTGCTTGCTGTTATGATCTTATTTCAATGTGAAAAGACTAATTTGGATCAGCAATTCTCCCTCACCGGCGTAAATACATAAATATATTATAGTAAGAACTAAAAAAAAATCAGCAACTCATCAATACTTTTACCAAGCCACTTGGATTTGTATTGACTAAAATTGGACTGCTAATTCATATACATCATTGTTTACTTTGCAACCCTTTTAACCTAGTTTTATGATTTATAGAAATAGTGATTCAATTTTCTCCTAAGAAATGGTCAGCTATGACCTTCCCCATAGTCTTTATTGCTTCCAAAACAATAAAGCTGAAAGAGGAAAGCTGTTGTCATCACAATGCAAATATATGGCTCCATAAATGTGCATATGTACTTCTCCTTTTTTCTTCCTCCCCCCCCCCACCGCCCCCAAGCTCTCTTAGTAACAGGTAATAGCTGTGTTGATCTGCCAGATAAAGAAAGGACAATAAATTATCTGAGTGTGTTGCTAATGTGTTTGTGGCAAACCATTGATTATATCAGGGAAGAAACTCTTAGAGAAGCATTTGTCCAAGTCTCTTTCACATGCATGTAAATGTAGCTGTATTGGTTTCTAGCAAGATTCATGTAGAAAAAATTCGGGCAAATCTAGCTGAATATTTAAGGCTCAGTTGTGGAATGATTCTTTATGGGGAAATGTATAAATGCAGTGCTAACCACCACAAATTGGAAAAGGCTTGTTTCTTCCTAATGCAAATAATTGTAAAGCTTACATTTGGAACAAGTTTAATATTTCATTTGATGTTACATCAAATGCAGGCCTGAAAACACTTTGGCAACTCATTCACTTTAAGCAGCTCAGAAATCATGGGCTGCAACTAGACTAAGTTTGGCAAACTTTGTTTCCTTGGAAATCACTTGGATTAAAGTCAAGGCTAATTAACTTGTCCCATTGGTTTCCATTGAACTTGTTCAACTTGCCCTAGATCCAACCCCTGGATCTTAATGATATCTTAATGTTTTTTTAAAATTTATTTACTTCTTTATTTGGTAGAGGGGAGATGGGAGAAATAGCACAAAATTTATATCTTATTGCTTTAACTACAAGCTTTGTTCCTTGTTTAGAAAGGAAGGGTGGGATTTAAAAACTTATAAATGAAAGTAATTGTAGCTCACACACACACCCTCCACCCCTGGGTGGTTTGCATGCCTAAATCTTTAAAAAGCCACAAAATGAAGTAGAGCAAACTCAGGCTTGCTCTCCTCCCTTCTTTCACATCTTTTTTCAAACTCATAAGGAAGAAGAGCCCCTCCATTGAGCTGCACTCTCAAGAGCTGGCATCACATCCTACTAATGTATAACACCAGGTCTTCTTGGCCTTCATTAGCTTCCAATCCGTTTTGCTCATGTTATCTGTTTATGTCTGGCATTACACTTTTTTCTGCCAGGTGGTTTATTGGATTTTAGTATAAATTATACAGTTTAGGTTCTTTAGCTTTTCTTTGCTAGTGCTCCTGCAAAAGCCTGGCTGAGCTCATACATAACACAACACATTTTATTTGTTAGTGCACATATAACACCTCGTGTCCTGGGCTCACAGGTTTGTGTGTTTTCCATGCATGTATGCATGCATTCCATGCTTTTCCATCTGCCCTCCAAACAGCAACATGTATCGCATCAGCCCCTGTGGTTCAGAATCCATCTTAGGGGTTGACTTGCCTGGTTCCTCAGCGCCCCCTGCCCCAGCTCTGCTGGCGAGCCCCTAGCTAGCCACCTTCTTGCTTTTGCTTTTCCTGCTGCTCCGCAAAGCAACTGCTCCAGAGAAGCGCATCGGGGACACTTACAGCTGCTGCCCTGCTCTGTGCCAATGTGCAAGCACACCACCCATACACACCCCTGCACATGTGCCCGCCGCACACGCACCTGTGCTCAGGATAGATGCATGCTGCAGCCTGCCTCCCCCTGCAGCCAGGCACATGGAGGGCATCGGTACAGGTACGCTGTGCCAGGGATGGAGGGACAGCCCTCTGCTTGGAATCCTGCAGGGATGCCAGGGACAAGATAGGCGCGGCGCAGTGGGCAGGGGAGAGTGGGAGGCTTGGGCTTCTCAGGGTGGTCACTTGCTGGCGATAGCCCTGCACAGCCCATGTGGTCCTGCTCTGTAAAGCTGCCCTCACAAGAGGAAAGTCCTAGCTCCCGAGTGGAAACACGCAGCCACTTCAAGGCATTCCTCCAGCAGGGGCAGTGATCGCACTGGAGTACCACCTGTGGCTACCTTTGTGGTCGCTGCTGCTGGAGACGGCATGGAGTAGCGCCCCACTGCTGCCATATTCCAGAGCTGTGGCTGGGGCATGGGGAGGTCAGGGGGTGGGCAGATGGAAAAAGCAGCACAAGGCAGCCAATCGGAGCTCAGCTCCAGCTACCTCAGCAGTTCCTAGGGAGACTAGGACTAGGAAAATGAGCATCTGCTGTTGCTGCAGCCATTCTTGCTGCCAAACTTGATGGGAAATGCAGAAACCACAGATAAATATTGTAACTGGATACGCACATAACAACAAGCAATTGTGAAGCATGGAAACCTTGCAACAAGCCATTGATTCTCCATGGGGATTCATAGAAACCAAACATGCCACACTTGACCAGGGATGTTATATTCAAATCTAATGACAAGTTGTGCTTGCACCGTTTCCACCAAGGTTGTCATTATGATGAACAGAGTCCCTAAGATGTGTGTGGGTTGACTAATAAATATCATAAAGGAACTGTGGCTTGTTTAAAGTGGGATTAAGGGAAATCAGAACAGAATCAAATTGAGGTTTAAGTTCCCAGTTTGTTCCCAAGCCATAGTTACCCATGTTTAGATGTCACCAGGAACAATGTTTAGCTTGAAAAGTGGAAAGAGGCTTCTGCTTTCTCTCTCTGGTGCCTACGTCATGATGAATGGGAAAGTGGAACAGGCAAGCTCACCAAAGTTCATTTATGTAGCAGGAAGCCATGGTTTCCTGTGATGTTTGAACCAAGCCACAGTTTCAGAACAAATTAATATGTATTGCAGCATTGTTTTAATTCTGTGCATAATTAGCATTACTATTTTAATATTGGTGTGATTACTATCAATACCAGATTTTATCTGTTACATGATTATAAGCAGCAAATAAATATGGGGTGCAAGAAAATAAACCAGCTGCCAAGTAGCTTCTTGCACTGAGATTGTATCAGGGAGGATTGAGCTGTTGACAAACAGAATATTCTTTGTGGCTCCAAGAGATCACATCTGCAGGGGAGCCAAGCCAGAAAGCTTAGGCACACTCTTGGACTAGTCAGCATCTCACAGTTAATTAAAGGAGTGAGTGGAAAGCATCAGGGCTTGTTCCCCCCTACATGAATAATTCACCTCTGGTATCCATTATTAAAGCCTGTTACTTCACCACAATGATTTCCAGCCTGAGATGGATTGGTCTCAGAAATGAGAGATAAATTGCAACAAGGCCTACAGCTATATTAATAAATTGAACTGAACATTTATTTGCTCATCTAATTAGAACTGTAGTTTTTCCAAATAGTGTAGTAATGCATTACCTTGACAGCCTTTACCTGCTGTAAGATATAATTAACAGAAGAGCTATTTCTTTAAAAATCCACATTCACTTAAATATTTGCCGGCTGGGGTGGTTCATTGTGAGAAAGGCTTATTTTTAGATGCAGCATCCCACAGATCTACTGTATTACATAATAACCAACAGGTATTCCTCTGATCAGCATTTGCTTGCAGGGCCGTATGACAGGGTTTGTACCACTGTGGCGGCGTGTTTAAGTTGTGGCAAGTGCCAGGCACTGTTGGCCTACCTACCTATGGCAGCACAGCATCATGCTGTCCGAGCCCAGGTGGCATGGCCTGCTGGAGGGGAAACCAACCCACAAACAACCCAAAGGCTGTTTGGTTTAAGCTGCAATGAAGGTGCCAACTGGATCTCTGTCTATGCAACCATCATGGAACACCAGTGGTGAGCACCAAGTTTTAGCTACCTTGACCACCATTTTCTTGATAGCCAGGATACAAATCAAATAAAGGAGGGGGGAAGCATACTAAAAGTGAATTGCTAGGAAAGAAGCTGTGGGGGAATTTGGAGAGCACTAGAGAGCAAGGGGAAAAGGAACCTGATGTAAGCAAGAGGGCTTGTTTAGTGAGCTATGCATATTCATTCCACTTGTATCCTAGGAGCTGCAGCCAAGATGCAGGTAGATGTAAGAAGAGGCATTTTGAACATGCAGTTAGTGGTGTATCTGGCCACTGTTGTTTCTCTTCTCCTAGGAATTCAATTTGCTTCTGTTACACCAGGGTCACAGATTGGGAAATCGTCGTGAACATTACATGTCTGCTTTGATGCCAAGGGTCAGTGCATTAGTACAAAGGGGGAATAAATCCAGTGTGCCAGCACACCAAGTGATATTTAAATCATTTCAAGTGAGCGACTGTGGGCTCCTATTCTTAGTTTCCATCTGGACAGGCAGAGGCAAATCAAAGGAGAACTTCACACATGAATATTCAAGGCAAAGGATGGCTTCATTGTCAGCTCTAATTGCTAGTTTTACCTTATTAGTAGAAGCTTTTCCGAAGCTGAGGCTGACATCCATTTGTTTGCACACTGTTATTAGTCAAGACTCAGTGAAATCTTGTAATTAACACCTCCACATTATCTCATGCAGGGAAAGTAAAGACAAACACATATGACTCACTTTGTTTCAGCTTTGTTCTTGTTTTGCTATACCCAAGTACTTAAGATGGAGTGTAAGCTCATCAGAATGCCAGATGGGATGAAGGATGAACAGAAACCACAAAAGGTTTTGGGGGGAAAGCAGCACAGGGAGTTCATTACTCACCAAACACTAATAATTGCCCATCAGGTTTAAAACCACCAGACACATCAATGTGTCTTGAAGGTATGCACTTTGCACTGTATTATCTGGCAGGCATTGCAACCATTACAAAATCACAGAATCTTATTTCTGCAGAGTTGTGTGAGATAGATGGCCATTTTAATTTATCTTTCACCCAGACAGTCATCCAAGGAACACAGGGACTATACATGGCTCTCTGCTTACCTCCACCTGATCTCACAGCTATCCTGGGAGAAAGATTGGACTAGGAGACCGTGGATGGTCCAAGGTCACTCAGGGATCACCAGGACTGAGTGGGGGCTAGAGTCCAGATGTCCCTGGTCTTGGTCAAACACTCTACCAAAGCTTTCCTAGCCTGATGCCTTCCAGATAGTTTTGGACTTCAACTGATATCATTCCCAGCTTGCATGGCCAATGGGCAAGAAGGCTGGGTGTTGTTATCCACAACCTCTGGAAGGTTCAAGCTTAAGGAAAGTTTCTCTCACCATTTTAGCATGCAGGCTTTCTTCAGTTGCTTGGAGAGCAAAAGCAACAACAGAGTCTTATGGCACCTTAAAGAATAATACATGTATTTTGGCATGTGCTTTCATGGACTAGGAGCTTTTCTACATGAGGCTGATAATCTGTTGTACTTATGTTTGAGTTTCGTCTCAGAATTGGAACCCTAGCCAAACTGAGCTTTTGCTTCTCCATGTTTCTGCTTTATAACCTCTAGGCAGCACCATGCTGTAGCAGAATAATGACATTACACAAGTAGGGGAAATGTTATCATTTGCTTTCAGAAATGATGCTCAATTTCCCACACTTTTAAAAAGGTGCTTTTTAAAAGGGTCTAAAGATGCTATAAACAACCATGAGTAAGAAATGACAAGGTCACAATTATTGTAGAAAAGGCTCATCATGTAAAAAGGCCATTACAAACATCAAATGAATCACAGTCCATGACTTGCATAGAAAAGAGTGGCTGAATTCTATAGTTTCTCTGTGACAAAATAGTCCAACGCTTGAAATCTGCCCACATAAGTTATGGAGATGCACATAATCAGTGCCTGCTTGCTTTATGTCCCATCTAGGCACCAGTCGCCTCTGCAGGCTGGTTGCTACTCATAGCAGCACAGGGCAAGCTGGCCTTCCTGTTCTCCTGTAATTTCCTATCAGTCTCTTGCTGTAATGATCAATTATCCTGAACCAACCATCTGTGCTTTGTGGCATCTGAGGAAGAGGCAGATTTGAGATGAGGTGTGTCTCATGCGAGGGAAGTGCTTGCGAGCCCTTTACATGGATTGTGTAAACAAACTCAAAAGCTGTCTTCAGATGAAAATGTTTAGGTTCCAGAAGCTCTGCTAGGCTTTGCTCATGTTGCTCTTTTATTTTGCACACTGCCATTTCTTCCTGATATCACATTATGGGAGGAAGAAAGAGGAGATGCTAACAATTTAACAGCATTGTTCTCTTCCACTGTTAACCTATTCCCAAAACAATAAGAAATTCTATTGTTGGGGGAGATGGTGATGATAGAACAGATTATTCACAATGCTTACTCAGAAGCAAGGTTCACTGAGTTCAGTGGGAAAGTGTGTATTGGATTGCAGCCTCTGATAATTATCCAAGCTTGTTTAAACCATGAAAATGCCCCGATTTTTTTTTAAAGAAGCAAGCCACATATAAGCCATCCCACATTATAAAAGTAGCCATTTGGAGAGGGAAATCATTTAGAATGAAGGAAGTCTAAGTGTCTGCTTTCTAAAATGTCTCTTCGTCAATACAGGGAGAGGTCATAACGAAGCTCTTTAGCTGATCCATTTTGCATCTTTACAGCTATTGATCTAACAACTCTCTCTCTCTCTCTGTGTATGCATGCACACACAGCAGATTTATTACCATTAAGAAGAGATTTTTGAAAATAATTAGGGCTCCAGTGCCATTGTATTACTGCAATTTGAAGAAAAAAACTTTGCTATTGTGATTCCAAAGGCTGTTTTCTTTTAAAATTCAAATGTCTATAAACATATAAAGTAAAAAACAAGAAATCATAGTGAATTGTAATATGTCTCTCATTTATGCCATTCAATTTTTCACAGTGTAATCAAAACCATATTATCTTTAATGAAATACTCTGAGTATATCTATGGTTCCAGAAAGTTATATTCCATTTCCACCATAAATTCCTTAGTTCTTTTCCTTCCCCATGTAAGTGGTATTTTCACTAAAAAAAAAAAAAAGCCCTTTGTTAGCCTCTCTTCCGTCTAGTAAATTCTTACATACAACTAATATCATAAGTCTTTTATCCAGTACAAAGACAAAACCATTAGACTGATTGAAATCATATGGCATCATGTGTGTTCTGGCTATACCATATGGCTTGCTAATACGTTAAAAAAATGCTTAGGATCTAGAGTGCTCTGCGGCGAAAATTTTTGCCACCCTCATTCCAACATTACTGTAGAATCCTTTTCAAGTTTAGAGGGGGAAAAAGGCTTTTAGCACCAAAAAAAGAAGAAGAAGACTTAAAAGTTCTGCTTCACATGTGCAAGCGACTTTTGTACTCCTGGCTTACAGCGATGAAATCCACTATAAAACTCAACTTGTCTACCATGGAAGTCAAACACTCATGGACACAACCTGTTCCATATCTGAAACACAGAAAAGCTCACAGCGCCAAGTTGCTAGGTTGAAATCCAATTGTCTGTTGAAGGTTGCTTGTTCTTAAAGATTGCAATGCTTTAGAGTTTGGCATGAAAACTATAATATGATATATTGTAACACTTGAACAGCGTTTCTGAAAATACCATTGCTCACCTTTGGGGTAACAAGCCAAATCCTACATAAGTACAGTAGGAAAATTGGAATGTATATGTTAAGCCTGTCCCCATAGCTCTTTGCTTCTCTGTAGATCAATGGGACATGGACTTATCGGGCAGATTTGCATGGAAACCTGTAAGCATCTTTGGGTGAACACACTTGCAAACTTTCTCAAGCTCGGGAACCTTGGGCTGCCAGTTGCAAGGAAGTTTGGAAGCATGTTCAGCTGAACACACTTAAACCTCCTCCAGGTTTTGATGCGAAATGCCTCTGCGGGCTTTAGTGCTAAAGGTCTGCAGAGCTGCAGGTGCTCCCAGGGGTGTGCAGGTGAAATGCCTGCATTGGGATTCAGCAAGTCCAGCTTCCTATGCAATAGTCAGGGCCAAGCAATCCTTTACAGGATGGTGCAGCCAACTTTCCTGTGTGTGTTCTTTTCTGAAATAGCTATTAGAAGAAAATATTGCAACCATCATTTTAAACTGTCATTTAATTGTGTTTTAAGTTATCGTTAATCATTTAGTTTAGGATAGAAAGAAAAGAAAAAGGAAATTATGATTCATTTTTCCCCTGAAATGTTGGTAAGAATTTTTGAGCAAAAATGCCCATATAGGCAATATTTTTATTCTTTAGCTCAGTGCTGTTACTACAGTGGTACCTCGGCTCACGAACACCTTGGTTCACGAACAAATAGGGTCACAAACAAAAATTACTCAAAATTTTTGACTTGGGTAGCGAACACCGCTTTGGGTGGCAACCAAGATCGCAGCCATCTCCCCCTGTGCCCTGGAGTGGGGAGATGGCCATGATCCCAGTTGCTTTTGTGCAGGGAAGGCGTGCTTGATCAGAGGGGCACTGCTGCAGGAAAGACGGGAGCAGCAAAGCAGAGCCGCAGGAGAGATGGCCGAGCTTCTGCCTGTCTTTCCTGCAGGAGCACGACTCTGATCAGGCACGCCTTCCCTGCAGGAATGGAAATTACCCAGGGTATTTGCCAATTTAAATAGCACACGGGGGAGGGTATCTTGCCTGTTGATTTTTAGCTGACCTAGAAGTATGGAATGGATTTAGTTGTTTAGTTGTAAAAATATGGTTTTGATTTTTAATGTAATAAACAAATTTAATAAAAAATGTAATTTTATCACATTTTATTGTTGAACTAGCCTATATTGCATTTTATTGTATTTAGTAGTTCTGTTTACCACCCAAAGAGCTTTGGTTAATGGGAGATAAGGAAAGAAAGAGAGAGAGAGAGAGAGAGAGAGAGAGAGAGAGAGAGAGAGAGAGAGAAATTTAAATGCATCTCTTAGGGCTTAGCTACTGGCAGAAAGGGTTTAAGCTAGAATGTGCTGGTGTTTGGGGTATTTCGGCCCCAGCACCTCTGCCTTCAGTCCCTCCCGCCACTGGAACGTGGTCCCTTCTGTGCCAGCTTCTGCAAGTGTGGATTCTACCCTCAGGCTGAAAGATGCTCAACAGCCCTGCAATAGAGAAGAGTGCTTGCCAGGATACTGAGAGGACCAGATTCAGTCCCTAGGGCACAATTAAGGAGCCAATACCTAGTCACCCATGAAGCTCACTGGGAGGTCTGAGGTACAAGGCTATCTCAGAGGACAAACTACCAGTGCCATACATCCATAAAGCCCCTGGGCAGATCCTTTGCAAAGATGGGGGCTCATTATGAACATCGCTGTTCCTCTCCATTTTGGCAGATGAACTTCTTCAGAGAAGAAGCTCAGGGAGATACCTGTGGTTCTCTTCTCACCTTTCCTTTTTCATGTCCCCTGTGAGATGAGGAAAGAAGAGTGAAATTAAGTGGGGACTTATTTCTTTATGTACATCCTGCCATTTTTCTCACAAAGTACCAAAAGTGATTCATCATTCACCTCCCCTTGCTGTCAATCCCCACAACAACAACCCTATGAGGTAGGTTGGGCTGAGAGTTTGTGACCAGCCAGAGTCACCCAGTTGGCTTCATGGCTGAGCAGGGACCAGAGTCCAGAGCACCTGAGCCCTGGATTGCCTACACCACACTGCATCTTAAGGTCCAGTGGTATACATCTGACCATGAAAAGAATGGGCCAGTCTCTGCCAGTGTGGCATTCCATGTGTGCCTCAGACCCTCTCCAGTACTGTGTTAGTCCTTAAATGAACAGCAACTGTGCTATGGTAATTTTGCTATTATCATAAAAGAATTGAAGTGGGAGGAGAGCATATTTAATGTTAAAGACATCTGAATATTCATTGCAAAGATATTGGTTGTTACAAGCAGTTAACATCCATTTTGTTGGTTGACCTCCCATGAAAGGTTAATAGCCTAAAATCTGGTCATTAAGTGTGGTAACAAATGTTTTTCGGGGAAGTTATTGCTTCCATAAACTCCAATCAATGGCTCATAGGCAGCAGCCTCTGGTTCAGTGTTCTGACTAATGAAGAATTAACTATTTCCAAGCAGTTAATAAAGACTTTTCACCAATCTGATGCAGAACATGATTTCCTGGCTTTGTAATTAATGTATTATCCCCAGGGTGCTAACGAACTCCCACATAAGCGGACCAAGATTCTACCCTCCAAGATATGACAAGCCGTGAATGTAATACTGTTTCAGCTGAGAATAGGCTGGCTATTTAAACCAAACAAACAGGTTCTCAGGAATAAGAAAGAGTGTTGAGTCTTTAATGAATATTTGCTTACCAAATCATACTGACAGTGTTTAGTTATGACTGGATTTTTTTCACTCTGGTTTCCAGCAAGCTGGAACTTGAAGCCAATTAAAGGAGCTCTGAAGGCAAACAAATGCAGCAATAAGGTAGGATCTGCTTGACACCCTTGCATGGAAACCATGCGCAGTGCTCATAACTGTATGCTCCAGAAGGGCTCTGTGGGGCGAGTGCACCTAAATGGCCTTATGATGCAGTCCTACACATGTCTCCATGAACACAGGCCTGGCAAAGTTCAGTTGGAGTCACTCCCATGGAAGTTCACAGAGTAGCAGAGCCTCAGGGCAAATTGCATTTTGGAGAAGCTCTTGGGGCTGCATGCCAGCAGTGAGGGCAAGGCAAAGGCATGAGTGGCAGACCCTAAAGACAAAAATGCCAGCAAGACTTAAAGCTCTTACAGCCAGTTACAAAGTCGACAGAGAAACGTTTCAGCCTCTTACAACTGGGGGGTGGGCAGTGCATGAACGCCTAGAGTGGTGGTGGGCTTCCACTACACTAGAGAAATTCAAGGTGAACCTGGGCAGCCATCTGAGTGGGATGGAGTAAACTGGTGTCCTGCTACAGCAGGAGGTTGGACCCGATGGATTTCGTGGTCCCTTTCAACTCTACTATTCTATGATTCTATGAAGAAATCAAATCAGTTAATCTTGAAGGAAATCAACCATGTCTGTTCTTTAGAAGGACAGATACTGAAGATGAAACTCAAATACTTTGGCCACTTAATGAGAAGGAAGGACTCCCTGGAGAAGACCCTGATGCTGGGAACGATTAACAGCTAAAGAAGAGGAATGTAGAGGTTGAGGTGGCTAGATGGGGTCACTGGGGTGGTGGGTATGGGCTTGGGTGGACTCCAGGGGATGTTGGAGGACAGGAGAGCCTGGAAGAATGTTGTCCATGGGGTTGTGATGGGTCGGACATGACATTATTTATTTCATTTTTTAATTATTTAGAAAATTTGTAAGCCATCCATCACAGTTGTCTCTGGATGGCTTGCAACATTACTTCAGATCCTAAATAAAATAAATTAACTATTCCACAACTAAGCATAAAACCAATCTATTTAAAATAAGTTAAATAAATCTAATACAATTAAAATTACTTTATGGTAAAATATTGGTCAAATAAAAAGGTCTTGACCTGGCGCCGAAAAGCATATAATGACGGCGCCAGGCGGACCTCTCTAGGGAGCGCATTGCGTAGTCGGGGCGCCACCGCAGAGAAAGCTCTCCTCCGAGTACTCTGTCTCCTGACCTCTTTCAAAGAGAGTTCCTGGAGAAGAGCCTCTGCTGCTGATCTTAGGGGGCAGGAAGGCAAATATGGAAGCAGACATTCCTTTAGGTATCCTGGTACCAAGCCATTTAGGGCTTTATAGGTAATAATCAGCACCTTGAATTGAGCCCAGTCTTTTATGGGAAGCCAATGGAGCTGACAGAGGACTGGAATTATGTGAGAATAACGACCAGTCCCCAACAGCATCCTGGCAGCTCTATTTTGCACCATCTGAAGTATCCGGACTGTCTTCAAGGGCAGCCCCACGTAAAGCACGTTACAGAAATCCAACTGGGAAGTAACCAATGCATGTGTTACTGTTGCTAGGCAACCCTCCACGTAGGGACACAGCTGGAGGATTAGCCAAAACTGAAGGAAAGTGCTCCACGTCACCACTGTCACCTGGGCTTCCAAGGACAGCTCCGGGTCGAGGAGCACTCCCAAGCTGCAGACACTGTCCTTTAGAGGAAGTGCAACCCTGTCCAGGGTAGGGCCCAAGTCACCTACCCAGGAGCTCGAATCACCCACCAACAGAACCTCAGTCTTATATGGACTGAGCTTCAGTTTCTTGGCCCTCATCCAGCCCATCACCTCGGCCAGGCACTGGTTCAGGACAGCCACTGCCTCACCTGGATTAGGTGAAAAAGAGAGGTAGGGCTGGGTGTCATCAGCATATTGAGGACTCCGCAGCCCAAACCTCCTGATGACCTCTCCCAGCGGTTTCATGTAGATGTTGAATAGCAAGGGGGACAAAATGGAGCCCTGAGGTACTCCATTGCTGAATTGCCATGGCACAGAGCCAAAGTCCCCCAGCACCACCTTCTGGAATTGGCCGGCAAGGTAGGAGCAGGACTACTGCCAAGCAGTGCTTCCTACTCCCAATCCCACCAGCCTAAGAAGACACCATGGTCAATGGTATCGAAAGCCACTGAGAGGTCCAGGAGAACCAACAGGGATGCACTCCCCTGTCCCTCTCCCTGCACAGGTCATCATACAGGGTGACCAAGGGAGATTCAGTACCGTAACCGGGTCTGAAGCCAAACTGAAATGGGTCCAGATAATCAGTTTCATCCAAGAGAGCTTGGAGTTGTCCTCCCACCACCCGATCCAACACCTTGCCCAGAAATGGGGTGTTGGCCACCGGTCTGGAATTGGCGGCCATCTCTTGACCCAGGAACTCCTTCTTTAGGAAAGGCCTGATTACCGCCTCCTTTAAAGGAGTGGGCACCTGAGCCTCCCTCAGTGAGACATTAATAACCTCTTGGATCCAGGAACCAATCCCGTATTTGGCTTTGGCAAGTAGCCATGAAGGGCAAGGGTCAAGGAAGCAGGTGGTAGGAAGTACTTGTCCAAGCACCTTGTACTTGTCCAAGACTTTGCGACTAAACAAAACAAAAAAATGAAAGACCGAAAATTCCTGAACTATCAGTGTTTGGGAAAATGGGCTGTGGCCCTTTCAGGAACCATACAGGACAACATTCAGTCCCAGGGGCACAATCCAATGTGGCTCTTAGTCCTGCTGATTCTCCCCCCACCCCCACACACGCATTCTCTTGTGCAAGTCCCCCCTCCCACTACTTGTACAACAAGGATTTAATGGTTTCTCCCTGAAACAAGTAGAAATGCTCATTCCTGGAAGGTAAATCCCATACAAGGTTTCTGCTCAATATAGGGCTTCCTTTAGGAAGCACTAAATCACCCTTGTGTAAGTGGTGGGTGCCATTCATGCAACTGAATCAACAGGGCCTCCTTGTGGAATGAGAATCAGCATGGCAGAAAATAATTGGTGGGAGCCAAAATGCTCTGTTGGTTGTGCCCTGGTATATAGGATCGCTGTCTCAGACTAACGCTTTGCTTTGTTTTTGATAGAAAGGGCATCTAGTATGGATTAAAGTAACCTTCCTGCTAAGGCCCAAGGACATGACTATGCTTTGAAGGCAAAATAAGCTTGCTTTTACCAGTGAATGATGAAGCCGCAGCGTTAAGAGCAGCAAAAACTTATCCTGGCATATGCATCTGGGTAAAGTGTGGCCTAGCTGAAATCTGCCTGGGGAAGCAAAGTCCTAAGCAGTAAGAGACCTGACCGAGCCCTCTGCATGAGTCGATCCCTTGTCTGGGTGAAAGGATCAAGCAACATTAGGCAAAGCCTGCACAATTTATGAGCCACCCAACCCAACCCAACCCATCTCACTGACCAAGCGTGGTGACTCAACAAGGCTAATCTCCTTCTTTTTGTTGCCTGGCCATGATGGGAACAGCAGGGACTGTGATTGGTGAAGTCCCGGAAATCCCCCTGCATATAAGAATAGGGACCGGATTGGCTCCAGATTTGGAGTGGGATGGTAGGTTTTGGGCAGGATTCCTTCTGCAGACTCCATGCTTGATGGTGCACAGCTTTTGGCCAACCTGGTCCCTTTCTGCATGCATCTTCCACTCCTTGAGGCCAATCCACAAGTTTCTTTTGCCTAGCACAGCCATGTCCTAGGGAGATGCCTATCTTTCTTGACAGCCCTCTATTTGAAGGGCAGCGAGAGGGAAGGAAGGCCTCTCAGCCTGAGCCCCATGTTAGGAGAAAGCACCATAAGAATGGAGATGAGGGGAGACTGGCTTATGCTAGACAGTCTGAGTAGGCCAGAGGTCGGCAACCCACGGCTCTGGAGCCACACGGGCCTCTTGAATCCCTCTGCTGTGGCTCCATCGCTCACAGCTGCCAATCTGCGACATACGCCTGCACAGCACAGCCTCCGAACTGCGACACACACAGCACAGCCACCGATCTGTGACACGTGCCGGCACAGCACAGCCCCGATCTGTTTCATAAATGCAACACACTATAGATTGTTTTATACATAGCATAAAGGTAAAAAAGGATATATGCAGTGTTATTTTCATTTTAGAGGTCAAAAGAATTTTGCGGCTGCCAGTGTTTTCTTTTCTGTGGGAAACGGGTCCAAATGGCTCTTTGAGTGTTAAAGGTTGAGAACCCCTGGAGCAGGCTCTTGAGTCACTCCTTCAGTCTTCCCCAGTATGGGGAGATATGGTCTATTTAAATATTTGTTATTCTTTCTAAATAACTATCTATCTGTATAAATTAACATTTGTGAACGTTGTGCAAAGAGGGTTCTATTTTATTCCTTTTTGGTGATGCGCAACTGGCTTTCCTACCCAACCAAAAGGAAACAGATCGAGGCTGATGTTCCTTTTCCTTTGTTTTGGACCTCAGAGGAAAGAGGCAGCAACAGCAGTGCAAAGCTGAGGATTCTGGGAGATCGTAATGAGCCCCTCGTGGGAGTATGGGCCTCAGCAGATACCCAGTGAAGCTGTCCCATCATACTGGTTCTTCCTGATGTGATGGGCTGGTGGATCACAAGGCGTAGCTCTTAACTACAGATCTTAGAAAACAAACTGTTTAGATATTTAGAATGATGCTTTTTCAAACAGTCTGGGAATTGAGATTTTTTTTTTTCTGACTGTGGATTAATTTTAGTTTCATTAGGTCTGCTTTCACGATGACATGTTTGTCAACAGTTTGAACATTAATGCAGGAAGTATGGTAAATTAGCATTCTTAGAAAACTGATGGAGTTGGATGAGCAGGGATATTGGGCAGAGCGGAGGCAAGACGTGAGGAATGGAAATTATTGTTTCATGTTGGAAATGTGTGAACAGATTCAAATGGGCTCATGTAATTGGATGAGCAGACTAGGACTGTGACTTTGGTTCTGAGACCAGTTGGGGTCTGGATCATCACTGCATTTCTATGTAGGTTCAACAACTTCTGTGCCTAGAAGTGCTTAAGCAAAAATTGCATGAGTTTTGGGCCCACTAAATTCCAGAAGACTGTGGATTTTATGAAAACTGGGAGAACTCCATGTACCAAAGTCTGAACATTCCCCAAAAGGAACTTTACAAAAGGTCACCACTGATCTCCTGACCTAGAAACACAAACTGCTTATTTATCAACCCTTTACCTTTTACAAATCAGCTTGCATTTTACTTTTCCCCTCTTCATTTTTGTATAGTTCAGAATTTTGAGTCACAGATGTAAAACTTCATCATTATTCCTATTATCTATAACAGTGTAGTAAGTTCTTCTGTATCTTTATATTTGATTTTATTTCTCACTATGCCCAATATGGATAATGGAATAAAGAAAAAATGATAAGTTGTGATCTGATGTGTAGATAGCAATACTTTTTTCCAGTAAGGGATCTTTGAACATTGCAGGTGGATCACATGGCAGTCCAGATGTTTTGAACCACAAGACCCATAAGCCCCAGCCAGCAATAGTGAAGATTAAAGGGAAGTCTCCATCTGGAGGGCTACAAGTTGCCCATCTCATCCCAGTGTTTATACTTCCAATATAAATATAAAGATCCATCTTGGCATGAAATTCCATTGACAAATTCTCTCAAAGAAGTTCCCTGTCAAATGTGTATATATGGTCCAGCTTGCTTTAGGCTGAGCATCATGTGTCTCCAGTTTCCTATCAATAAATGTAGTTCTGTTTCGACTCTGAAACCATTCTTGTACCTTTTTATCTAATATAGAACAATGTCATATGAAATCTGTATCAAATACTTTTGTTTAACATTTGTAACTTTATTCCATCGTTTTTCTGCCAGCTTTTAACGTTTTTGCAGATCTCTATTTTGAGACTGGGGCTACCTAAATCACAGAGCTTGTGGCTGGAACACATTGCCATTTTCTTGTACTTGGTCTTTCCCACATCTGCTTTTTGTAACACCTCACCTGATGAAGATGCCTGGAGAACCCAATGGTTATGTTGTAAGCCGCCCCGAGGCTTCGGCGAATGGGGCGGCATAAAAATGTTTTAATAAATAAATAAAAATAAATAAATAAATTATGCAATGTTGTGGAATTTTGGTTGGTCTTGATGAAGGATTTTGGATCTTCTAACACATAGGAAAAACTAGAGACTAAGACTTTATTTAGCCCCACATGGCTAAGTGTGGCTCATTGTTGTTTTTTTAAAAAACGTACTAGAGTTTCAGACAGCTGGTTAAAATAGGCGCACACACACAGACATGTGTGTACACATACACACATTGCTGCACTGGGAACAAGAAACCCCCAGAAATATGCAACAAAATAACTGAGAATTGTTCAGTGAGAATTTTCCAGCCTTTAGCAATCCTTTGCATGCTTTGCATGAGACCATCATCACCATAATCACCAGCTACTATGTAGAAAGCACTGACTATACATTTGGCATTGTACAGACATTTTAAAACCTTTTTGCTGGTTCAAATCCAAAAGGAGGAAAGGAGAAACAAAAGGAGAGGGGCGTTGAATAGAAAGAGGCTGCCATTAGCACAAATGCAGACAGGATTGTGCCACGGATCTCTCGTTAACCGTATACGTGCGTGTTTATTCCCAGGCAACCTCTCTGTTGTGGTTCAGTTCCACAGGAGGGTTCCTTTTTGTCAAGTTTAACTGTGCAGAAATCCAGGCTTTGTGTAATTTTCTCCCCCACTATCAAAGGTCATACTCATCAGTGGTTCCGGAAAGAGTGCCAGGAAAGCTGTGGAGACGATGCAGCAATTGAACCGTAGCTTTGGTTTCCATTGCCTTGAAGAACACAGTCACAATCCCTGCCTGTGTCACCAAAAGATAAAGAGGCTGCTCAGTCACTTGAAATTCAATTTGTACATTACTCAAGCCGACCTGACTTCTCCTTCTTCGTGGTACCCAGCGGTTGCTTGCTGGGGCTCTGCTTTTCAAATGCCTGCAGTCGCAGGACACCGTTTAATAAACAGGGTAGCTTTTGATTAATGCAACAGCTGAAAATAGACAATGATGTAATGCATATTTCGGCGAGAGTGAAGGGAACAGGGGAGGCAGAGATCAAATCGTCCTGGCAGAGAGGAAATGCTGCGGCAGGGATTGCCCATTTTTATATTTTCAGCACACCTTGAAGATTCAGAATACACATGCTTGGAGATTTAAAGCTGTAATCCTGTTAAGTCTTCAACCGCTCCCTCCAGGTGACTGGCTGCACTGACTACAAGTTGAAGATTCCATGCGGCGCGTGACATTGAGTGAGTGTCGACAAGGGCACACATGGCCGCCTCATACAACCCAGACCCCCGCAAAGAGAAGGATGCCACAAAGACCTTGGGCATCAGAAGCAACAGGCAGACTTGCCATGCTGGTGCTGTGCAAAATGTATTTTTCTCTATAATGAGGTCTACAGTTTTGTTTTACAGATAGTACCATGTGGGGTCTGAGCGCACCTTGGGTCTGAGCCCAAATGCACAAGGTGGGGGGCAGAGGTGGGGTCTGAGCCCAAATGCACAAGCGGCTCCTCTGACATCACAGTGTTTGACACAAGCAGAACCCCCCAGCTGCTAGTAAGAAATTGTGTGTGTGTGTTTCTTTAAGTGGAAGGGAAAAGGGCACCATGTCATGCCAACAGTTTCCTTGTAGCAGAGGAGTACCAAGACCATTTGCTTATCCTGCCCACAGGGTTTTTATTATATTTTAAAATATATTTTATATGTGGGGTTTCTGCCTACCACAAATCTGAAAAGGCAGCTTGATCAATTATCTGAAAATCCCAGTTGGAAAGAAACTAGCTCTACACCTCTCGGGTTAGCATCTTCCTTAAAAATGGCCCCTCACCTCACCTAGAAGCCGGAGCAATAATAAGGTCTCACACAGATGAGCAAACTCGTGATCACACGCACCCCATGAATAGTGAATAGCAAACAGTGTTAAGTGGCCTTTTGTGCCTAAGTCATAGGCTGAAATTTGTGCACATTAAACTATTCAGTGCAGATGTATATGGTCTATTTTCTGAAAATTCAGATCATTTCTCCAGCAATGCACAAGTGAAGAACAGAGCTACATTCAGATAGTTCACAATGAATAATTAAACTGACTCCAGCAGGGATGCTGAGAAGTACTGAGGTCCTGGCAGGAGGTAGACTTGGTTTATTTTCTGAAAAGCACACAGTGCCATTTCATTTTGAAGACAGTAACATGATATTTAAAGTTACCATGGACACAGACAGGTGAATTAAGCTGGAATTATGGAATCAGTTGAAGCTGTAGGCTACCATGTAATATAATTATTATTTTTATTGGTTGTAATCGGGTAGAATAAAACAAATCCCATTGCTTTGTTGCATCTATGCAAGATAGGCTATTGATGGTAGCCATAGAAAGAATCAAGAAAAAAATAATTGGGTAAACTTGGTAAGGAAACTAAAGCTTTGCTGAAGGACTATAAGAAAATATTATATTCAAACTGTCGAGCAAAGCTGCTGAGCAGTTCCCACTAATGTTGCCAGCAAGCCTTGCACAGTTGCCTTCTTCCCAAATATTCATCACCACCAGTGGTTGACTTGGGAAAGTGTGGGAACATATTTACTAAAGGTGTGTAGGTGAACTAATAAGAATCTTAGAGTGGACCATGATTTCCATGAGACTAAAATGTCCAGTATTCATTTTCAATGAGAACATTCTATACTGCTTGCAAAAAGCCCAGCAACAGCACCCATATCACAAGTTGTTGAGGCTCAATGTATATGTGAAGTGAGCATCATGCAGATTCTTCCAGGAGCCTGCAATAGTACTGAGGACCTGATGCTCTTGGAATCTTTTAACGGAGCACAGGTAGGTGGTACTATGAGAACAGGAAAAACAGTGTATTCTTTGGGACCATTTCTCCAGGTGCTGTTACTTGGTATTATTTTCAAGTTTCTCCTTTAGAGAGACTGCCAAGTACAGAATGTTGAGTAACTAATGAGTTTGGGCTTAGGCTACAGCCATGGAACTTAGGGATGGAAACCCATTACAGGATGTTCTCAGCTTTCATTTATCTCTCCTGCCTAATCAGATAGAGAGCTGGAGCAGTGGGAAGGGGCTTAAAACCTTCTCTCTGGCAGTCCAGTATTTCTCCCTAGTAGGGTTCATGGAACTGTGTATTAAAGGCAGAATCCAAAGCTTATCAGGCATTATCCACAGTAGCATGGTCTCAAGTTCATTGTGAACTCCATGTCCATGATTACTCCAGAGCCACTGGATTTTGTGCATGCCTGTTTGTGTTTATGTGAACAACACACACTATAGCAGTACACGACTACTAAAAAGATTAGATAAATGGGAATGGAAGCTAGTGCTTGCTAGCACAACACCCAACACTTATCCAAATCACTGCTTCTGGAATGGGAGCTCAACTGACGTGTCTGCCTCCAGATGCACTCACTGGGCTAGTTTTTGGTTGTACTAACAATTGTTAATGTTGTGTTGTACTAGCATGCTTTTCCGCCAGCACTGTACACTGTTCTGTATGGCTATTGACTAATAGAACACCACACTTCTTGTTGTAGTGGGGAAATTGCCAGAGCTTTTGTTTGAAGTGGGAGAACTCTACAGTGGGTGGTTCAGGCTGTGTTATGTGTGTGTACATGCACATGCAAAGCAAGTAATTATTCTATAGCAATCTTATCTACATTGGATGGTCACTTCAGAAGTACATAGGGCAGGAAACACAGCGGTTTTTCAATGGCTGGTCTCATGTGTTGAATTTCCACAAGCCACACATGTGCAACATCCACTACACTTGGCATGGTCCTTATGGAGAAAAATGCACAGCATCCAAAGAAAGCAGCCAGTTTTGTCTTGGTACCATTTCTAAAGCTTCTAGTTAAACACTAAATCACAGTGCCAGGAATAACAAAGCTTACCTTATGTCATGTTCTTAATAACACTGGTGAAGTATCAATAGTACTGTGTGTTTTAAAGGTAACAATGTACACTTCACTACATTTTGGGTTCACAATTCCAATTCGTTCCCAATGGGAACCATGCTCTATCGGCTGCCTTTTTCTTTCTAGGCCCAATGTGAAGAAACAGTTTCAGTCTTTACAGCCCAATAGAGTTTGGGTTCATACAGGAGCTTGGCTATCAGTGAAGGTTGGCTTCTAAGGCTTTGCTTGGGGTTCCAGCCTGCTGTGATATTAGATAGGCAAGGACCCCTGGAAGGAAATAAGGATAAGACATAATAAACCTAACCATAGATATAGCATAACTGTTTATGGAATTTGAAAACTGCAAAACCAATGAGGCACTTTAGCTCCAAGAGAAACTTTCATTAAATCACAAAATTGGTATGACTGAATTAATTGGCACATATCCAGAATCTGCTGGAATTCATATTGGCATCTTTTTCTGGAGCGATCTGACCTTCAGGATTAAGAACTGAACAGCAAGATAAATTCCTGCAGCCAGTATTGGGCATGCCCAGGAATTAGGCAGTGTATATTTTTAAAGTTAGCACTTTAACTCATAATTATAAAAATGCCTAATACTTGGTTCAGGTTTTATGGGTTTGTCTTGTACTACAAAGGTCACCTTCAGTGGTTCCCAATTTAAACAATATGTTGACATGGAAAATCCTAACTCTGAGTGGATTAAATTATGTCGACCATCTCACTAGTAGAGACATGTTTATTCTCAAATATCACTCAGCATTTAGCTCTGAACACATCAGTCCTTCCCCATCTTTCAATATAAATCCATAC
Organism: Varanus komodoensis; assembly: GCF_004798865.1. Taxonomy (NCBI): domain Eukaryota; kingdom Metazoa; phylum Chordata; class Lepidosauria; order Squamata; family Varanidae; genus Varanus; species Varanus komodoensis. The sequence continues at coordinate 35,348,985 of NW_025336087.1, read as the reverse complement.
GTCCGAGATTCAGTATGCGGGAAAATGGTATAAATTTTCATTAAAGAAAACACTCTGTTATGACAGCACTAAATGAATCATCTGCAATCACTTTTAAAAGACTTGATTTATTTCCCACCTTTGGGAAAGCTGTACATTATAAAAATAGTTTCACTGACAAGCATGAAATATAGACCATATATAAATAAAAAAAATGTATCTTCTATACAGAAAGCCCTGCAGGTTATACTTGATCACAATTACATCTTTAATAATATTAATATGGAGGGAAGAAAATAAATTGCCCCTCCCTTGCACAGAATAACATAAAATCCATCATAGCTGAAGATGATTTTTTTCATCTGGAAAATGATTCAAAAATGATTCATATTCACACTGCTTTCTGGGAGATGTTCATATATTTGGCGACATTATGAAATGTCATTGAAGAAAAGGCAATTTCGTCTAGCCTTGAGCAAACATGCAAAAAGTGCATTTGCACAAAAGAAACCCTTTTTCTTCTTCTAAGAAAGAATCTCTCTCTCTCTCTCTCTCTCTCTCTCTCTCTCTCTCTCTCTCTCCCTCCCCCTCCCTCTCTCTCTCCCTCTCCCTCTCTCTCTCTCTCTCTCTCTCTCTCGCGTTCTCTTTCGTGTGTGTGTGTGTGTGTGTGTGTGTGTTTCTCATTTATACATACCTATACCTAGATATACTTATATTAGACACCCACACACACACAAACTGAAGCTGAGCCAAGCCTAGTGAGGTATTGCATGATAAGAACTTGGTTAGCAAACATGTTGTGCAATCAAATGTCTTTAATAACAAAATCCCCAGCAGAGTATTTCAGAGCTAACTGCATTTGCACTCTGTGAGAAGATCAATGCTTTGCCCTCATTGATTTTCTTCAGCTGGGCTACCAGGATTATGCACAAAGTAAGGCTTCTCCATTATGATTTCAGAGGTAGCATTAAGAATGCCTACCTCTGTACTACAAACAGAAGGTTATAAAAGTATGACAGAGCCCTTCTGCTGTGGTTTCAGCATGATAAACAGAGTGCGGTATAATATTCCCAGGCTACTGTGATCCATCATAGAAAAAACATTATAGTGGTGCTAAACCCACTCCTCTTTATGGCATATGTAGCTTCCAAATAAATGGGCAAAGATACCATGCCTACAAAATGAAACACTTTGCATAGATTTATTTAAGCCTGGAGACACTTTAAACGTAATACAGTTTCCTTTCTGGCAAGAACTCAAATCTCAAGGTAACACATAAAAAAAGACATAATTCCATCCAAGTTTGAATGCAGTACATCTTCAGGAATCAAAATAAGCTTGCAATTTACTATGCATACACATTTTTTAAACTACCCACATGCATAATAGCAACATACATCAGCAGAACATGACAGCTGACAATCCTTTTATTAAGGAGTTGTCATTTCCCCATATGCCAGTTTTGCAGACAAGCAACAGAAATCCATCAAATTTCTGCGTCCAGCTGAAGACAGGAATTAATGTAATGTAATGAGCTTCTTGCACTGTTCTGAAGCCTGACTATGGTTGATAAAGTTGGACACAAGCAGGAAGGCAGCAATACAGTCCCTTGACAAAAGGAGATAAAATGCACCATCTCACTCGCTGTTCTTCAGAGCAGAGGCAAATCAGAGCACTTTGCCCAACTCCTAAGAGGCCGGCTCCTTCGCACATTATAATACGTGTTTAGGTGTGCACCTACACTTTGTCCTTTGCCTCTCCTCCATATAGTGTGTGAATAGGATAGATAAATGTTTCGGAATCTGTGGATTATGATGTTGCACTCGCCAGAGAGCTAAGACTGGCCATGGCTCCCTGATGAATGATTGCACAGACAGCCTCTCAGCTGTGCAGGGTGTAAAATTGCTTTTAAAATGGAGTGAAAGAAGACACCACCTTCCAAGACCAGATGCACTGGTTGCACATCAAGTGGTTCAAACAGAATTTGTTCAGATATTGTTCTCTTGCACTGGTCATGCTTCGCTCCTTAAGAACACGCTCAGACTAATGCTCTTTGTTTTTCTAAGACTACAACCCATTTGGACATGCATCCAAACGCATTCTTTTTCTGTTTCTGTGAACTGGTCCTACAGAAGCAAGACTACAGTGCTTTTCGTGTTTCATGTATGACACAGGTATGCCAGGAAGTATAACAAGATCTAATAACAAACCCTTTGTGTGCTGTAGTAAAGAGTTCTCGGTCATAATTGATCTTGTAGGTTCTTCTCTCCCACTAACGCCTTTGGCTATGCCATGCTCAGTTCTAATTCCTCTTTGGCTGTTCCTCACAGCACACTGTCTTGCTTCCCTACACTAGGCTGAGACACAGGCAGATTTGTGACCTGATTCAGGGTATGGCAGACGCCCACTTGCGTGAGTCAGCATTTACACACAATTGTACACACGTGCAATATTGTGATCATAATTGTGCATACTTCTGCAATTATGTACAGAGTGCATGTACAGAAATCCTGCAAATCATGCACAGTGGATACTTCCAGATAATCATGGTCAGGTCATAGGTCTTCTGGAAACTTTGTTCATCACCAGACTATACTTTGTTGATCCTGGAATGCGTAGAAACTGCCTCAAAGTCAATGGAAGCCAGTGGTTTTCAACAATACCATATTAAGATCTCGGACTAAACAAAAAGCAACATTAACAATGTGTTCTTTGTTTTCATGTTGATGTACAGATACAAAGCCATTCTGGAAACAGAATATTAATATTGGACTGATCACACAACAGTGGAGAATTATATTCTTAATTGTAGACGACAGCAACAACACAGAGCTATGAGCAAAACAAAGCATCTCATTACATTGTTTGTCTTCTGGGATGGTGGGTTGGTACAGGATTGCTAGGACTTGAAATGGGGGATATAAACTGTCAGTTCATTGAAAGTTATCCTTTGGAGTTTTGTGGTGTGTTGGTCATGTGGAAAGACAAGCAGAGGGTTTTATTATGGCCTACTGGGATAATATTGTATATGCACCTGTGTTGGAGAAGATAGATTGTGCCATGGGTTTCTCTTAAAACCATTAGAAAAAAATAGAATTTTCAGATGTTGACAACATTCATTTTATGTTTTTTTAGAGAAGAAGTGTGTATTATGCCAGGAATAGAATGTTCACATGCTCACCTTTGATGAAGCAGTAAGAAATAGAAACCCGATGTCTTATTAGTGTTATTGCTGTTATGCCAGTTTTCCTTTCAAAGAACTCGAGGCTGCTTACATAATTCTCTTTCTGCTCTCAATCTTATCTGCACAGCAACAACCCTGTGAGGTAGGTTGGGCTGATACCTTGTGATTGGCCCAAAGTCACCCAGTTAACTGCGTGGCTGAGTGGGGACTAGAACCCAGATCACCTGAGTCCCAGCTGAGACTACCCCACACTGGCTCTACTTACAGGGGGTCATTGGCAGGTAAGCAGATGCTTAACCTTTTCCACATCAATGAATGAATGAATCTATCTATCTAGTATTTATTTATTGTATTCATATACTGCCCAATAGCTGAATCTTCGGTTTTCCTCTTCAGATAGTTTCCTGACCAGTATATTTTAGCATCAACAAGTCTGGTTTGGATCCCATCTGACTCAGGGAAAACAGTCTTGTGGAGAAAATCAGTGGGTTGGAGAAAAGAAATGTACTCTCCCCATCTTCCCTTCGAGTGCCTTCTGACATGGCATATGCCTCATTATATTGGGAAATATATTCTGATGATATTTAGGAGAGCATTATTTGCTAAATGGAACAATAATCTCTCTTGCTTTTCACATTTCTATTATTTATTTGTACAAAAGATTGATATCCCCACCTTTCAACCACCAGTTTGGTCTCTCAGATGGCTTATATTACAGTTTAAAGCATTTCCCTAAAAGGACTAATAACACTATAACCACATACTAAGTGAGATAAAACAGCCTGTGATATTACAAGATAATGTATAAAGTCACTACATTCAAATACTGTTAAAAGCTTGAAGAAAACACACACAACATTTGTAAAGCATACAAGTTAAGGATGACATGCATGTGGCCAGTGGGTCAAATCCAGGCAACCTCAGCTCCTAATTAAGCCTCCTGAAGTTCTGCAGAAGGCCACACCCTCTGCTGCTAGCTCTGCCCACTTCTTCAGGTTACCAACTGTTTGGTTGTTTTCTGGATTTTCCACATTTTAAATTGTTGAAATGCATCTCCTAATGCTTAGTTACTAGCAATAAGAGTGCAAACCTAGCATATTCTGGTGTTGTTTACTGTGCCCATTTTCTTATTGGTCCCAGAATCTTTAGCTTTCAGCCCCAGTTCCTGAGGGCTTCTCCAAAACTGAATTTGACTGTTTGACTTAAAAAGGCCTGCACAAAGGGAATGAGGAACACCTCAGCTCTACCACTCTTGGTTGTTGTCTTCTCCACCTATGTATGGAATGTGATTGTCTGCAGTCAGGAACCCCTGAGTCCCTGGAGACTCTCCGTGTGATTTAGAAAATCAGACAAAAGAGGGGGGTATTTTGCTGTACATGTTTGTTCTCTAGATGAGGGAGGATGACAGTGATGGTGAAGAAGAGGTGAAGCTAATGCATTCATCTCCATTTTCTCTCTTGGTAAATATTTGCAAATACCTAAAAAGTGCAAAAAATGGCAAGAGCAGAAAGAAGGGTAGATGCCTGCTGAGGTTGGACACCTGCTAAGGTTGGACATTCACAGCTTAGTAGAGGTTCACTGTCAAGAGGCACTTGGGGTTATTTCTCCACCATTGCAATGGGCTTGTTCCCCAGCCCCTACTCTCTCGCCTAGGCAATGGTGGTAGTGTGAAGGAGGAACAGTAGATGCCACTGTGTGTGCGCTCACTGTGTGTGTGTGCTTTGCTTGTGTAACAAGGAAGTGGTCATGCTTTGGAGTAAGACAATGAGGAGCAACAACAGCTGGCAACAAGGTTGATGAGAAGGTGCACTCACTGAATGGAAGGTGTCACATACTCCAGGGCCCTCAAAAGCCAGGAGTAAGCACTGAATTATAGCAACAGAGCCTGGGATGAATTTTGCTGTTCCTCTGCAGGTCAGCTGGATTGGCCCAAGCCCCACCAACATCCCAAACCTGAGTCTCACAGCTCAACTGGGATCTGATTTTGGATCTTCAGACTGGACAGCATTCAAGCCAACACCTGCAACACAAGAAAAAAGATGTCAGATGCAATTAAATACATCAGTTGCTTTGGATCACTATTTCTTTCAATATGAACTTGTTTTTCTTTAATGGGACCCTGCCAATGGCTATATTCTGCAGTAAAACATAGATCTAGTTCTCATACCCACGCACATCAGTAAAATTAATCCTGAGATCAACTGCTTCCTTGAATAAATATCAAAGCATTTTTTGACAAATCGCTTAAGCTACAAGGCTTGTGTTTAATCTAATTAAGTCCTATTATTTTATTGCTGTACTATTTTAGCTCAGTCAATTAATAATATGGTTAAGCTTTCCTGATGTCAAAGCCCTCAGCCCTACTAATGAGGGTGGGAGTAGTAATTTGGCTCAAAAAGGTATTTTAAATGGGTAAGATATTTTGGATCCAGAGATAAACTGGCCAACGTGCAAAATTACAGCCTAAGAGGCTTTGAAAGTAAGTGTGTAAGTCTCTAAAACTACAAGAAAATGAAGGAAAGTCTCCCATGGAAATGTCAGGCCTCTTTTATCTGGTGCTGTTTCTTTAACATTTTAAACTTTGGTACCAATGTGGATGAAAATCTGATGCATTTCAGCCTTTGCCTGCTTGATCTACATGATAGGAAGCTAAATAAACATTGTAAAGTAATTTGATAATGAATAAGTAGGAGGATACACAGAAGGAACTCACACCATTGTTTAACCTCGAAACTATGCTAATAAGTGTAGGGTGATAGACATGAAGCTTTGAATAATGGAGCTGTTATTCTAGCCCAGTAGGGCTGTCTCTGGGGACTCATAAGTGGATTTGCCATGCCATGACTAAACACAGCCCTAGTACTGCATTTTGCATAGCCTAAAGTATCTTGTTGCAACCTATCCATGCATTTATCAAACTAAATCACATTTGGAGGGGGAGGAGGACGATATTCTCCCACTCCAGATAGGAGACATCTGTGTACATGATTTGCATATTGTTTGTCTACAATGCATACAAAACAGAAGAATCCCCTAACAGGAATCCGGTTGGGGGAAGTGTGGTAGCAGTGCAAATTTTCCATTAAACTTCACCTTGATTATTCTGGTGGTGAGAAGGGAGATGGGAACTACATGCCCCCTGGGGAGCTAAAAATCCAGAAGAATGCAAATTGTTATGAAAGCCAGTGTGTGTGTATATACATACCAAATAGACACCTATAGCTACGTCTTTGTGTATGCTTGTGCACACCTGTGCATATATGCACGCATGTCCAAATATGTGGCATCCACATACACACACACCCATTTGCTTGTCCTGAAACTGATTATTAGGAAGAGCATAATACTAACAATATGGCCATAGCTTCAGGAAAAACCATCTGCAGTTATTCAGTGCAGAATATTCCGTGCATTTCCTTCTTTTTACAACAGCCTTGCCATGGCAATAAAAGATCAAATGCTTTCGGTTACTGGGCTGGATTTTGAGAAAGTACTTGATGTTCCCTGTGAATCTGCTCTTAGTTACAGCTCATTAAAAGAACCGGTCTACTGGTGATTCTGTAAACACAGACATAAGTCGAAAGTGCTGTTTTCAAAGCAAAATGCACAAGGCTGATGTTAAGTGATTTCCACTTCAGTCTCTCTTATTTATACAGTTTGCAGTCCTCAAAGTGTATGGTTATGCAAAAGGTGAAAGGGGGGAGGAAAAAAGGAAAAGGCAGGAAAAATCTATTTAGGGCACTGTGTCCAATTTTCAATAGACCTTTTCCAGCACATAACCACACAATTACAGTTCTCCTGAAACACTCAAAGGAAGCAGTTCCAGCTTCCATATGTTCACAATGATGTGTTTTAGATAAATTACCATACAGCAAAAGCTGATAAGCAGGATCTTGCATGGGGGTTTTCCTTCCAATTCACGGCAGCAAAATTTCCTACCATATTCACACTGATATTTTATTTTTAAGAGGAGCGATTGTGGGTGGACGTTGCTACATGTGTTCTTTCAACACCAGCTTCTTATCTACTCTGCTATTCTTTGAGTGCTAAAAGCATTTAAATACCAGCACTGAGTACAGTTAGTTACTATAAAGTATTTTTAGCACTTTATCTGTATCATGTGCTTCATTTTGAGTACTGGAGGCATTCAGAAAGCTAATCAGATCCTTAGCATACCTACAGAAGAGGTATTTCAGCCTGTGCTGGCACACATCCCGTTCCTACAGTTGGCAGGGTGTGAAGTGGCATGAAATACCGAGTAGGCACATGAAGAATATTTCCTTCTGGCATGGGTTCTATTGCTTTTTTCAATAGCAGAAGCGCTTCAACTCTATCTCCCATGTTATTTTTTAACAACACCGATATTGCTGGGAAGGGTCATAAGTGGCCCTTTAGCTACTCTAGATGGAGCAGTATTGCTCCTAAATAAATGCGTAAGGACATGAACAGACAAAACATAAAGTAATGATAGCAGGAGATTCAGTACACCAAGTGGATGGATAGGGTCTCAGCTTGTGAACATCTTCTGGAGTCAGATTCTTCCTTTGATTCTCAGCTGACAATTGTAGCCCCCATACCAGAGGTATCCCCATGTGTTGCCCATATAAATGAATGGGTGCTATTCTTTCATACAGGGTAAAGTAAAATGATTCAGTCTGGATCACAGCTATGGTGAGAGCAAAGCCTACGCTTTAGTCCGGGAGCCCTGGACTCGATGACTGGAGTCCTACAAGGTCTTAGGAAGCAAACCTAGACCAGTTCAGACAATCTGTTCCTCCAGCATGCTGTTCCTTCCTCTGATCACTCTCCAGGTTCTCAGGAAAATTGTTTTCCCACACAATTGCTTCCCGATCCTTTAAACCAGAGGTGCCTGGGTCTGAACAGGGGACCTTCTTCATGCACAGAGCCACATCCCTCACCAAGGGATGCAGCTAATATTGCTGCAGAGCACTTCAAAGGAGTCCTTGTAATTTACCCCAACCCCCGCCCCAACACTCGGCTTGTCATAACGATGGGCAGTTTGCTAATTTGTCAACGAAGGCTGGTCCCTCTGTAGGCCAGGTTCTTCCATTGCCATCTATTCTGTTCTCCTTCTCCTTTGCTGCAATTTAGTGCTCCTTGTTATCGAACCACTTTGAGATCACTTCATTAATTTCCCCATAGTACCATAAAACAAAATTAATACCTTTGTTTTCATTGCCAAATTGCCGAAAATATATATTAAAGAGCACTTGCAGGACGTTGGTGCTTGAAAAGATAGCTCATAATTATTATGAACATCCTTCTTCTTCTTGTTCATTAATGTCCTGATGATTAAATGTGGAAAATAATTTACATTCCTGAATTATGATCTAATTCATTCTTTTTATAATCACTAATCAACGGTGATGCAAATATTGTTTGGCTTGAAAAGACAGAGGAATCGCTGTTTATTAGTTTCAGTGACCTCCTGCCTCAGGGATTATCTAAGGAAATGATCAGACATATGGAAACTGCAGGGGCTTGCACGGAGTACACTTAAATAAAATGATGTCCTCATTATCTGGAAGTAATGTTGTTTTTCTGAGCTGGAATATATCCCATACATAACTGAAACATGCATAAAAGTCAAGGTAGAGAGAATTGTTTTCTGTTAATCAGATCAATACACTGCATCTATCACTAGCTGTACTGGTACACAAACATTTATGCAGTTCTCCCCTGTGCCACATGCACAAAACAATCATATGCTCAAAATATGTCAAAATGACATTAAGAACCTCAAAGACCTCTTATCAGTCTTAATCAGTCTCAACCAGTATCTGGGAAAAGCCAAGGGAAATAAGCGGATCTTGTAATATGCACAGATCTATGCTTCAAGAGACCATATGTTGTATCTCTCAGACACGCATTCAGTCATACTCCATATAACTTCTAAAACAGCTACAAACATATGAAATGCAGACACCGTTGTCCAGATGCCAGTTTGTACAAATCAGATCAATTGTTTGTTTTTTACAGATAGTTGACCTGAATGGCTGGGCTTATTATTTTCAGCAGCTGAAATGGACAATTTAAGTTATAGGCCTATGTTCTTAGATGTCCTTGCTTTTCAAAACTTCTCTGCTCACAAAGTCAAAATCTACTGACTAAAAAGATCCCAGAGGAGGAACTGTGTAAATCTGTTACTGCAAAGTCAGCAAGGAGTTTTTTGGCATATTAAGGGCGAACAGATTAACGTGCTTACCATTGCGTTTGGTGGAACAACGCTCCCTCCATCCCAAGCTAAATGTAAAGAGGATGGCAAGTTACTGTGGAATAAGATTTCATGGACCAGACCTGAATATCTCCCACGCACAATGGTGACTACAACACAACATGTAGTCAACACTACCTGGTGTCGCTTTAGATCCCAGTTCAAAGGACCCTGATGTATCTTCAATGACTTACAGCTTATCCTCAATAATAATGAGTCTGTCTCACAGCCTGCACTGGTAGACTTGTCCTTGCTTACAGACAGTCCTCTAATATACTTACCGGCAGCAATGAACCTCTGACAAAGACTATCTTATTGGAAGGGAGGAAGGCACCTTCTCATCTATCCACACAAGTGTTATAGGACCAAATAATGTTACTCATGTTGTTAAAGATTCATTCATCTGATTGTCTTCCAGGATGAAGTATACACTGGTGTAGCTGTAAATGTTGAAGTGTGGGGACTCATCATGATAGTCCATATAGCCATAGCCCTCGGAAGAGTCTCAAAATGCAGGCAGATGTGATGAATTACACCTTCTCTCTTCCTCACAGATGTGTGTATATGATTGTGTGTGTCTTCTGTAAAGCTAAGTGATCTAGTTGCACGTTCAAGATCAAGCCAGTTCAAATTACTTTGCATTCCTGTGAAGGATGCCACCAAACCTAGAGGGCAACTTAGGAGGAGGGCCAGAGCCATAATTGTCCCTCCTAACCAGAATGTCCTGGAGCTTCAACCCTGGGAGCCGCGACGCCACTATACTGCTGGAGACAGGTCCTCACCTGACAATAATCCTGTTGCAAGGCACACAGAAACAGATACACACCCAACATTTTAAACATGGGGTGGCATTTATTTATTTATTTATTTATTTTGTGTTTATATACTGTTCTCCTGGTGCGTTGCTCTCAGAACGATTGACAAATGGTGAAACTAATGTCCAGATCCATCGTTTGACCATACAGCCTTCAGTATCTTGCATACAGGTGAATCCAGAAACAGTTTGCTGCCTCTCTAATTGAAGAGGCTCAGATAGCAGGCAACAGAGAAGGCCCCCTCCCCTGTGGAGTCTCTAGAAAACTGCTACCACTCAGACTGGGTAATATTGAGTTTAAGGAGAAGCCGCCTGACATAATCTAAGGCAATCAAAGAGACGCTCCTGCATAAAATGGTCAGACTAAAACTCATCACCAAATCTGAGTCAATGCAAGGTGGACTTAATTGGCCCCAAGGGTTCTTTTATGCTACATATGTTAAATAGGTGTCAACAAAGCATAACCAAAAAGACTGAATTGGTCACTGTTATTATATTTGGACTCTGTAGACTGCAGCCTACTTATTATTTTACTCTTTAAAATACGTACATGCATATCTGTCCCATGAAAGTTTATGAATAGTTTTTAAAGTGCCACAAGCCCCTCTGTAGGAGTAGAGAGCAAAGCAGTTGGAGGGTGAGCGGGAACAAAAGCCCGGCTGTGCAGAACCTCAGAGCCAGGGGGCAAGCATGGCCTGGGTTTTCTATGCCTTTTCCCCTGACCATGCACCCTCTCCCCAGTCACTGATCGTTGTGTGATGGGGAGAAAGGAATGGATGGAGGCAGGCTTGCAAGTGAGTCAGCTCTCGAGTGTGAGCAGCCCAAGTGACTGAGTGTTGCATCTCCAGTGACAAAGTGTTAGCCCAAAGCAGCCATGCAAATTTGGCAACAGGGAGAGGAGGCTGCATCAATAAATGCTTCCTTCTTTTCTCATAGTAAGTAACTGTAAAGGAATAATGATGAGTAGGTTCCCCAAACTCTTCCAGTAAACAGCATAGTTTTCAAGGTCAATTAACCAATAATACCAATTTAAGAATGACACAATTATGAAAGTAGAAAGCCAACAGGGAAGACAATACCTGACTCCAAAACTATTGAATATTAGGAATATGCTATCATCCTCCAGATGAGAATATTCAGGGTGATTTTGGGCTGGGAAATGGAATCAGGGAGGCCTCCCAATAAGGAAGTGCCATAATAAGAGTTGTTTCAAGTAACCTCAACTTAACAGAAGGAGTGCATGTTCCACTTCTGACAAAGAGGATAAATTTCTTGATCCCCTGCACAACTCTGCCCTAGAAGGGGTGGTTATCGAAGTGACCAGAGGAAAGCAATCCTGGATCTAATCCTAAATGGTGTTGCCCAGGACTTAGTTTGAGATGTAAATGTTATTTAAACCATTTGGAAACAGTGTTCACAGTGCTATCAGATTTAATAACTATCTAAGTGGAAGATTGCTAAAAAGGTCTGGCAAATCACATTTGACTTCAGAAGAGGACACTTTTCTAAAAGTAAAAGTGGTAAAAAGGAAGCTGAATGGGGGTGTCAAGAGGTTTAAATCCCTTCAAAATGCTTGGCAATTAGTCAAAACCACAAGAGTAGAACCTCAGATAGCAAGCATACCACAAATCAAGAAAGGTAGCATGAAATCCAAGGAGTCACCAGCATTAGAAAGAAGACTTTATTCAGAAAATGGAAGCCTTACTCACAAAAGGGAGTACAGACAGTAATAAATGTAAAAATGGATTTTGAGGAGCATATTGCTAATAACACAAGGCAAACCATACAAAACTCTATATATATCAGAAGTAAGAAACCAGCTTGAGAGGCAGTTGGACCACTGGATGTTAATGGAATTAAAAGAATGCTAAAGGAAGATAAGGAGAATTAGGGAAGATGAATGAATTCTTTTCATCTTTCCTCACTTTAAAAGATACAGGGCCAATAGGTATGCTGGAAACAGTATTTGAGGAACTAGGGCAGAGAGTGGTGACAAAAGATGAAGTTTTCAAACTTATTGACAAATTGAAGGTTAACAAATCACCAGAGCCAGATGGTCTCCATCCTTGAACACAAGTATGAGATTTCCGAGCTTGTAAAAATATGTAGCATGTTCTAAGATTAGCCTGTGTACTAAAGAACTGTAGAATAGCCAGTCTCAAACCAATTTTTAAAATGAGTTCCAGAGTAAATTACTGGCCAGGTAAGCTCAATGTCTGTTGCAGGTAAACTGTCTGAAAGCATTAAATTACTAAACATGTGGAAGGGCAAACCCTGCCAAGAAAAATCAACATGGCTTCTGCAAGGATAGGCTCTGTCTTAGCAGCCTTTTAGAGTTCTTTGACAGTGTCACAAACATGGGCAGGAGCAGTCTGGTAGACACTGTGGATTTGGACTTCCAAGGCTTTGGAAGAAGGTCCTTGCTAGTCTCCCGAGAAAACTGATCCATCAGCAATTGGTTAATGAACAGAAAGCAGAGAGTAGGGATACATGGTAATTTCTCCCTGTGGAGGGATGTAAACAGTGGGGACCCACAGGAATATGTACTGGGACCAGTCTTTTTCAACTTGTTTATAAATGATCTAGAATTAGGAGTGGGCAGTGAAGTGGCTAAGTTTGCTAATGACACCATATTCATTAGGGTGGTTAAAACAAAAAATGGATTGTGAGCTCTTGAAACTGGGAGAATGGATATCAATGTTGCAAATGCAATTCAGTGTAAGCTAGTATAAAGTGATGCTCATGGCTCAAAAAACCCAGCGTCAAGTAAGGGCTCACCAAGAAAGAGATTCTGACGCTGTGGCAGACAACTCAGTCAAAGTTTCAACCAAGTGTGTGGCTGCTGTCAGAAAGACAAAACTCCAAGTTAGGCAAAATTAGGAACTGAAAACAATTGCCAAGATCATACTGCCATTATACAGACCTGTGATGCAACTATGCTTAGAATATTACATACAGTTCTGGTCACCAGACACAAAAAGATATTGAAGTGTTTGCAATAGTGCAGAGAAGAAAAGACTGAAATGATCAAGGGGCTGGAGCAACTATCTATGATGCAAGGTTACTGTCGCAATGCCGTAGTCTCTCTCTTACAGCAGCAGGCACCATAACAGTGTTTCTTCATTTAATAATCTTTATTGCTAATACACTACGTCTCTGAGCATAGTCCAAGTGAAATGTTGAATCCTATCTACTGTTCATTATCCAAAACTTCTTTCACGAACCCTTCCGTGTGCCAACCCTGAAGGAGAGGCACTGCTTAAGTGGGCACATTGACATTCTTCCCTTGGTTCCGCCCATTGGCCTTCATGCCAACTTTGCTGCTGAGCCATCAGGTTGAGGACCATGGGCTCCCCATTGGAGGAATTGGCCATTTCAGCATCCTGCCCTGTGGGTGGCACCTTGACACTTTGCCCAGGCTCAGGTTGCTCTGAGACTGCCTCCATTTCTACATCCCTCCCTGGGGGTAGTAACTTTTCAACTTTCCCAGGGGAGAATTGCTATGGTCGGTCAAGTGTCCTTATGCTAATCTCTTCCTGGGGCAAGCCCTGTCTGGGCCCAAGCCCTTGAGGTTCATCTTGACGATGGACCACACTGAGCACTTTGTGTGAGTGTGCCTGAGCTTTGACAGAACATACATGTAGACAATTAACAATACCTGGGATTCTTTAGCTTAGAAAAAGGGTGAGTAGAGAAGACATAACAGAGGTGTAGAAAAATATGCATGGGGTGGAGAAAATGGAGAGGGAGATATTTTCTTCTCTCTCATAATGCTAGAAGTTGGGGTTATCCCATGAGGCTGACTGGTGGGAGATTTGGACTGATAAAAGGAAATACTTCTTCACACTGCACATAGTTAAACTATATAATTCACTCCCACAAGCTGTAGTGAAGGACAGCTTTAAACAAATTGAACACATTCATTGAGGAGAAAGCTATCACTGGCTATTAGCCCTGATATCTATATGCAGCCTCCAGATCAGAGGTGATATTCCTTCATCTACTTCATACTGGGGAACTTGGGGGGGGGGGGGTCAGTTGCACTCATGTCCTGCTTGTGGGATCCCCTGGACAGCTGGTTGACCACTGTGTGAAAAGAACATTGGACTAGATAAGTGCTTGGTCTGTCTTATGTCTTCATGTTAATTCCTTATAAAGTACCAAGCCCCTCAAATACTTTGATCACATGTTCTGTGCAGCTTTTCTCATTGAGAATACCTATACGCTTTTCCTAAGGTCTGGTTACTGTTAATTCGAGTTTTGCACTGCAATGGGCTGCTATTTTACATATTTTTGGCTCCACCCCTTTTGCCTTGGTCCCACCCCCCACTGCAATCTGCCTTCTGAGAGCTTTTTCTGAAAGGGCTTCAAAGCCCAGGGCTTAAGGAGTGATCCTGCAATCACGGGACTTTCCACAGGACTTTGTGCTCTTGCCAGTAAATAAATGAGAGAAAACATACAATAAATACTATATATACATAAAATGATAATAAGCCAATCAATATCAAACATGTATTGCTGTCAAAACCATAAAGAAAGCCAAAAAGAGCATCATAATATATCCAATTACTTTAGCTGGTTGAAGAAGCTATTAAATATTGTTCAATCCAATCTGAGCTTTTCAGAATGGCTTCAAAAGAATCCCATTTCTGCCTGAGATATTTTCCCTGTGAAAGGCAAGGTTGTAATTACACAAAATAGGTGCAGATAGGTCTTGGTTTAGAAAAAGACCAAGTAATCAATAAGTAGGGGGAAAATGTACCTTATTCTGCAGACGACTAACAGGGATCATTAGATTAAGATAGCATTGTGTTTATCTTTTGATGTTAAGCTCTGTAGGGTTGCCGTACCTCATATATAACAGAACAATCTCCCACTCCTCTCAACGTCTTTTTCCCCTTCCTATATTATGGGCATTAGCAGGAAATTTGTGGGAAGTAGCAGTAAGTGACCTTCTTTTCAATTTGTTCTTGGGTGGTGAACAGTGTTTCCTATTTAATATACTTCAGCTCTGAAAATTACAGCAAAAGAAACACTGTGCCACACTTAATATTTTGACCTCTGAAGATCTTCTTCCATTCTGGAAAATAAGAATGACCCCTTCAGATCTCTAAACGGGAGCTTGGGTGAAACAGAGAGCTGAATTCCATTTTTGATCTTTGTCCATCAAGTCACAACATTTTAACCTTATCTCCATAGCTGAACTACCTAAAAGAAAGTGTCTGGAGGAAGCTCCCAGGTGGTCGTTTGCATTGGCATTTGAGTGCCCTTTCACATCATCTTTCATGGTACATCTTGTTTCTGACTCTGGTTACTGAGCAGACCTTTAGTATAGTTTTCTACATCTGTTCCATCAATCCCCCTGGCAGATCTACAAGCCTGACTTTATTATTTTCACAGTACCATCTACCTAGGTGAGTAAAAGCATCTTTTGGCAGGAGCAAGCTTTTGGCTGACCCTCCCTGAATCTCATGCTCCTAATCCTTCTCATTTCAAATTCCAGTTGACTTTAATAGTGTTTTTTAAGAGACAAAGGAAAGAAAGTTCTGCTCCTTCAAGCACTGAAGGGGATACTTATGTCTGAATTTTAATAGGTCTGTTTTGCATTAGGCAGTGTGTGAGTTGTTAAATGGTTTTCGAATGTTTAAAGTGTTTTAAAACTTTGCACTATTGAATATTTTGTGGTCTTTGTATTGTGGCCCTGTTCAGGAGCTGTTGTAAACTATCCAGACAACTTTGGCTATTGGGTGGTACAGAAGTTTAATGAGTTCATAATGAGATTCACGATCTAAGCCAATAGACTCTAGCAGGGGCAGAGGAGGACAAATACCTTCACATTCCATCATAGGCAGATTAACTCTGCCCATTGACAGCAACCTCTGAAGATCCAGCTAAATGTGACATAAATTAGGTGCACATTTTCCTCACCTAAATAGCAGCTGTGGAAGGGTGTGTGGGCAGTTCATTCTCTCCCTCCCGCTGTCCAAGCAAAAGTTGCCTCTTTTAAGCTGCCAGCGGAGTTCTCCCTTGAAATGCAAGTAGCAGCTTCGGAGAGAGCATTTTGTCAAGGCCATCACTAGCGGGGAGAGCTATGTTCCCGTTGTTCCACATTTCTAAGGTTACTCATGCTTTTGCACAACTGCTGCTTACATAAGAAACATTTACACATTGACCTCCTTTATGCAAGCAACTCCACATCCAGTTTGGTCCAGGGTTGTGTGTGAACGTTGTGGGCAATGCAGAAACAAAGCGAATACTTGGAGAAAGTTCCCACATTGGGTTGCTGCAACAGCCACAAGCCACAACAAGTTTGATCTCCTCTCCAAGGGCTCTTCAGCTGTTTGATGACAGCGTGCCTGTTAGTCTCACTTTCATCACTTTTGACAACTATTAAGGCTGGATACAAAGCTATGGAGAAATATTTTAAAATCAGATGCATATTCTAGAGTGGCAATGTCAGTTTCGCTTTTAATTACACACTAGATGCAAAATGTTGCAGTGTATCCCTGGCATGTGTACATTACCTGAGCCTGAGAGAAAAGGAAAAAGCAGAGCAGAGCAAAGCAAAATGAGAACTCTGCTTCAACATGAGTCTTACTGCATGTGCAAAATTTAAGTTTTGAACATTTTCAAGTGCTACATTTGTCGTCTACAACTCAAAGTTATTAAATGATTAACAAATATAATAACTGCTGTGAGATTAATCATAGCTAAGAATTGGAAAGTGAAATATGTTATCATCTGTGTGATTGGTACAGAGAAGTTTGGAATATAGCTATTAACAATAAATTAACCTGTGATATTAAAATGAGAAAAGGGCATTTAAAGAAAAAATAGTTTAATGAGATTTGGGATGCATTCATTGAGTATGTATTTAAAAAAAAGGAAAGGATTTGAACCATCAGAAGAATCACTGCAGTTCTGGAAGAGGGAAATGTCCTGGAAGATAGTTTGAACACATTTTTCATACTGTAACATATATCCGATGGACCTGGTGGTGGGATGTACGGTATCTTTAAGATTTATTTTGATGGAATGCTTAATCTTATATGTTTTATCTTAGCTGTAAGGGGTTTTTTAGTTGTATCTTAGACTGAAAAATTAATAAACAATATTAAAAATGAAGTCTACAACTCAATGGTGCATGAGGCTTCTATGCACAACTGAGTGCTGTCTTTGACCTTGGAGAAGAACCAAGGGACAATTTAAGCAGTCTCAACTCTGGCCTGCAATATTAATCATGGACAAATCTCAATACTGCTAGAACCCTCCCTCTCTTTCTCTCTCTCACACACAGTTCAACTCGCCATACTATAACAGAACTACACTGAAATGTTTTTGTGCCTGTTGGACAAAAATAATGGGCAACATGGCAAGCCCAAATCCTAACTGAGATCTGGGACCTTGGACAATATGGCAGGATTGTTGAAAATCACAATGAAAATATCCTGCAGCATTTCATACCAACTATACTATAGGGCTAAGTCACTCTATCTTCACTTCTTTCAGCCTACAACATGGGGGCAATGATTATATCTGCTTTGAAATTCTCTCTCTCTCTCTTTCTCTATATGTGTGTGTAATCAAGAAGGAAAGGACTGTGTTAGAAAGGGCAGGTAATCTCTGCTGAACAGACACACTGGTCACAGTGACTTTGGAATCTTGGATTGCTTTGTTAATTTCTATCAGCATCACTCGTAGTTTCCATTCCTAGGGACATTTTAAAATAATATCTCAATATGGACCAGTAAATTTTCTACCAGACCCCAGGAAGGTCCTCTCTCCCACTTTTGTATCTCTATTGCTCTTCCTCTGTTCTCCTGATTCAGCCATTCCATCCAGTTCCATCTCCCATCCCAAATTCTGAAGTTTTGCCAGTCAGCATTCTCTGCCCAGCACATTCAGTCTCCATTTGGCTGTTTTTGGGGACTTCTGCCCATCCTTTCATTGCTGGAGACAGGGATTGGGGTCCTTACTCCTTTATTTATTTGTTTGTTTGTCCTTCTCCAAACCTTTACCCACATCTGCTGATCCTTCCGTCTTGTGTGAATGACTGTTGCTATTTTGTCTGCATATATGTGGCTACTCTCTCTTGAATCAGAAATCAGAAAATGTAAGAATATAAGTCGCAAAATCCGAGTACTGGCACCTGCAGTTTCCTGGGTTGCTAAATGTAAGTGGAACTGTAATCTTGTACTCACTTACTTGGAAGTCTTTGGGCACAAGTAAATCACAGATACATTTTTCTTAGGACAAACTTTGATCCACATGGTCCAAAAAAATGTGCACTAGACAAACATCTGTACCTTCCAGCTGTGTAAAAGGAAAGAACCATTTAGACAAGCATGTATGGCCAGCCCTGACGGCTAAGGCTGTCCAAATGCTGGAAAAATAGAATAACATAAAATGCTTCTAGGTAATTGGTTATCTGCATATATATGATGTCCTTTGGAACAATGGATAGAAGATGGGCATATTATGCATATTAGAGCTCAGGTTACGAACAAGTCTCTAAAGACATAGTGGGAAATGAAGGGAATGTTGCAACTAGAATAAAGCAAGGATGAAAAACATGTGGCCTTAAAGAGGTTGTTGGACTACAGCTCCCAACAGCCCTAGCCAGCATAACCAATGGTCCAATTAGCATAACATGCCTTATCCCTAGGATAATTATGGCACCACTCAAGTCTCACAGGAGCAGATTAGACAGGTACAGCCTAGACCCAAAAAGGGTCGGACAAATGAGGGCCGTATTTCAAAGTCGTGCCGCACTCAAACAATCCCCTCCTATCTTTTCCATCCTTCTGTAGAATTTTCCTTTTGAATGGATACAGAACGTCTCTTTCCCCAAGTGATAACTGTGATTATTGTGTATATAATGTATTCAGTAAAACCATCATTTGTGCTTTGTATTAAAGGGCATAACAAAAAATACCCAGGAACTCTGAAGACTTAGCTTTGAAATCCAGGGAACAGTTCAGTGTCAAACATTTGCTAAATGCTGCAAATGTTGCATGGGATTCGTATCAGGCAGTAACACGGGAGTGCTAATATCACAAACATTGCTTCAGGAACTATGCTTCTGCCACAACCTTTGTTTCAACATTCAAGCAAGATTAGCCAAAGAAAGAAAGAAAGCAACAGTGAAGAAAAAGTTGCATAAGCTATAGTTAAGGCAGCCTAAAGGTCAAAATTGTAATATTAAATAAATCTTACATGGTTTTATAAACCGTAATTTATTGTCTATGTGCAACTGACATTTTAGTTCTTGGTTTAATACCAAACATTTCAGAGTAGTCTTGTAGAAGAATGGTTGATAACCCTCTTACGCGCTATAATTGGAATTCTGTATGTTAGAACATTTGGTTTCGGAAAGAATTTTGTAAATGTTAATAGCTGTCTTTTAAAATGGTGTAAGTGTGAAATGCTATGAAAAGCAAAGGTTTAAATGTCACCATGTCTATAATTTCCATACTGTGCAAACAAAATTCTTTTTAAAGAGGAAAACCTAAAGTCCTGCTTCAGTTTTCAAGATATGCAAACCATCAGTATATTGCTGTCATATGTTTTAAACTAATGTAGCAGGCAGATATTACAAAAATGCAGGCATTCACAACTTGATAGAGGTAATTCACTATTTAAATGTATAACTTGTGAGAGGGTTCACGCAACATGATAAATCATGGTTCCAGAACAGTGATTGCTTAGCCTGACATGCAGACCTGGCCCTCTGGCTTGTCTCTCCTCATAAGCCAGAGAAATCACCCAGCAAAAATCTGGAGGAGCCATGACTTATTGTTCCATGGAAATTGGGTCAATGCCTTCCAGTCTTCCTCATCCTTCTTTTCTGTTGCTCCATTGACACGCAAGGTGTAGTGAGAAGCATGATGTTTGATTTCTTTGACTAAATGCCTAGCCATAATTACGCCTTTTGTGCTCCCAGTTGTTGCCTTAACACAAAAATATAATTGCAGTTTTCACTGACTTGGAACTCGGTTTGGAGGAGTTTTCACCGTTTAGTTGCCATTGACTCATACCAATGCCATGTTTTGTAGATTTCCAGGAGAAAAAAATCAGAACAGGATAAGCACAAATACCATGACTATTATAGGGATTTTATCCAGAGAACCAACATACCCAGTACTAAAACATCCCACATAAGAATGTCTTTAGAAAGCTCCAATAAACCAGAAAAAGACTTAGCTGGTTTGGTTTTCAGCATTGGAGAAATAGATCCATGGATTCTGAAGCTATGGTTTTGTGGATATATGCTTCTAGCAAGGTCTCCTGGCAGCAGTTTGCAATCTTACCCATAATTGCCAACTGGGCAATTTACATATAACTAAGTCAGACTTCTTCTGGAACTTTTGTTGGGTTATTTCTCTAGTTCGTAGGGAAAGACAAACCAGAGGGCAAGGTTTGCCCATCATGCTAAACAACCACTCTTCTGGAAACCTGATTTATCACAACCTGTGAAGTCTCTAATAGTTAGGTATACATTTAAATAGTAAATTGTTTCTATCATTCATACCACCAAGTTAGGAATTCCAGTGTGGCATAGCGGTCAGAGTCTTGGGCTGGGACCCAGGAGATCTGAGTTCTAGTCCTCCCTCAACCACAAGGCTCACTGTGTGTATTTGCCCTGTCACTGACTCTCAGCCTAACCCACCTTATAGGGTTATTGTGAGATTAACACCAAGAGAAGAAAGAAGATTATGTAAACCACCTTGAGTTCCTTGAAGGAAAAAAGGCAGGATAATCAACCAATCAATCAGACAACACATGGTTCGAACAAACTACTTTTTGTTCTGAATAAGGTCAGAGGAACAAGGAGCGAAGACGATACATCAGCAAGTTAAAATATCCAGAGAATACCATATTTCTGTGTGAAAGCAGAAATTCATTGGAACAACTCCTGAGCAAAGTGAAAGAAGAAATGGCAAAAGCAGGAGTCCAGAACATGGCTTCAGAAAAATTACATGATTCTCAAAGAACTACACTATTTAATGTCAGTAATGAAGAACCTGAAATTGTGAAAGGTTTTGCATACCTTAGCTTAATTATCAATTCAAAAGGGAGACTTCAGCCATGAAATTAGAAGACCAGCTCTTGCAAGGGCAGCAATGAAGGAACCAGAGAAGATCATAAAATATAGGGATGTATCACTGGAGATACATTCTCACTAATGTATTCTTGATCACTTCATATGGCTGTGGAAACTGGACAGTGAAAAAAGCTGACAGGAAGAAAATGGGCACATTCAAAACATGGTGCTGGAGGAGAACTTTGAGAATGCCCTGGGCTGACAGAATGATGAATAAGTGGCTCCAGAGCAAATCAAGACCCAACTTTCCCTGGAAGGAAAAATAACTAAACTGACTCTGTCATACTTCAGACACACTGTGAAAAGACAAGACACACTGGAGAAGACAACCATGGTAGGGAAATTCAAAGACAGAACAAGAAGAAGACTAACTATGAGGGATGAATGGCTTCCAAGAAGAGAGCCACAGCCTTGAGCTTACAAGATCTGAGCAGGGCTGTCAAGGATAGCACATTTTGGAGAGCATTCATTTATAGAGTCACTGTATGTCCAAGACAATCTGATAGCAGGCAAAACAACAAACTAGCAAATGCTGGATTCAGAGCATTTCAAGCTCAAACGTTTCTTAACTTAGCTATATCAAACTTACTAGAATCTATACCATAAAAATGAGTATCAAATAAAAGTTAACAGTGCAGTACCAAGCCAGGTATGAGCACTTTTTTCATACTGTAACGAATGGTGATTAAGTCCTAGTAAAACAAGAAAGTATGCACTAAGGGAAAGATGCTTTGTAAGCAATGGTGTAAGTTATTATAAACAACTATGCTATGGACTGGTTCAGAGCCAAATTTCCTTTTCTATTTTTCCAGCCTTTTCCATTTTGTCAGCCCCTGATCCTAGCATGAGACAGCCTCTTACAAGGTGACAGTTCTTAGAGTTACACTCCAGGAATAAGTAGCCTGGCCTTGGTTCGCTTATGGGTCAGTGATCTCATCAGCTCTGCATGCCATCATCCACGCCAGCGCACCCACTGTCTCAAAGTCAGGTAGCCTTCTCCTTGATGGGGTCATTGAAAGGGGTGTCCCATCATTTCTATGAACCGCACACAAACCCTTTTCCACTGTTGTTGAATTCATCCTTGGTGGAGAAGGTCCGCAGTGATGCTGAACCATATCTGGCTGAATGCACTGACAGTACTTCTTTTGATCAGGAACCCTGATTCTGAAAGTTTCCTTGGCACATGTAGCACTTTAATCTCTTTCAGCTGAATATGACCGCAACATGGCTACAGACCTTCCCTGTCAATACTAAATGTTAGGGATGGAAGGGGCAGGAATCTCTGAGCCTGCTCTCCGCAATTGAAATGTCATAATGCCTGGATGGGGCCACAAGGACTAAATCCTGCAAACTGTGCCCCATAACTATAGCCATCATTGAAAAGATGAGTAAATTGGATTCTTTAATGTAGCAGGTCCATTCAAATCTTACAAAAGTTTGTTCGAGCTAATGTGACAATTTGCCCTTTTCTTGGAAATTATATACTGGAAGCACCAGGGCTCAGAATCTCATTTTCTTAGCCATGAAAAGAAACAAGCAAAGGTCTCCAAACAATAGTGGATGCTATCATAATCCTTATAAAGACAGAGAGGTCCTCCTATCACAGGGCTAGTTGCCCTAAGTACCTTTACTTGTATCAAAGCCGGCTCATTGATTTGAGTATCAATTTTTATTCTGTGCTACTGAACACCAAATTAAATATAGGAATATTCCACTGTGAGCAGTACTTCATGTTTTTTATTCGTAAGAAAGAGAAATGGCTATCTGAAGTCAGATCTTATAAACATGTGTTAAATCCTTTTGGATTCTATAAGACAAAAATAATAAGATGTTGCATCCAAGAACATAGTTTCCTTTATGACATAACCTCTTAAGAAAGCACTCATGTTTATAGGAAATAAGCATGCTTCATAAAGTGCTTTGTATTTCCACTTTCAATCAGTAGCCTTATGAGTCAAAATATGCTGCATTGCATGTTTTGCTACCCATCTATCCAGCTGTAGTTTTACAATGCTCATTTCTATCATATCTTGCCATTGCCTAGATTTAAATAAAAGACAAATCTTGGCACCTCATTGATACTGTGGAAGTTGCACTGCAGCAGTTCTAAAAATATGTCAGCTTGACTTGGCTGAGTGCTAGTATTAGTAAAGTATTACACATCATCACAGAAAAACACACAGATCCATTTTGTAAATGATGTATGTTAGGGGCAACATTTCTCAATCCTCATATTTTTGTCTTCAGAGATTGAGAGTGAGAACGAGTGTGTGTGCGGCGGGTGGGGGGGTGGGGAGAGAGATCAAGTGACCTTGAAATCAGCACTGGCATTTTTCTGGCAGGAGAAGAAGCTCTCTTTTCTCATTTGCAAAAATGAATAACAATTTGATCATTCTTAAACTTCTAAAAGGTTAATTATGCTCTCTCCATGAGCGCAGAATAAAAGCCTGCTTTATCTCTGCCCAGATGAACCCCACAGGGCTTCTGTTTCTTCTAGCTCTGCCTGGAAACCAAAGCATGCGAGCTGTCAATTAACTCCTATCAGCTCATAGATCTGTCTGAGCTACACTTGATTTTCTCATCCAAAAACTGACTGCTTTCAATTGCTAGAGCTGTCTGCTGACTTTAAAAAAATTCACAGCAGGAAAAAGTGTTACCTAGCAGTGGGTTTTAGGAGCAGGGGAAAAAAAGCCAGGGGAAAGAAATACACACCGAGATCTTGCTTTAGAGAGAACATCAGGAGCTAGGTTTCTGTTGTTTGCAAAAACCCTGTTTGAGCTCCACACGGTAGCTTGCCAAAATAAATAATAAGAAAGCTCAGAGCCAAAATGTGGTACAAGAAGACGCCAGCTAGAGCGGTGGCCAGGGCTTTCAATTTAAGGCAAGTTATTTTAGAGCAGGTTCAGGGTACCTGTGATCATCCAGTGTTATTGGACTCCAACCGTCCTCAGCCTTATTGGCCAGCATGACCAACAGACAGGGATTATGGGATCTACAGTTCATTTGTAGGCCTGCAAGTTATCCACTTCTCTCTTAAAAAGCAGTATGTTAGCTAGAGATGTGTGAGAAATACGCTTTGGGGTGGGAATCCAAGTCTGGCTTGGCTTCCCAGACTTCAGTCTGCTCTCTTACGGCTGGAGTCCAACCTATTAGCACTGAGTGCGGTGAGACTTTGCACACGCCCCCACCAGCCCTAGGTGGACACCCCACAAGCAGTTTCACTTTTCCATGCAGGTGACTGGCAGCTTTGTACTGCACATGCTGAAGAAGAAGGTTGCCAGTTGTGCAACCAGAGTTCTGTGAGCATTGGCAGATGACTTCTTGGCTCATCTCTCTCCTTAAGCCCGGCCCATCGGAAGACATCTGAGGAGCAGAAGACAGCGGAGTCCTGAAAGGATCGTTGCAACCCTAATGTTGGCATTATAAAGCAGATCAGTCAGCATTATAGATTACGGAGCTGCTTTTCTTTCACAATAGTTCCATTGTACCACAAAGACAGATGCAATCACAGAAAAAAAGGAGATCAAATCACATATGGGGAAAAGTAACATTTCATCTTTATTGCAAGTAGAAAAAAGGCATAATCATAAAATAATAATAAAGTACAGCAATAAAACAAAGCAACAACGCTTCTTTACTAGATGGTTAATGAGCACATGTGTTTATTTTTGTTTGGTTTTCACAATGCAGATTGTGGTCTTTCAAACTTTCTGACTACCAGTGGAAGTAGATTCAGCACCACTGCTCTTCAGCTGCTGGATCAGAATCCACTGATGTGTTACAGTTTCATCTAAGGGGTGTTCCAAATTGTGACAACAGCCCTATCCACATAAAAATATATGGTAAAAAATTAAGAACTTGAGCACCTAAATGCATAACAGCTGTTTCATGAGAGCATGACACTCAAAATTCCAAATGTGCCCACCAACTTGGAAGGAGTTTTAATACACTGTAATATTTGGAAGACAAAGGGAAGAACCAATATCAGCAGGAATAAGGATAAACATGGTTAAAATTGCTAATAG
The DNA here is from genome assembly GCF_004798865.1 of Varanus komodoensis. Taxonomy (NCBI): domain Eukaryota; kingdom Metazoa; phylum Chordata; class Lepidosauria; order Squamata; family Varanidae; genus Varanus; species Varanus komodoensis. The sequence continues at coordinate 35,323,644 of NW_025336087.1, read as the reverse complement.
GTGGTATCTAACAATGCAAATAATGAGTTACATATACAAGAATTCAAGTACTTATTGCTGGAGGAAATGTCATTAAAAAAAACCTTGATAGTGTGGCAACATCCAATCATTAGACTCAACTCTTTGAAAAAAAATACCAGTATCACCAACCAAAGGATCCAAACATTCTGAGTTTGGAGAATACTCTTCCTGATGTGAAAATGAACATCTCAGACACAAGGAATTGATAGCTAAACCTTTAACTGCAGCACATCAAGAAGATGCAGGTAAAGGGCTAACAAAAATTCTGGACAGTGGATTTATATATTCATTCATTCCTTCATTCATTCATTTTAAACATTATATGACACTTAATAGCGCAAAAGTACTCAATAAGACACTAACAATATCAATATACAGCTCACGGTATGAGTGCAAGTGCAGAGGGAAAAAGGGAGAAAACTTAATTATTAAATTACAAATCACAGTACAAAAGTATTTTCAAAGCCACACTGTTAATGACACATTTGGGACCCCCTTCTGAACTTTATTAATGAAAATTGCAACTGATAATTGCCACTAGCTTCACATGGCAGCTTGTAAAATGACCCACTCTCAGTACTTTTTTATTGTATGTACATCCTTTAAAAATTATTGGTATTTTATATAATGTCTTTCTTTTTACATTTTATTGGTATTTAGTCTACACAGAAGAGCCATGTACTAACTTGCTTGTGCTTGTTTGCTTAGAATTACTGGAAAATTGTTAATTATTTTTTATTTTTATGTTTTAAAAGGAAGATGTGGGAGTGGTCACTTGCTCCTCATTAGGTTTTATTCCCTATGTGATTAAGGGTATTAATCAAGAACATTTATTTCTGTGAGCAGCTCAGTGGCTTTCTACCAAACGCTATTGCAACTCAGTGTTTGGGACTGAGCCTGTGTTGACATCTTCAGAAATTCAGAGGGCTAACTGGGCATCTGGGCCCGAAATCCCATCCCTCCTCCCAATTCAACACATTGAATTGTTGCTGCAGCCTGTTGTGAATCTTGCTTCCCACCTTGAACTCTCCTTTTCCTTCTATGGACAATCACTGTCAATCAATCATTCATCAAACAAACATGGAATGGTTATTCATCATGTGTAGGGATGGCCATGTAGCACAGATACAGGGTTCTGGTGTTGGTGCGGTTCTTCTCTTGTTCTAGAAGAAGTAGACATGTGACATTTAAAGTGATAAAGGAGCTATCTGCACCACTGACAACACAATGCACATTTTGTGTGTGTGTGCATGTATAACACCTAGCATTGTCCAGCCAACCGGAGCATCCTATCACCATCACTAATAGCATCACTGTTACAAACTCTGGTGTAATATGAAGCATATCACAAAGTATTGCCAGCTGGCAAGGTAGTGCCAGTTAAAAGAATGGAATGCCAATAAAACAGCATTGCAGGGTTGTATAAATGTATTACACAATGTATAATATCCCCAGAACCTGATTTTTATCGAAAGCAATTGTTCAAGTGTACAGTGCTACAATTAGTTGGGGGTGTACATAATAAAGGATATTTTGACAAGCCTCACAAGTACATTACCAAGCTGTACATTAAAGACTTCTAAATGAGGCTTTATTTCCCAGCTCATTAAGCAGGAGAACATGCACAAGTAGGTTTGCAAGATATCTTACTAGTTATGTATCAATACTCCTCCAGTCATGCTAAGCAGATATCCTGAAGAACACAACTTCAAAATGATTTAATTATGCTTGAGAAAAACCAAGCCTTAACATAAGGAAACATGTGCAAGGGCACTGAAGCCCATCCAGGCCGTTTAGCGACCTGCTCCGAATTGCTAGGATACTTTCCCACTTATGAAGACAGATCCAAGCTGCAGCCCAGGGTGCTCCTCAGCGCACCTTGCGTGCGGACTGGGCTTTTTCTCCATCTCTTTGGATGGATGGAGCACGAGGAGGGGGCAGCTGGCAAGCGACTGTGTGTTTGCCAGATCAGCTGACTGGGAAAAAGCATGGCTCTCTCCAGTGACCAGGCCTTCCCCATAAGCACAGTCCACAATCAGCCGCCCACTTAATGGCGGGCTGTATTAGTACTGTTATGTCTTGTTTATATCCCACTGTTGGAGGAACCTAAGATGGCTTACATAGTTCTCCTACACTCCATTTTTAGCCTCACAACAACAATCCTGTGGAGCAGGCTAGTCTGAGAGCCCTTGACTGGCCCAACATCATGCAACGAACTCCATGGCTGAGTGGGTTTATTTATTTATTTATTAAACTTATATAAACTGTACCAGTAATCCAATATAGGATTAGAACCTGGATCTCCTAGGTGCCCAGTCCTGTGCTCTAACAACCATACTACACTTGATGAGTCAACTGCCGGTGGAGCAGAGTATTAATTATTGTCTAGTTTCTACATTTCTGTGGTGCCCTTTCCTACTGTACAGTAGTCCTACTTTGTATGATCCTATAAAGTGAACTGAAATTGGCGGCTACAGATGAGAGGGCCTTTTTGGTGGTGACATCCTGGTTGTAGCAGCCCCTTCAGCTATGATAGGATAGGGAATTATGGATAGGGGTGTTTTTGCTTTGTTTTGTTGGCCTCCCCTGAATAGGTTAAGTTCTTCTACTTGTAGGAGGAAGTTTTGACAGGGACTTAAAACTTCCTACCTGCATTCAGAAGTGGTAGATCAGGAAGCTTGACTCATCCAATTTTTAAAACTGCTGTCAGAATCCAAGAGCAAATGGGCCTGCCACTAAAGTATCAGCCAGTACTCAACAAAGTTAAGAAAACTACTTGGATTTACATTGCTGTTGTCCCAATTAACTGGCTAATTGTTGTCCCAATCAACTGGTTTATCATAGCATTCTGATAAGCATTTGATCTGCCAGTCAACAGGGCAGTAAATGCTTATAATTGACATGGACCAAGAATGTTTCTTTTCTTGCCAATAATGCCAAGACCTTGCATGGGTAAAGCACTTAAGCTAACATCAATCATTAACTTTATTTTCGTTAACAATCCTTTTTCTTTTGTTGTGATCAAACTTCAGAACCAGCCATACTGCAGAAACTTCTCTCCCTGCTGCACTACGGAAGTGGAAAGAAATACAAGGAAAACATAGCTGAGGAATTGAGGTTGCAAAGTTTTGCCTGGCATCAGTCGCCAGCACACGTCGATCATCAGCAATGATGGTGATGACATTTCACCGGTGAAGTGATTTTGGACATCTTCAGAAAACAAAACAGGAGAAACTGCAATCAGAAGAGCAGCAGCTGCATGAGAAAATATTCAGGAGTTCAAGAGCAACTGAGGAGAATGAGCTGGCAGCATAGCAGATAACTCATGTGACACCCATCAGGCAGACTATGTTCCGTGATGATGAGGCTCAATGTTCTTGGACTGTGCCCAGGAGTCAGTGGGCCAGTGGAGGGGAAAAAGACAGTGTACACAGAGATTACCATCAAGGGGGAATGTACTGACAGGATCCAGTGCCGGGTGCATATTGCTCAAGCCAGGCATTCTGATCTGCCCTGGACCCAGATCCTGCTGTGCTTATTTGTGCAGCCATCTCATGTCATTTCTTCCATAGGTAACCTATGCTTCCTCCTGCAATTTCCCCACGTTCCCTACACAACTATCTCTTGAGACTGCAAGGACTTGGAGAAATGACAGTAGCACTACCAGCTGGTTTGAACTCAGAAGGCGAGTCTGCCATTCTAAGCCGCCTGAAAATAAGCCACACTGAGTGGCTTGTTCACGAAACAGCCCATGGTCTGTCCAACAGACAATCTGGAGGGCTGAGGCTTGTCTCCCCCTCTCCTCTCTCTCAGTAACCCAGGCACTTTGCAGCAGAATCTCTATTGCCTCCTCAGCCTAGTGCTCACTCATTCTGCTCACTAGTGCTTTCCCTTCACTACTCATTTTTATGCTTTGGGAACATGCATGTATATTGTAATAACTATTAATATTATTACCATACTTTTGCAAGTACACATAAGTACACTTTTACCTGCCTGACATGTGTAGTTTTGCCTGGTGGGTGTCATTTTGTGTTACAACAGCCAGTGGAGGCACCATATTTTATTTATTTATTTATTTAAAGTTTTTATATGCTGTCCCCTTGCTACATAGCCTCGGGACGGCTCACAGAAATAAATAAATAAAACAATTACAATTACAATTAAAACCTGGAAACACACTGGCTGCACAATTAAAATATATAAATATTAAACATTATTAAAATACTGTTTGAATAAAAAGGTCTTGGCCTGGCACCGAAAAACAAATAATGACGGTGCCAGGCAGACCTCTCTGGGGAGCGCATTCTACAGATGGGGCACCACCGCAGAGAAAGCCCTCTTCCGGGTACTTTGCTTCCTAATATCTCTCATGGAAGGCTCCCGAAGGAGAGCCTCTTCTGCCGATCTCAAGGGGCGGGAGGGCAAATATGGCCGCAGGCATTCCTTTAGGTATCTGGGTCCCAAGCCATTAAGGGCTTTATAAGTGATTACCAGCAACTTGAATTGAGCCCAGACTTCAATGGGAAGCCAGTGAAGCTGGCAGAGGACTGGAATTATGTGAGAATAACGACCAGTCCTTGTCAGCAACCTGAATGCTCTATTTTGCACCATCTGAAGTATCCGGACTGTCTTCAAGGGAAGCCCCACGTAGAGCGCGTTACAGAAATCCAACCGGGAAGTAACCAATGCATGCATCACTGTTGCTAGGCAGTCGTCCTCCAGGTAGGGATGCAGCTGATAGATTAGCCGAAGCTGATGGAAAGCGCTCCTCGCCACCGCCGACACTTGAGCTTCCAAAGTCAGCTCCGGGTAAAGGAGCACTCCCAAACTGTGGACCCTGTCCTTTAGAGGGAGTGCAACCCCATTCAGGACAAGATCCAAGTCACCTACCCAGGAGTTCGAACCACCCACCAGCAGGACCTCCATCTTGTTTGGATTGAGCTTCAGTTTACTGGCCCTCATCCAGCCCATTACCTCGGCCAGGCACCGGTTCAGTACAACCACTGCCTCACTTGGATTGGTTGAAAAAGAGAGGTAGAGCTAGGCTAATTTGCACACAGTTGTGAGGGATGGGTTTGAGGGGGAAATATATTCAGAGACAGGAGTGACCCAGCTGTGCAATTTAGAGGCATCAAAACTGGGGAGGAGGCAAGAACCGGGAACACATCAAGGGTGGGGCAACAGTATCTCTCCCTTGGCAATGTAAGCTTCTTCCTTTTAAGTGCTGAACTAGAAACATGGAAACGAAGTGAGTCAGAACGGGCCTCCTGGGCCACCTAGTCTGTCCCTGGCTTTAGCCGGCTCTGCTCATGTAACCCCCACAATGTGGTTGTCCAATCTTTACTTGAACACACTCACCGATGAAGCCTCAACACTTCTATGATGGGGCCTCACCTCAGTGACCCTTGCCTGCACCCTGCTCTGAAAGAGGACCACACAAAGGATGGCCAAGGGATGGATTCTCTTCTGGAGTAGCTGAAGACTTCGGGAAGTGTCCCCCCCCCCCCCCTTTTGGTGCACTTATTCCTTTTGCTTCCCACCACCTCTTTCGTTGCTTCTGAATTGTACCAGCAGGCCCCTCTGTCTTGCCATTTTTCTCCTTTGGTCCTTTGAACTGTGTGCAAATTAGCCTGCATGCCCACTCATTTGCCAGTTTCCTTTTCTGTCATCTGCTCCACTTCAGTGCTCCCTTTGCCATCTGAAGCTTACAAGGAAATTAAGGCAAGACTACACATCTCAGGCAGACAAAATGCAAAATGCATAATGTGCACTTGCAAAGGCATGGAGGTGAATTTAAAAATGATGAGCACAGTTGGTGGTGTTCAGAAGAGGTGGCAAATGGTGATGGTTCCAGAGTGTCATTTGAACATCGGGCTGCCTCTTGCTAACCCAGTCACAGACGCTAGCTTCTACTGCCATTGGGTTGGATCCAGCTTTACACTGGATATCTCCACTGGTTAAAATGGAATTGCCAATCCTTTCTTCTCATGACAGTGTGGAAATAGTGCACAGAGTCAGGAAAGCAGCCAGATGTGGTGCAACAGGAGGGGGAATCCCGAAAATGTGGGCTGAAGTTCCTCAAGCTACGTACTTTTTCTGAACAGATGTCAGATTCTGGATCCAAACAGTGAAGGGGTGGGGACAAGCCTATAAAACAGGGCTTAAATACATTCAGCTCAATATCAGCTTGTAGCCTGGCTCTTTGGATTCCTCTGAAGATTGACCAGTTCCTGCTAGCGAAGGTATGCATGTACACACAGGCATGCATGCACGCAGATGCAAAAAGAAGGACAAACACAGCAGATCTACAAGGAATTCCCTTTCATGCAAGGATCACTGTCGCAAAATTCATTTTAACACACTAGTGGTGTTCATTTAAATGCCTTGTAACATGGCTGGTGAGTCTAGGATGAGAGGCAGAAGGATAGACGTGCAGTTCAGCTTGGGCACATCAGCATGGCATAAGCATATTCCTTGTATTTTTCCATTGCTGTCTTAGATGCCAGCTGCTATCTTTCCCAGCAAACAAGGTCATAGCAACTGTAGCTCATGTCTTGTTAATGTCTTCAGGGCACTGAGTGGCTTGATTCACAAGACATCTGACCGCCATTTTGCATAAGCATTCCCTACTTGGAGGTTGTCATATTGAGAGAAACCTGTGAGCATAAGTTGTGCAATGGTTAAGTCACTCTCACATAACGCTAGAACAGGCCATGGGTAATGAAAATGTTGTTTAATCCTTACATAATCTACACTCATTGACTCCACACAAGGTAACAAACCCCTATCATGCTTGGATATCCAAAGTGGTGCCCGAGGGTGCCATGGCTTGTCTGGAGTTAAATAAACCATAATGATCCCTGCCTTGTCATGGAAACCAGGTCAATGTGAGGCTCCTTCTAACCATAACTGGAAACATCGAGACAACTTTTCTGTGGACCTAACCCAAAGCAAAGATGTTACTGTTTAAAGCTTGGGCCCAGGAAGGAATATCTCTGCCTGCACTGCATGTGTCTTGAGATCATCAGGTGGACACCCATTTAGCATGGAACAAGACCTGGAGTCTTCTCATACCTGTCCAGGGAAGTGTAATAATTTGGTTGCTGGCATGAATTTAGAATGATGTCGGCATGGTTAACTAAGGATTACTGCTGCTGTGGGGATTATTTCTGGTTTGAGTTTGATGCTGGTTTTACTGGCCCTGGAAATAACGTTCCTTGCTGAATAGTAGAGGACCCCAATTTTGTTCTGATCATGGGAAAATGGCAAGTTATTCAGTTCTCAAATAAATAATGTACAACTATACATAATGTGTTCATATATGCACTGGTATTTATAGTGCTCATTTTGAGTCATAGATGTTCTCAATCTTTTCAGTATTCTTTATCTGTTGTTATAAAGAGTTATAGTGATGAGAAGTATTTTTGCTCATTTAGAGATAAGTAGATCACTTAAGTTCAGATAAACTTCCTATCCTACAAAACCACATAAAAATTACCACTTATTCAAACAGCATTAAAACAAGACTTTGGGGCTTCATTGCCCACCTTCTTGAAGCGTCATTGAGTGCTCTTTTTCATAGACATTGTTTTCCAGGCGCTCACAATTGTTCATTGACCTTAATATGAACTTCTGCTCTCCCCCAGCCCCACACACCATCTTCTGTTTAAAGAAGCATTTTTTATGTCATGTGTCTCTGTCCAAATCACAGATACCTTTTCAATTTAGCGAGAGTACATAATTGCCCAAATCAAAAAGACTGCAAAATTGTGCATAGCTAGGGACATCAGAATAACTTCTAACAGAGTGGAAAAGAAGGAGATCCCAAGGGAAATAATATTTAGATAGATCAAGGTTCTTCTTTTACTCATTCTCCCTTCTTTGCCTTTATCGCTCTACCCCCCCAAAAGGAGATTACTACTCAAGGAGTTCTTTTTAAAAAATAGTTGAAGCTGAAATAAATTGCCTTTTTCATTTGACAAGACAAGATGGTAAGTTTTATAGCATTCAAGTGTTCTTTTCTCAGTTCTTTCCAAGCACAGGGCCATGTATTTTGAGTAATGTTCATTTTTTTCTTTTTAATTCTCTGTCCCTTTTTTCCTTGGCTCCAGAATCACAAGTTCTTTGTCAGTCTAACAAAAACTGTGAAAATGCTCAAGTGAGAAAATAGAAAAGGGAATATCATTTTGGTTCTTTCTGAATTTTGTATGAACCTGCTCCATTAAAGTCAGTCAGACCCTGTGACAAATTACAACTGAATGGTGTTGCATAATTTGTATTCCACTAGTGTTGATTAGACAACCTATTAAATATAGGTTCAAAGTCACAAATTAAGTGGTCTTGCTAAACAAAAGAAACAGTATATCTACATTCCACTTCAGAATATTCCAATATTCCTATTGGTTTTAATGAAATTACAGTTCATTTTCAGTTGTAAATCTTAGGAATTTTCCTTCCTCATAGTCCAGTTGGGAGTAACTGAACATCCAAATTCATGGCTGATAGTGTTGCTCCTTAGCAAAATATCTGTTAATTGTGGTATTAACTCCCGTAGAACCGAGCTGGCATCCAGTGTTGTATTTCCTCTCTCCCAAATTAATTAGCAAATTCAGTCATAAAGCATTTAAAGGCCAATTGCCTGGCCAAAGAGTAGCCATTTTAACCCAATGTAGAAATGTATGGTTTCTCCCCCCCAAGCTGGAATGGCAGAGACTGCTCTCTTTACTAACTGCCTGATCAATTACCATGCTGGTGATTTACAGATAGCAGTGAATTAATGGCTGTCCGATAAAGGTTTCTCTGCTGGCAAACGGACTGTGCTTATTCTCAACTTCTTCTCTACCTTCTGCCATTCTGGTCACATTTGCCATCTGGAAAGTGGTATCCTCACTAATGTAAAGTTCGAGTGCTACACATCGAGCCATTCTTCATTTTCTGAATCTGTCATTTAGGAGCCAGGCTGGCTCTATCATCAGAGCAAGGAGCCATCTCAAGAGCAGATGCAGAGAGAGCCGGGAGCAGCAGCAAGCTCAGAATGGGCACGACGGTGTGCACCACACACTCCTCGGGCTCGGTTCAGTGCACGGAAGTGTGACCCGCAGGCGCAGGGTGGAGGCACACCCTTGTCCTTTGCTTCATGCAGCAACACTTCTTGGATCAGTTCTGGTCAAGAGATAGACACATGTCATGGAAGGCAATTACAAGAGAGTCAGGTTGAAAGCAGGCATGACTCTATGAGAGAACAAACGGCTTCACCGTATACCTTTTCTGCTCTGGTGTAAGCGCAGGGCCCCAGACCAAGCGCAGGACCCCAGTGGGGTGGTAGGGAGCATTATCCTCCCTTCTGCTACAGTCCTGAGATTGACCAGTAGCCCCGCACAGGCCAAAACGTGACCCATTAAAGCAAATACAAATTCCAGTTTGATCATTTCTGACTTTTTCTTCCTGAATTGATTCTGCAGTCATTTGAAAGACTAGTATCTTCTGACTCTTTAGCTTCACCATCATTCTGTAGCTCAGATCATTCTTCCTAAGAATATGTGGCTTCATTAAAGCACATGGATTGCTGTGCAATGAAGGCATCTCCTTCCCAACCTGAGTCAGGGAAGCATGTTAGGGTCCTGATCTTTTTGCCCCACCACTTCCACTCGAGTTAAAAAGGACGCAAAGACACAGCTGCTTCTTGTGTCTTTAAAGCAATGCCTACCCTGGCCCTCAACCTGCTGTGTTAGTACAAAAAGAGATAAAGACGGGGTAGAGATTAATATATATATATTGGATGATAGATAGTTAGGCCTGGATAAAATGTTGCCAGTTTTACTGGCCTTGTTACCATTGAGAGTGCAACAAAACCACAGGAAAGTTGGCATTAATGATGACCAACAATCATGAAAGGCCAGGAGGCAACTGCCCAATAATGATGAACATATGTTCTGACGGCAATGATCGATGTGTGTAAATATATTGTGACCACGGGGGACTCTTTCAGTCACAAAGCACTCTACCTGGTTGTGGAAGGTAGCAGACATCATACTGTGAGGCTTTTTGGCACCTTCAGCAAAACATTAAAATGTCATTCCAAAAATGTTGCCCACACCTCCTCCGGCTTCCTTCCTCTCCAGCTTCTATACCTCCTCAGGCCACCTGTCAGCCTTCCATGAGTCGCATCAACTAATCCCTAGCTGATCTCCTTTTCCTCCTTTCCTGTCATGGTTGCACTGCTTTTGCTCATTCACCTATGCCTTCCTCATATCCACAGGACTGCAGAACTCCTTATATTCTTTCACTGTTGCCTGGCATCTCTTTGTCTATGAATCACAAGCCTTTGGGCCTCATCTGCTTCCTGCTGTTCCCAAGCAGCAGAAATACCTGCACCAAAAAAGGGTAATGGAAAAGCAAGGCTTATCCACTGCTGCAGCTGAGGTGCAGCAGCCAAGAGGTGCTTTCCTTTTAGGATGTCTGACAGCAAAGCTGAGCCTGCAAAAATAATAAATGAACTGTAACTTTAAAAGGGGGGTGGTGGTACTGGCAATTGTCTGAATGCACAACCTGTCTACCCAGCTTGCATAAATGGTAGAGCCATCACTCAATTGTTCAACACTTGTTTGGCATGCAATTCCCATCATCTCTGCATATGGCGGAGAAAAAACCTTTGCCTGAAATTGGAGCAATCGTCTGACTAGTTGGTGCAAGAGCAGCTTCCATCCTTCACTCCACAAAAGTGCCTTGACATTGCCAACAGCTTCTGAACAGAAAGTTCTCTTGTTCTTACCAAAGATTTTCCCCCCTAAACCAAAGATCTATTAAAACATTCCCTGTCGACACTGACACTGACACTGACACAGTCTTAAGCGAAAGCATGAATTAATCTGTCATGCTCTCTTTTATTAATAAAAGGGATATCTCGCCAGACATTGCTTAGCTGGCAGTTTTCATGGGCAGTCTGTATTTCCAAAGCAGCAAAATCTGCAAACTGCTCCACTAACGTAAGCAGGTTTGGACGTTTCAAAACATAACTCATGAGCCTCTCGACTGAGACCAGAAGAGTCAGTGTATACAAGGCCTCTCTCTGGTATAGCATGACTTGCTTTGTGGATATCATCTGTCTGATCATGGCAAGTGGATCAAATGTAATCAATTTGCGCTGCTGCCTGTAGCTGTTGTGAGAATGCATGTTGCCCTACTTCAAAGGATAAATTTAATATACATGTTGCTCTGATGAAATCAAGGCTGTAAACAGGAAGACATCCTAATAAAGGGATCTAATACACAGCTACATTCAGGGGAAAAAATAAGTGAAGTGGAGGAAAGGATGCTGTGGGAAGCTGCTGAAATACTCCACCCCTCACTTTCACCTGCATTGTTTGGTTCATTATATATAGGGGGTTTTTTCCAGGAATGTCTGTGCCATATTTACTCCCACTTTACTTACATCTGAAGTTTAAGTTCTTTTGCAATTGATAGAACAGTCCTGGGGAGGCGTTTAAAGTGGTGTATAATTGCCACCTTGAAATCCTCCTTTTTAATGGCAGCAGGATAGGAGGTGGGGGGAAACATTCACCAGTAACTCTTAATTATTTTCAATTGTACATCTTCTACATTTTACATCCACTTAATCTTTTTAGAATACCATTTGTCTCTTCTGCTTGATTTGCTTTTGTAGCCCAACATCTCATTTTATTCATTATTCCTAGAAATCTACAGGTTCGTATTCTGTTTCCATAAGTCAGCTAAATTCTTCAATATTGTATGGCTGCAATGTGTACAGATTTTCAGACTCACACAGATTAAGCCGATTGTCATTTAGCAGTGCCTGTAGACATAGATTTTCATTACACGAATAGAAGGATTGCTCGTCATGACAAAGGGAGCTCTATTTTTGTTTGGGAAGACAAAAGTAGTTGTGTTCCATCCTAGAACTGTTGGCCCTGGAAATATAATGTGAGTTCTCTGGGGAAGAAGCCACTGTGGAACCTTCCAGCATTAATAAATCAGTCAGCATCATACAGTCCTACAGCTGGGGATATGCGAACCCTATTATGGCTAGGGCACATCCCATGGCAGTTCCTGTGTTAAATCTGTGGTGAAGTGCTGATATGAGTGCACCCTTAATTTAGCAGTTTTCCCAGAGGGAAAGAGCCTACCGAAGATGGTATTATGTGTGTGTGCGCACATGTATAGACACACCTGTTTTGATCAGACAATTTTCACTACTGTTCAAGGTGATGAAAAATATAACTGAGTGAAACAAAAGATTCTTCTGGCATTTTGCACCTTGAAAACTTTTAAAACGATGTCATTTAGCCCAAAACAAAACAAAGACAGGCTTGAACATACCTCTAAGTTCTTTCTTATTTTAACTCCTTAATCTAGATGCTTCAGTTTTGTTGTCGTTCATTGGAAAGTGCCTGTGTTCAGACAACATGATAACCCATACTCAAGGGGTGGGTATTGGTTGTCATGGGACCATGGGTTGCTGTTGAAATGAGGGTTATTGTGTTGTCTAAACCAAGCCAAGAACAAATCATGGTGAGAAACCCACAGTTCACAACCCCACAAGCCATGGGTTGTCTATGGTTAAAAGCCTGTGGGTTTTACCAAAGCTAGGTTCAGTCAACACAACAGTCCACTTCCGACAACAAACCACACTTATTTATAATAATAACAATTATTAATTATTATTATCAATAATAATAAATATAAATAATAAATATAATAATAAATAAAATATTTAAATAATAATAAATAATAATATTATTATTAAACAGCTCCTGAGGGCAGGTCTTCTGAAGAAGAAACCAAATGTCTCTGTTTGAGATCCTCGTCTACTAAAGCTATTATTTATATTGCACATTTTTAATACCCTGACCATCTTCAAAGAAACTCAAAAGTAGGCAATTTATTCTGCCATCCTCTCATTTTCCCCTCCACAATGGCTCCCAGGTAGGTCAGATGGAGAGGAAATGACTGGCCTAAGGTGAGCCTGATAGCTGAGCAGGGATCTGAACCTGATAAGATTTACCCCTTCCTGAAATATGGTGAAGAACTATGGCTCACGATAAGACCAAAGATTCTAATTATCCAACATTTTGTTTCCAGAAGTAGCCAGTCAGATGTTTCAGGAACATCTACAAGGAAGGAGAGCCACATTCTCTTTCATGCTTTGCCCTGAACACCAATCATGCAAGAAGTATTTTAATACACAGAGGCATATTATAATGCACAGATGTATATAATATACCTCTATATAATATATATAGTAATAGTGGCAGTATTACTATAGACTTCAGAATTTCATGGAGGAGAAAGAGCATGGCTGATTTCAGTTGGAAGGAGAATTGGTTGGACACAATCCTTTTTTAAAATATGAAAACAGAATTTTATATGGAGGACATTAAACATAGGTATTTTCACATCTAATCTTAATTGTAATAATTCACAGAGACCAATATCCTGACCTCTAGATGTTCTCAGTGAATATTCTGAATTTCAAAACTCTTATTTCTCCTTCTGTCTCAATGGGATCACTTTTCAAGCTAATCTCTCTTATCTGAGGAATGCTTTAAAGAATGACTCTGCTACAAAGTATAATTTATTACAAATAAAAAGTGTGAATCACAAGCACTTTCTCAAAGAAAGCCCCCTTAAATAATCCCCTGTACAAATTTGACAGTCTTTTTAGTAGCAAGTGACAGACCCTTGGAAAGGTTTAAAGAAATAAGATCAGACTAAAGCTTTCAAAAATTCATCACTGAATATTTGTTAACCTTCCTGTCTGCAGTAGCTGTGGAACCAAGATAATAACCTTCAGATGGAGATAAATTGCTATCTTTCAAAAGATTATCCTCCATCTTAATCGTGTTTGCTCCTCCAGTTGATCAGTCGGTGACCTTGTTACTTAAATAACAAACCAAGCTATTCTTTCATGTTTATATCTAACTGTATATTTCGCTTCCTGGGCTCCCCTTCAGGGTTGTTGTTGCTACTGTTAAAATTTCTATAAGGGTGTGTTAACCAAATTAACTGTCTTGAAGAATTCTCCATAGCACTGAGTATCAAGAGCATCCTAGGCAATGTTTACACTATAAACAATAAAACAGCAAACATCCTTGGGGAACTGAGAGGCTTATTACACATTATTTAATAACTATAATGTCACCAGACTAAGATATATCCAAATGGCTATCATACTTATTTAAGATGCATAATACAGCCATTTTAAAGATGAACAAGACTCTTAGCTGGCATAAATGAACAGTAGCTGCATCCGTTAGATTTATGCCTATTGAAGATCCCCTTCAGCAACTGTATTGTAGTAAGGGTAGAAAGATGATGCTAAACATTTCCAACAGATGCCAACTTGGGCTGCGTGCAGATGTGCATAAATTCAGCAGTGAGCTTGCTATGGAAGGGCACGCACTAGCTGTGACGCCCGTTCAGCCTTACTCCAAGGATCAGACGGTTGTGTGTATGTTTGGAGAAAGCAACACCTAAATCCATCTCTTTTAGGAAATGTTAGATAGTTACACATTCATGTCTGCATATGTAGCTGTGAAAAAAGTATGGGGAAACAGGCAAACACACATTAAAAGCCTTTTACCTTCAGTAACAGTGAGTGGGCTGAATTACAGCTCATTTGTTTATTTAAAACTTTTCTACCCCGTCCACCACTGACGTCTTGGGACAGCTTACATTAAGAGAACAAATAAAATAAAATAAAATAAAATAAAACAAGCACATCATCTGGCAATCAAGATAAAAACCCCAGTTGAAACCAACTAGTCATTAAATAGTGGGAAAATAAAAAGGTTTTCACCTGATGCTGAAACGAATAAAGTGTTGGCGCCAGACGAACTTCTCTCGGGAGAAGTCAGGGGGCCACTGCAAAGAAGGCCCTCCCCTGGGTAGCCACCCTCCTAATCTCCTTCAAGGAGGGCACCTGGAGCAGGACCTCTGCCTCAGATCTTAAGGGGCAGGAGGGCACATAGGAAAGAAGGTGCTCCTTCAGGTACCCAGGACCCAAGCCATTTAGGGCTTTATAGGTTATCACCAGGACCTTAAATTGGGCCTGGACTTCAATTGGCAGCCAGTGTAACTGATAGGGAACCAATGCTATATGTGAATACCTATTCTTCCTGAATAAGTAGAGTCTTGGGAATGGGTGGAAAAGTTGTGGGCACTTAGACCTATCAGAGGACCGAATACTCCCTGAGCATCCCAGTGGCGAAGGGGGTACCTCCTTCCATCCCCTTTGGTCTCTCTTGACAATTCCCCTTTTGACAGCAGTCAAAACAAAGCAAATTGCTCACCGCTGCCCCTCCTCTGGGAGCTTTACTGAAATCAATGTCATGGTTGCTAACTGCTGCATTTAGACCTTCTGAAGGTACCCTCTCCTCAGAACTTTACTAAGGCAAGGCATCTCATTTTTGCAACCATGCAATGCTCTGCCCCTCCAGAATCACACAATTCTGGCTAAGTTATAAAAACAAATTATTAAAAGTATTTGTATACATTTGGGGTGCAAAACTTTATTAGAAAGCCAGAGAACCATTGACAGCTGCTCCAGTGTGCTGTTTCAGCATTTCAGAGGCTCTGTCAGTGGCAGTCAAATTGGAGACTGTGAAAAGTGATCTTCAGAGTGGGTTGGTGGGGAGATCAAAAGGAAGCCCAAATGGCTACCTGTCGTGGGATGGAGGCAACAAGTCACTGATGGCCTCACCACTACACTGCCAGGGCATCAGGCAAGGTTAGCAAGGGTGCCAAGGGATCTTTCTGCCATGCTTACCAAGTGGCTTATTCACCATTCCTTACAACCCACAGGAGGGGAAGTTGTCTAGGTTCTGATGTTGTGCCAACTCACCACAGGTGAAAAAATCCCTACCACAGACCATTGTTGTCTTGTAGGAAAAAGTTGTGTGTGTGTGCGTGTGTGTGTGTGCGCGCGCGCACGTGTGAAGATACCCTGAAAAAAGTGGTCTGATGACAGACAACCCACCTTGGCTTGTTCCTCATGGTGGATTGTCATACTGTTTAATGTCACTATTTTCTAGTCCATCTCAATAAATACATGGAAAGGAAATAAGTGCTGGATACCACTGAGTAATGTAGAAAAGGGAAGGACTGTTATTATTGGATTAACTTGGGAGGTACTGAGAAAGGGAAAGAAAAACTCAGGCATGCCCATGTCCTCTTCACCTTGGCATGGAAGCCTGGCTTATTAATGCATCATGCCACATGTTTCATCCTATGTTTAAACATACGATTAGAGCAGAAATTAGAAGGGCAGTCATTACGAAATGATGAAATGTCATCTCATGCCTGTGCATTCTGTCAAATGTAAGCGTTACGTGAGGAGGGAAGGACACACTTTCTGGCTAGCTTTGAAAAGAATCCTTAGCAGGCTGGGAGGAAGCCTCACAGATACATGGCAGGCAGCTATTCAGGCTAAGAGGTGAGTGTGTGTGTGTGTGTGTGTGTGTGTGTGTGTGTGTGTTGGGGTTCTCCCCCTCCACTAACAAAATGACCCTTTCTGGGCTGAGTGTTTCATGATGTCAAACAATGGCGCAGCATGCCAAGAGATCAAGCCTACATAATGGAATGGCCTTTTGCTCTCTCAGGCAGCCTCTGCTCCAAAAGGCTGTGCAGCCAGAAGGGAGTTCAGAACTGGCCGTAACCTGAAAGACGAGCTGGTGCTGATTTAAGGTGATGCATATATGGGGACTTGAGCAAATCCATGCATTGCAGCCATGAGGATGTTCTTACACCTGTCACTTGGCTGTATCAAAAATTATAGGGTTGGTTACACAAGTAATGCTTACAGCAACAAAACAGTATAATTCCCTATGACCTAGGGCCAAATCAGACATTACTTTAAACGCATATCTATCAGCAATGTGCATGTCCTTTTTGCATTTTTATTCTAGAGTAACTGCAGGGTATCCAATCTGAATCTTAAGAGCTCTCTTGCTTCCCACCACACCCACCAACCAAGCACATGAACAGCATGGCTGTGATACAGATCATGGGCCCTGCACCTACTCGGGGGGGGGGGGGGTTGAAAAAAGACTGAGCTGCTAAACAGATATTTTGACCCTTACAAAGCTGAAATGGCGGGTACACATAGCTCACATATTGTTATTATTACAGGCACTTAAAAGAGGACATTTTGTATTTTCCTGTTTGAAAACTGTGGACATGCAAAATAACTTCAACTAGTTTGGGCACTCTGGAAGCTGAAGGATAGCCTAAGAAGTGTCCTGAATGGAGAAATCTGAGCACAGGACATGTCGACATTTTTTCCTTCCAAAAGTGACCACGGTGAGCTGAGTATACCACATAATCGTGAAAATGTTTCCAAGTGAAGTTTGATACAGAAGTACCTCACTAACAGCTCTGCATGAGCAGTCCTGCACACTCCAAAAGAGGCATAATGTTTTACAAGCTTTCCACCAGGAAGGGGAAGGAGGACTCACTGCCAGTGGAACTGGTGGGCTGAATTTCTGTCAGGGCGAACGGTGCTTCTGCTCCATTTGAATTACCCTGCCTTCATTGCCTTCACTTTAAAGGTTGATTGCTTGTTTTGCCTGTTGTTCAGTCTGCTGAGTCTTCCCTGAAGAGTCTCATTTCCTCTTTAGCCTTCCTCTCTCAGTTTCTCTTTGATTTCAGCCAACAATCAGGAAGATACCTGCAGCCCCCTCAAAAGCTACCAGGAGTGCCAGCGTGAATGCAGGTATGGTTGGCCTTTTGCTGAGGGTACATACCCGAGCAGGGGGTATGTTTCAGAGCTCTTGGGATCCTGCAAGCTGCTTGTTCACACATTCTCAAATACAGTCCTGTGAAACAAGGATTATACCTAGCTCAGACAGCTTACTACTCCCTGATCCATGATTCTTTGGTATTTACTCTCTGGTTGATTTGCATACTCTAAAGCTTCTTTCTTGGGTAGCTACAGCTCTGCTTGGGTTTTCCCTCAAAGGCTTTTAGAAACTCTATCAATGGTGAATCCACAGGATAAGCGGTTTTATGAAACATATTTTCAGAATGGGTCCTTGGAGCTTGTCCATCATTTCCCATGTTTGCTGTTCATTTCATCTATTTATTTTCACGGTTCTGTTTGCTTTGGTTGCTTTGTTCTTTTTCCAGTATCCCTTACTCAAAGTAATGCTATGCACATGAATTCACAGCCTTCCAATGTATCTCTTTCATTAAATGCCTGTTCTGAGACACCCCACGGAACATTCCCATCAAACTTGTACCAAACTGTATAAATATTGCTACAAGAAACTTGTAGTGTTCTTTATTCTGGTTCCATGATTTATACTACAAATAAAATTGCTCTGTCTATAGGGAATGATTGGCTCAAGATTCCCAGGTATATAGATCTGACTATGCATATCTCATTGACATTATATAGGTTGGTTGTAGAAAGCACCAGTGTTCCCAGAGCAACTATGTTGGCCATGCAGCTTGTCCAAAATCCTTAATTTTAGACATTTGATCTAAAAAACCTTGAGCAGCTACTTAGAAACCACAGAAACATTTTTCCTGTACCTTGCATCTCTCTCGGTCGCGGTCGCAGTCTCAGTCGTTTCAGCCTCACACACACACACACACACACACACACACACACACAGTTTCTTTTTTACTTCTGGGTCTGCTTGTCTCAGGAAGGCATGGTGATTTCTTAACCTTGTTTGTCTCTCTTGTCACCCTGACCTGGTCACAGTGTTTCTGCATTTTAGCTTTAGTTTCCCAAAGCCTCAGGGAAAATCAATGGTCTATTCTAGGGTTTCTACACCTCACTGCAGCTTCTTCAGTAGTCTGGACCCAGGATCCCATTTTACTATTACTGGCATAGAACACCACAGAGTCTTGCAGAAAGAGCAGCCAGAGAAGTGGCCACTCAGCCACCCATTTGCTGCTACCCTCAGTTCCCTAGCAACAGATGCATCATCACCTGTTTTATTCCTGTTGACTGAGCCTCGTGCTCATCTCCCTATTTACTTTTGGAGAAAGCAAGCATGGAGAGAGAAATGGGCAATCACTGCAAACATGTTTATTATGATTTAATTAAAATCCCTTTGTGGTGGTGAAGTGGCTAGGAAGCATTGTAGAGATGCAGACACACTCAGCAGATGGAAGAGGGAGAAGCCATCTTAAAACTTCAGTGGGCCAGTCAGGATAAAGCTGATGAGGTTCATAAGGAGCAATAGAGTAAGGAAAGAGATTCCACTCGGAGTGCTGCCAGGATTCATGGCAAAAGTGGGAGGATGGAGCAGGAATATCACATTACCCAGGAAACCACCAATAGTCTGAGTAATTAGCTTGGGAGAAAATCCATGCACCATGGAAACTGTTTTCCATGATGTGTGAACTCAACTTCTCAAGTGCACATGTGAGTGTGCACACACACACACACACTATAATTCATAGGTTCAAATGTGACACTTTTGAAATCAAGGTTTTCTTATTATCTTCAAGGAGCTCAGGCTCTGTTTAAGCAATTCACTTATTTGGAATTTCACAAAAGACCAGACAGTTGGTTTAAAATAACGGCTACAATTTCATTGTTGAAGCATAAAAAGTTCAAACAAGGGAAATATAATGATGTATTCTCATAATTAGGGGAGTATACTGTGCTGTGCTCATTTTATACGTAGGAAGACTAGTGGGTGGAGAAAAAGTAAAAGTAAATGGTGTTTCTATTTTTCTGGTTCCTTAGCCACCATTCTTGTATCTTCCCTTGTGAAAATGGTTCAAGTTCCTATGGACAGAGATCTATACTATTATTTATGTTATCCTGTATTGTGTGTACTGACAGTACTCTAAACATTTCCTTTGCTTCTGTTCCTGATTGTTTTACACCTAGGATGTATATTATTATGCACTGTTATTTTTTATTATTATTTTACCATACAAGTGTAGGTTGAACAAGGAACCAGAAAAATCGAAACATGTCACAACATGGGTAAAGAAGGTGGTGTGAATTAGTACAATAAAGGAAACTGCAACATTATTCAAGTTGTATCACCCCTTGTTGCTGAGGAGCTATTCAACCCTACTTATGCTGGGTAGATCCAGTTCCTGACTTCCACAAGAAGAAGGAATCTTCCCTTGGAGTAAGGGTCCCTCCACCTTCCTTTTGGAACTTTTCTGACCCCCCAACACCACAGATCACACCATTCATCAAAACCTCCTGACACTCCAAGGTAATTTCAGGAGGATGGAGAAACCACCATGGGACAGAGAGTTCCACTGACTCAAGGCCACTTCAAGCAGTGTGGTTGATTTCTTGGCCAAGAAAGTTGACCAAGAAATTAGGGCCGGCCTTGATCATCACCACAGCTGCATGGCTGAGCTAGGACCTGCACCCAGCCCCTAGATGTGTTAGTAGTTTAGTGTTTACATTGTTTCACGTTAATAATATGTGAAGATTTTCTTCTAAGATTTATAGATATACAGAATCAGGACCAGGATCCATCCCCTGTAGTACCAGTCTAACTCTTTAACCAGCAAGTTCTTCTTTCCAACATAAATCCTATTGAATTTAGTGAAGCCTATTTCTCATACTGACGCACAGGCCCAGGCTATCTGTGGATATTGAGTTCACTGTTAAGTTTGCGAAAAGAGTATGAAGCTTACATGGCAGCAGAAATATTTTCCTGACACT
This sequence comes from Varanus komodoensis, assembly GCF_004798865.1. Taxonomy (NCBI): domain Eukaryota; kingdom Metazoa; phylum Chordata; class Lepidosauria; order Squamata; family Varanidae; genus Varanus; species Varanus komodoensis. The sequence goes on along the minus strand of NW_025336087.1, from coordinate 35,302,952 downwards.
AAATCATACTTTGAGTGGAAATCCCATTGATTTCAGTTCACTGAAGTTCAACACATGTTTGGCAAATGCAGCAACAATTTAAAATTAGTGAGCTAGATTGAGAATCGGTAGACGGGGAAAAAAACAAATTTGTGGAAAGACTGAAGTAGGAAGGCCTTTTCAGTGGTGGCTCCCCAACTGTGAAGGGTCTCTCTGCTGAAAACCACCTGGCTCCAACACTGTCATCTTTTTGGCGTCAGATTAAAATTGCCCTCAATTCCGCAGGATTTAATGGCATATGATGAGTTATGTCTGCTATTTTAATTAGGTCTGGCTTTTAAAGGAAATGTTTTAGACGTTAAACTGTTATACTTTTGTATACTGGAATTCTTGTTTTATTTATTGGGTGGCATAGACATGGCCACCCAATACATTTTTAATTAATTAAAAATTAATCTAGGAAAATAATTATGGTATAGAAATTAATATACATTTGTCTTACTGTTCCTTGAGGACCAGGACCAAGCTCAGGTCACTGGGGTGAAGGCACAGAGCTTTATAAAAAGAGAACAAAATATTGACAGCTCCTTCTGCTACCTCACAAAAACCATGAGTTGAAGTATGGGGAGAAGAGGGAGCGTCCCTGCTGATGCCACCCTGCCACCTCCCACGGGGTGAAGCCAGTGGGATCAACATACCCATTCCCTTCCACCCAAAGTGATTCCCAAAAGCAAGTGCAGCTACCTTGTGTTGACTTTCTTTTGAAAAAGCTCCTCTGAAATCAATATGATTTACATCTGAATAAGGCTACTGAGGATAATGAGATTTATTTCTGAGTAGACAAGCAGAAGGAGAAGACAATTGGGAAGGCTTGAAAAGACATTGCAAACTTTGTTCAAAGAACAGGGAAGGACACAGGGGAAGCAACACTGCATGTTTGCTTCAGTTCACTGGACAAGTTCCAGAGAAAGAGAACCTTGCAGGGAAAGGTTGGAAAGCCAGTGGAGGATCTCCTCCGAGTTGCTGCTGTTTTCCCCAAACTCTACAGAACTTCCTCTCCCACTCCTGCAGCCTGTAGCCCACAGAAACCGCTCTTCTCAGCCTAGAATACGGCTAGTTCTGCACGCTCTGATATAGACACTAGTGAAAAAGGATAACATATAAAAAAGCCCTACTATAACTTGTCTGAAGAAATCCAGGATGGAATGGCAAAATAGCAAAAGGTCATGGTGTAGACCATCTCCAGGTTATTAATGAATGTTGATATCAGCATAGACTGTGCTGTGAAGTTATGTTTGCCAAAAGAGTGTGACAGCATTTCCTGAAATAAATAATTTGGTTGTAAGTCCTTCAATAGACTGTATCTTGAGGCATGTGTGCTTCAGCTTGCAACCTCACGGCCAAAGTAGATGGGACAGCAGTCGATGTATGGATGCATGGATCTGAGGCAATCATACGAATCAAGAAAGGGTAAGGTCTGTTTGTCACAGAAGAAAGAGTGATGCACATGAGGGCATTTGTCCCTTCCCCATCCCTGCTGGAACTGTCCACCTCTCTCAGAACTTTTCTCCCATCTAAGAATAATGCAGGTAGTAGATCTCAGTTTATGAGAAAATAATCAGGACAACAGACTGTGGGGAGGTTAGCTGTAGACAGACAAAGGGTTTTTGGCTCTTCTCCCATATGTTCCATTTTCTGCCATTGATAATTGTTTGGTTTTGCTCATGTAATCAGCTATTTATAAAACATTTATGGTACATATAAAGTACTACAATAACCGCTTGGAGAAAATGAAATTGCATGCATTTCTTGTGTAATGGTTCTCTTAAATGCAGTTCTTTGTATCTTGGTAGTGGGACCCTGATTACTTTAAAATGGTATCAGCACAAAACAGGGTTCAAAACAACAAGAAAAAATCTGTCTGTTTAAAGCAATTTCATATATATATATTTCTAGGTTTTGCATTCTAAATGTATCCCATGTATATTAATGACTTCTCAGCACACATAATTCATTAATGAACCACTTATATGCATGTTAAAATAAACTGATGTCAACTTAAACCCATATATTATATACAAGTCCCTCCCATTTGAGGTTAAGAAAGGAAATGCTCTGTAGATACGGGATTCCCCCTCCACAAACCCTAACCACCGTCCACACAAGAGAGAATGAATAAGACTTCACAAAGCCTACGCACACTGCTTCAGAGCCTATTCCCCCCACCCCTTTGATCTCATCATACAATTATTTGTTGCCAACACATATAACATTAAATGGAATTATAATCATAGAGTATTGCATCTATACAGCACTTCATATGCATTATCTTAGTACAACTCAGGAAGACTTGTTCTTAAACTGGAGTTGGTAATGGGGAGAATGGAGGTGAGAGATGAAGCCTTGCCGCAGGAACATTATTATTTGAACTCTGGGCATTCTCAGTTCATTGCTTGGTCTTTCTGCAACTACACTTTTGTGATGCCTGCTGGCAGGGACAGCATCAAGGTGGATGTGACAGGATACCTGCCAAGAGTCCATGCCTTAGCAGGTGCCCACTAACAAGACATCCCTGAATCTGTTCCTCTTCACCTGTGCAACCAATGTGTTCCCCCACCGTTCCCTCCGTCCCACATAATGGTGGTGGTCAGAAGTAGCAGCAGTAGCAGCAGCTGCCACTGCCTTCTTGCTTACTGGAGCTAAGCTTGTCAAGCAAGCAAGAAGTACTTCCTTTCTTCTGGCCTGAATCTAACTTCAATAGGATTCTACAGAATTCTAGCATTATTGGAGTGGAGGGCAGGCCGGGGGAATGTTTTCCGATGAACTTTGTCCATATCTTATCATCATGTTTTCCCTTACTTAATTTTTTTCTAAGCTAAGCAATCCAAAATGTTGTAACTAGGGATGTGTGAGGAATATGTTCTGGGGTGGGAATCCATTAGATTGCCTGGGCTCGGCTCCCCAGACTCCAGCGCACTTTCTCGCAGCTGTGAATCTGACTTCTCACAAGGAATCAAGCCCTGTGTGGCTGCTGCGCAAGTGGCATCCACACATGTGGCTTTCAGCCTGCACTGCTCATGACAAGGAAATAGGCTGCTGGTTGTGCAACAGGAGTTCCACAGACCTTCATGGATTTCTTTGCAGCTTGGCTTGCTTTCTAAGACAGAGCAAAGTATGAAAGGAAGTGTTCCGGCTGAGGAGGAATAGATTCCATAGAGCTTCATCACAATACTAATTGTAATCTTTCCTCATAGGAGAGTTGCTCCACCACTTGACCAGCTTACTTTTCTATCTCTTGCAACTTTTCAGTGTGGTGACCAGAAGTGCACACAGTATTTTAAGTCTGGTCACACCATAGATAAGGGGAATATGATAATAGAACTTTTATTTTCAGTTCCTTTCTAATTAGACCTAACATGAAGTTTGTCTTTTGTATAGTAGCCACGCCTTTGGTCAACAGTTTCATCAAACCTTCTACCGCAACTCCAAGATCTCTTGCTTGGACAGTTACCACAGGCTCAGATCCCATCAGACTATACCTAAAGTAGGGATTTTTTGCTCCACCGTGCATCAATTTGCATACATTAAACTGCATTTGCCATTTGGATGCCCATTCTCCAAATTTCAAGATATTCTTTTGGAGCTTTTTACCATTATTTTTTGGTTTAAGTGCCCTAAATAATTTTATAAACAGGTTCATTTTATAAACAGGTTCTTGTTATTAATGCAAAAATTACAATTCTACCCCACCTTTCTGTCTCTTGCAAGGAATCCCAAACAACTTACACAGTTCACTTCTCCATTTTATTCTCACAACAACCCTGTGAAGTAGATTAGGGTGAGAGTCAATGACCTGTGTCAAGTCACCCAGTGAGCTTCATGGTCAAGCAAGGACTAGAAACCAGATCTCCCAGGTCTAACCAATATACCACAATGGCTTGCAAAAAGGATTGACCCTAACCCTATTTACATCCCTTCATTGGAAGAATTTGCCACTTATTTCTATTCTCTGCTTTCTGTTTATTAACCAGTTACTGATCAATAAGTTTGCACAGGAGTCTGGTGAGGGGCTTTGCCAAAAGCCTTTTGGAATCCCACATGAATAATGTGTACCAGGGTTTACCTGATGCTTTCAAAGAGCTCTAAAAGGTTAGTGAGACAGGATTTACCTTTGCAGAAGCTATGCTGGGGTTTTTTTTCTTAGCAGGATTTGTCTTTCTGTATGTTTACTAATTTTATCTTTAATAATGAATTCAACCAATATACCCAAACCAGAGGATATGCTAGCTGGCCTTTAGTTTCCTAAATCTCCCCTTAATACCTTTTAAAAATTTGGTATGACTCTGGCCATTCTTCACTCCTTTGGTACAGAGGTTGCTATTAGGGACATATTTTTGTAAGGTCAGAAATTTCATACGTGAATTCTTTAAGAACTCTACGCTCAATACTATCTGAGCAGGGTGATTTATTAACTTTCAATTTGTTGATCAGGCTGAGCACTGGATCTTTTCTGCCAGTATTTGCTTCAGTTCTTTTAATTCCCTTCCTGAAAACATTAGTTCAGGCACAAGTTATCTGTCCTTTCCCTTCTGCAGTGAAGACAGATGAAATGAATTCATTCAGCTTCCTCAGACTATCCTTATCCTCTTTTACTGCTTTTTTAATTCCACTATCATCCAGTGGTGCTGTGGCCAACCTAGCTGGTTTCCTGCATCTGATAAAGAATTCTTTGTTGTTGGCCTTGATGTTATTAATGTTAACTACTCAAGATGCTATTTTTGCATTTTTATTGTCTGATTGCATCTTCTTTGTGCTGTTTTTCCCACTTGGACATTTCTCACATTTTCTGAAGAAAGCCTTATTTTGTGCAATAGCTTCCTCGACACTGCTCATTAACCATGCTGGTGACCTCTCAGTCCTGGTGTTACTTTTCCAACCTGTGGTATACCTGTGTATTCTAATGTGTGCATGGGTTTCCATTATTGGAGTTACCCAAAACCACAAGCATTTTGACCCTATGTACTCCTCCTTGCTAATTCTTTTCTACCAGTTCCATCATTTTAGAGAAGTTTCCTCTTTTGAAGTCAGATGTGATTGTGTTGGATTGGCTTGTCAATTCTCCATTTAAATATCTACTAGACCAGACTGTACAGTGGTCACTGCCTGTTTTCAGTTTGACAATATAGACTTCTTGCACTGTGTCCTAGCAGACACCATTTAGGATTACATCCAGAGTAATCTCCTCTCTGATTGGTTCCATGACCAACTGCTCTAGGGTACAGTTATTCAGGACATCTGGAAAAGTCTTTCTCATAACTGGAACATGCATTCATCCAATCAGTGTGGGAGTGGTTGAAGTTCCACTATTACAACATGTCTTTATTTCACAGCCTCCCTGATTTTTTTTTTTTTTTTTTTTTGCCCTTTCAAGATCACCCTGAGAATTCTGGTGGGTGGAACGATAGCATCTTCTTAGTATTAAATTAATTTTGGAGTAAGGTATGGCTTCTATGGAGCAGTTTGCCCTTGTGACACACCCATTCCAGCTCCACTCCCATGGAATCTTTCATTAGCATGTTTGTCAGGTTTTGTAGCCACCTTAATCCTTAGTTTAAATAGTTCTCTTGCTCAAGCTATGGGCAGGTCCTGCACTTTGGTCCTTATATCTCCCTCAGGACTCCTCCTGCCTGCCTCATCTCCAAAATTCAGTGTGTGTGTGTTTAAAAAAACCCTAAATAATAAACTAGACTCTCAAGGTTGGGATTTATCTGCATCTGAGTTTTTGTTGATGAACCACGCTATAAGACCAAGGAACCTGAGCTTACAATGAGCACAAACTGAAATTAGGCTAACTTTTTAGTTTATAAAAAGACTCTGCCACTAGCTGGGGACTGCATAACAGCTCTTGTCAATTCAAAATGGAAGGCAGCATGCACCAGTATACACCACAGTGACATGAAGATTAATTAAGTGATGGTAACTTGTCATGATGTGTAAACTGGTCCAATCTGACTTTGTCATCAACATAATATTTTCTCCTCTGCCCTGTACTTTTGGTAACACTTTCTCCAATTAAGTGACTGGAAGATCTCAAAAGCTTGCACATGCTTTACTATCTTTTTCTTGAACTAACAAAAGCAAGGCACTTATGGTCAATATGGCTGACCTTTGCCTGTGCTCCCAACCCATCCCTGATTTCTCTGCCCATGCCCACATGTAGCATCAATAAGGGTAAATGTTTTCCATGCCACCAAAATTGGTCAAACATATAGCCTTCAAGTGTGGTATAAATGATTTAATCCTACAGTACATGGTTGAACACCACCAACTAGGCACAAGTATGGAGCCAGGATGCACTGGAATTTCAAGGGGCTACTATTTGCCCAGTGGTTGCCCAATGGGAAAGAGTGCTCTTGGTTTTAGTATGGATGATCTTTTTTCTTTTAAAACAGCCTCATTCAAACCAAGCCAAAACATACAAAGAAACAACACACAGAAGCAACCCTTTTTGCTGTTCTGAGCTTTCTAGCAAGAGCAATTTCAACTATGCAACATCAGACTGGTCAGTACACTTAATACCATTAAAGTAATTAAGGCTGGCAGCTTGTAAGGTCAAATAAAGGTAGCTATGTAACAACAATACGCCAGCAGAAAATTACTGACATTTCCAAGTAAATTATATTCTCCAAATTGTTGTCTTAATGCTAAATAAACACTGTTATGCTAATGTAGGGACTGACTACAGCCTGAAAATTAGCACAATTGCTTTTTTCCCTACAGTCTGCTAGGGTTAACATTTTTTAACATAATTAATAGCTTTTGCTTCGTGTATCTGGTTATAATTCCATGTATCTCATTTACATTCCTTTGTAATATGCTGACAGTGCTAAATGTCTGAGGAAGGAAAGAAGGGGGCTGGGTACATTTCACAAACTGGAACAAAATGGTTTCCCTTGTTTTTGAGCTTGTAATAGAAATGGCTGCTATTCCATGTGTGCTTTTATTTTATTTAATTTTATTTATTATTTACCCATCTTAATAATGGACAGGAGAGGTGGGGTGAAGTTGGTGGGAGTGCAGAACACTGAAGCTCTTTGCTGTTTTCCTTTTCTGTGGTGTGTTCCAAGTCTTTCCTGGAGTCAATGTGAAATGTAATTGCTCTTTTGACCTCTATCTTCTCTCTCCCCAGGTCTGAGGAAGAGCTACACTGGTTGATTATTGCAGGAATGAAAGGCACTCTGACCTTGTCGACCGAATGCCTTGCTGCTTTGAATGCTGCCCATTATGCTGAAGGCAAGCAACTCCTGGAGAGAGGCTGGAATCCGTAGGAGAGCTGCTATCTGGGCAACCTGCCAGCAAAGGCTTCATCATCAGCAAGTTAGTCATGGCCTAGCAGCCCGAGCAGCTACGGGAAAGGGGAGGGGAAGCATCACACACCATCGCTAGCAGAGAGCCTAAAGAGCCTTTCATGTGCTGATCATGGATTCCTGGTTCATTAATGTTTCCGTATCGTATACCTGAACCAGTGGAGCGGGTGGGGGCGGAAGGAAGCACGAAGGAGGAGAGTGAGGGGAGCATAGAAAACAAACCAAGTACTGGGGAAGTTATAAGAAAGTCCTCTTTTAGGACTGCAAACAATATGTTTTTGTAATGATGGAAGCTTAATAATGGAGATGTGTATTTACCCAAGAGAAATGATCCTGTAGTGAGTGACTATAATTGTGATAACTTGGAAGATACCTACCATAAAAATAAAAATAAAATGACAGGTTGTTTGTATAACACTGCAAGGTTGAAAATTACTGTCTGGAAAAAATCTTATTTCTTTATTACATCTTTATAATCCTCTGAGTTCTTAGATATATTAGGGCTTCTGCCAAAACAATATAGCATTACTTTGAATGCAAAACTATTTGTTTTGGTTCAATAAAAAAGAACACTCAAGTTAAGCTTCTGCATTGACATGACAGCAACCCTGTCTGTGATGAATTTTTTGGTGAGCAGCAGTTTTGAAAAGCCCTCCAAATGATGGATTTATGAAGGATTAAAACACTGATTTCATGTACTTTTAAATTCACAGAGGTTTGGCTTTCCATCTCATTCCACCTGGACAATAAACACCAACAAACATTGATACATGCATTAATATTTGTGACTTTCTCATGACCTACCATTTAAAAAGGGCGACTTAATTTATATTGTTAATTTATATAGTTTTATTGTATTCTATTTATTTACGGTTTGTGAGCTGCCCCGAGGCTTCGGCGAATGGGGCGGCATAGAAGTCCCCTAAATAAATAAATAATAAATAAAAGACAGGAATTAAGATTTCTCTCATGCTTTTAGAAAGATGTGCTGCTATTTCTGCAGTCTCCATGTGCCTATCTGAAAACATAAGACACAATTAACAGGGATACAGAGACCAGGAATGGCAGAAAAGTTACCAGTAGAACTTTTCCTCAGGCTTAATCATGAATGCCATATGAATTCACATATTAAAGTTGTATGTGTCTAACGTGACAGTGCTTGATAAAAATCACACCTTGATGATGTGAGATAGGGTCCAGTGGCTAAAACATATTGTTTCACATACCTTAAGACACATCTTCACAGCCTGAAGGCTGAATCCATTTGGGAGAAACTCCATCAGTGAGCGGACCAAAAGCAAAAAGGAGGAGGAAGAATAGCAACATATTTGCTATTTAGCTCCAAGCACTTGCAACTGGTAATTATGCCCTAGGAAAGGCATTTTTAATTTTTAATATAGGTAAGAATGCACAGAAGTTGGGACACCACCAAACAATTGCTGGTTGAGGAAAGGGATATGGCACTCTGGAGAGCCCTGGAGGGCTACATTTTACTCCCAGGCCTTTGGTCCTGCACACCTGCCTTAAGATGAGAAGCATATCAAGAACACAACTGTACCGTGTTTGAAACAGGATGTATGCATTAGGCATTTCAGCGGCCAACAGACTTCTTAACATCTTGTGCATGTGTCCAACTTCTAGGATATTGATCCAAGTGGATATTCATTTGGATCCACTGCTTTCACCTCTTCCTGTCACTGTATCCAAGGTCTTTGCTTGCTCTTGCTCAGTTAGCAACAGCACTATGCACCTGGTTTCAAAAAAAGGCAAAACCAGAAAGAGACTGTGGTCATCACACAAATTCTGACCAACCAAACAGGAAATATTTTATCCCTTGTAATTGCTGAAAGTATAATTCTGCTAAATAGTCTTAAATCTCAATTAAGTTCAGCCCTCGAATGTGTTAATTATCTGGACATATCGTTTATGAGTTGAGGGGCCCCTCCAGGGCCAGGGAAGACATGTAGCAGGAGAAGTGCTTCAGGACTTGAGGAAAAGAGAGATCAGAAGCCAGGAATTGGGATCTTACCAGTGGAGCATGGTGGATCTAATGTTACTGGGGGTATTGTGGTATTGTGTATTGTGGGGGTAAGTTGTGGTCTGAACTTTAAAGAAGCTACCCACATTGCTGAACCCTCTCACCAATACAGGGTCAGCTTCATCAAGATCTCCTTAAAAGTTCAGACTACAACTCCAGATGGATACATCACCTTCTGACTGGAGACACTAGCCTCTATTGGTGCAGCCAAAATTCAGGGCTGATTGCAGCATAGGGACATGGTGCTTTTAATCTTGTTTCAGACAGCAGCACATCTTGGATCTGACACTGGCCCCATTCAAAGACTCCAACAGGCCATCATGGCTGCTTTTAATATAACACATTTAATATAACGCATCCAAGCCCACCCAATGAATGCATGTATGAGGCAGCACTGCAGTGGCACTGGAAGGCCCTAGCGTCAAATAACCATGCATTCTTTGTACTTTATTAAAAGATCTTGCATGTAGAAGTATGCACACATGGGTTTTCCCATGCCTACAGGGGTCCTGGAAAGGCAAGGCTCTTAAACATTCAAAGAAGAGATCTCTGCGTATCTTTGTTTATATAGCTCTTGGGACAAAAGTAGTGGCAGCCTGGGTTAGACAGTATGAATTGCAGGTGTGTGGGGACAAATCTTCCACGGCTGGCTGACTGTGGAGCATTTGGAGTTGCATGAATTTATTCTGCCTGATCATGCATAAGATTTTAACTTAAATTTGTCTGGCTTGTACCTCTTGAGTTGTGTAAAAATGGGATTGGAGTGATAGGGTTTTGGAGATTTTTAAAATTTTTCTTTTGGCCAACACAATCTGAAGCATATTAATTTTTTTCTTTCAATAGTGGGTGGCAGAAAATGAATTTATACCACCCAAAGCAAAAGGTACATTCTTAGAAGGTACATTCCCTGTGGCCATTAGGTAAAATTACTCAACTTATCTTCAACTTGTGTGTGTGATTTTTTCCCTTTAAGTCAGTAAATAATATAAAATTATCCCCATTTCTGCTAACATAAAAACTAATTAGCTTTTCTCTATTTATGTTTTCTGTCTACCAAGGAACCTGTACTTTTCAGCTAAAAATGGAGATGTTACTGTTTGTGTGAATAACAACTGCATATGCTGTGTTTAAAAAAAAGGGGGATCAACAATTGCTTGTTTGTTTTTGTCCTTCCGAGCAATACTTGGAAGGGTAGCAGGTAGAGTACAATATGAATGCTAGCAGCTTCATCTCAATTTCCATCTGAAAACCATAACCAAATGCAGTGAACATCAAGCCTTTCTCTGCCCACTTCTTTTTGGTTTACCGTCTTGCCAGATGAAGCGTTCTGATGAACTCAAATGCTTTCACAGTATTTGGCAACTTTGCGTTGACCCAGTAAAAAGATTACAATGAAAAAGAAAAAATTCTTTTGAGATTTTAAACATCTTTTACAGTTCCTGAGTTTTCATAGTGAGACAGTTTGGTAAGATGTCACATTATAAGGAGTGTGCATAAGAGTTTTACAGATGAAGACATTTCAAGGGTAGTTTGGTTTCATTTTAATTCAATTGCTGAAGCCCAGCTTTCTCCCACTCTCTGTAATAGCTCCACTTATTAAGACATATCAGAATCTTGTAGGCCTTGTTGGGCTATCCCTTAAACAAATATGACCAAAGAGTATGAAGTGAGCAAAGCCAAATGTGAGGGCAGCCTTGGTTGGTGAGGACAGCCAAATGTGAATCTAGCAAAAACAAAACAAAACCAAGCCCAACACTGCCATTCTTGCACTGCACAGGGTGTCCTAAGTGAGAGGCAACAAAAAATAATGTTCAGTTTTCATTCTTAACTTGTTCCAGGTTAAATGAGCCTCAAAGACTGGAACATTCAAAGTTAGTGGATAAGGAATGTCAACAGTTCTAAAAGGCTGAGTTGTGAATGTTCATTAGTCAACCTTTGTTCCTTCCAGGTCTTGTCTTGGCAGTGTAATGGCAAATGTCAGGGTGTGCCCAGAACAATAGAAATCTTGGTCAGTCAGAATTTATTGCTCAGTTGATTACTGAAAGCACTTGTGTGCATGCCTTTTAGCAAACATACATTCTGCTCATTTCAAAAAATAGTTATATGCTCCTTGCCTTTTTGAACTTTTCACATCTCCTTCAAGCACAGTCCTTCAAGTATCTAGAAGCTTTGTAGGAATGGAGGAAGATTCCAGCTTCATGCTTAAGAAGAAAGCATTTTTCCCCATTAGGCAAAAATGGCTGGATTGTAATGTGCTTCCATTAAAAATAGATATTAAATTGTAAAAGCCACTCATCACGCTTCCTGCACAAATGCATTTCTTTGCCTTCTTGGTCTCAGTTTTGTACGAAGAGGAAACCACAACTTGATAGACTACAACAAAGTTTCCAGTTTGGAAAAATTCCAAGAAAATGTTGACATTTTTCCCAAGCTATTTTGTGCGATAGTTGCTATGCAAACACAATGAAAGAGGTATTATATACAATGAAGTAAGGTCTTCTTGTTACTCTATTTACAAGCAGAGATCTTTATCAAGTATTCACACGATTTTCTCTTAACTTGCAGTTAAGTTAGGTAGAAAATCATTTAAAGAAGTAATGAATAACATTCAATGATTCTGAGCTTCTACAATCTAGAAACTAAATACAGCATTGCACAGTAAACAACTGAAATAATTACAGAATTGTATAATATTTGCTGTTTATACTAACAATCAGGAGCCCTAGGGTATGGAATGGGCTTCCACTGGGGGTGGTTGAAACCCCATCGGAGAAGCTGTTCAAAGATAGGCTGCATATGCACATGGTAGGCATGTCATGAGCTAAGCCAGCTGGAGCCAGGAGTCAGACTAGATGGCCTGGAAGGCTCCTTCTGACATGCTTTGTTTCTGTGCTTCCATGACAGACAAACTTCTACTCAGCTTGATTTGGAATTAGCTTGGTAATTCTGAACTTCTTCGGAAAACTCTCAAGGAACCCCCCCCCCTTTTTCAGGAAGTTATCTTCTGGCTATTAATGTTGGCACATGCACACCCATGGTACCATGCACATGCTTCCTTACCATATGGCCTCCTGGGAACTGATCTATTGATCAGACAGCAGGAAAGACAAGGTTTTTAGGTCTGCATGTAAAAAACCAAAGACAGCAAGAACAGTCAAGGGAATTGACTCAAATATGGCGGAATACACATAAAGGAAAATGCCGCTAATGCCTGGTGGAGAAAATCCCACAAGAACTTACAAATCTTGTAGCCTTCTCAAACATAGAGTCTAAAGTTAAATTGGGCCCAAGCTTAGAAAAGGGGAAGAAAAGCAACACATAGCTCTATACTGACAAGAGTCACAGTGAAGGCTTAGAGGAAGAGTCTGCTGCAAAACAAAAGTGTTGGCTCAGGCTTTTCAAGCTTATAAAAAAAGCTCAGAAAAGAGCCATCCTAAGTGTGAAAGTCAAGCCATCTCTAACTTATGGTGATGCTATGAATCAGTGCCCTCCAAAATGTCCTGTTCTTGACAGATAAACACAAGACTGTGGCTTTCTTTTTGGAAGCAATCCATCTCATAGTTGGTCTTTCTCTTCTTCTTCCGACTTTTACTTTCCCTAGCATTATCAAATTTGCCAGTGAATCTTGTCTTCTCATGATGTGCCAAAATACAACAGCTTTAGTTTTGTCATTTTTTCTTCCAGGGAAAGTTCTGGCCTGATTTGTCTTTTGCCAGTCCAGAGTATTTGCAAAGCTCATCTTCAGCACCATGTTTCAAACACAGCAATTTTCTTACTGGCAGCTGTATTCACCATCCAGCTTTCATAGCCGTACAACCACATAATATCATCATAGTGTGGATGACATTGTACTTAGTCTCCAAAAAATGTTCTTCAACTTGATAATCTTTTTTGTTTGTTTGTTTCCCCATTGCTGCCCTCCCAGGTTTCAGTCTTCTTCTAATTTCTTGGCTGTGCTTGTTGCGCATGCGTGTCCTGTCAAACCTCAGGCATGATCATGGGACCCCCCCATGTGGGTTGCACTGATGATTCAGATTCTGAAGTTGAGATGAGACTGATTTGAAATGGTGCACTCTCCAGCTGCACTTCAAGGTCCTGCAAGCCAACAGGACATGACAGCTGGAGAAATTATTCTAAGTCCAGGTGAAGAGACAGATCAACCTGACCCTGGGAATGTTGAGGAGTTACAGGCCATGAGAGGAGACATTGACATGAAAAGTTTTTCAATGGAGAGCCCCCACTGCTTGTGGAGGTGGACTCAGTGACTCACCACCAACACTGAAGGGAAGCCCAATTAGGGGCACAACGGGAAGTGCAGAGGCATGCCCATTTCCACAGGGTTGCCTCCTTTGGGGTTGAGTCACAGAAGAGCTCATAAGGAGAGCTTTGAGAAATGAATGGTAGATCTGGTCCAACACTCCACTTCGTGTATGTTCAAAGAAATGCTGGTAAGACTGATATTGCTTGGAGGGAGTAACATGGATCGCAACAGCAGCCTCTATTTGAATATATGATTGAGCCAAGGTATGCAAGATCTTTCACAATTTTAATGTTTTCACTGTTGACATTAGAGCTGTGTAATTCTTCTTGAGTCATATTTTATGTTTCCTTAATGTTCAGTCTCAGTCCTACTTTTGCACTTTCTTCTTTCACTTTCATCAGGAACCACTTCAATTTCTTGCTGCTTTCTGCCAGCAGTACGGTATCTTCTGCATATCTTGATTAATCTTCTGTCAATTTTCACTCCTGATCATCATCCAGCTTTCCTTATGCTATGTTCTGCATACAGATAGTACCGATAGGGAGATATAATACACCCTTGTCTGACATGTGATTATAGAAAACCATGCTATTTCTCATATTCTGTCCTAACAATAGCTTCTTGTTCACGATACAGGTTATACATCAAGACAATCTAGTTCAGAGGTGCACCTTTTTCTTCTATTATCATGCAAAAAGGAAATCAGCCCTTCCAAACTACACATTTAAAAAATCACCTACTCTGTCCATTGGCCCTTCGAGCAACCCAATGGACAACCGGGTTCCCCCTGAATATAATCTTTCTGGGGAGGCGGGGCAGGACAATTAAGCACCATTCTCATTCATTGGAAGCTAGTGCATACCAGCAGTTCAGCTACAGCATCTGTTGTTTTCAAGCTGAGTGGAGGTCCTCCAAATGGCTGCTGGAGCACTTGGACCACCTTGCCTAGTACTATACAAGGAGGCAGGCTTGTGAAAGAGCCAAGTTGCCGTGCAAGAGGAGCTCCCATGGTGAAGTAACTCAGCCCAAGTAACAATAATTAACACACAAGCCAGTTAAGCAACACTGCAAGTTTGGCAACCAGTAAGGGGGCCAGGAAAGTTAACTTCTGATTAAAGTTTCACTATGTACCCCAGGGGAACAGAAGTCGGGGTGTTGTTGGGTATAATGAGCTCATGGATTAGCGGAGTAAAGAATGGGTTCATTCCTTGAAACAAGTTCTCTGACCTGCTGAAGCTAAAAAAAGCAGGGAGGTTGGCTGATGCATCTGTCAAGGATCAAATACCAGGTCTCCATTTCCTGGGTGACAGTTCCTTTGCTGTCATGGAAATGGACCTCGGGAAAGGTGGGGGTCATTCCTAGTCCAAAGGAAATTATCCCTTAGAAAGGACACATTCCTTGGAGGACAAGAAAATATCCTTCCTCACTGAGAATGTTACTCCAGAGATCGTGCGGCTTGTGGTACTAAGAGATTTTATCATTAGATTATTAACATTAGACAGGTAGCAGCTGGGTTTATGATGAGCAAGTATACTGCACAGTAAACTGCCTGCCTGGTGGAAAGGTTGTGGACAACTCAACAAAACTTTGATGTTGTGTGCAGTTGCCATGATAAAGACAAACTCTATCTTAGGCATAATTAGGAAAGGATCTGAAAATAAAACTGCCAATATCATACTGCCATTGCGCAAATCTGTGGTACTTCTTCACTGATAATCCTGTGAATGGTTCTCATCATTGTACCTAAAGGATATTGTGGAGTTGGAAAAAGTGCAGAAAGGGGAAACCAAAATGGTCAAGGGGCTGAAGCAACTTCCATAGACAAGTAAAAGAGAAGAAATGTGATGTACAGAATTATGCCTGGTGTGGAGAAAGTGGAGAAGGAGACATTTTATGTTGCTCCCATAATACTAGAAACCAGGGTCTTTCCATGAAGTTAATTGGTGGGAATCCAGAATACAATTAAACTATGGAATTTGCTTCCATGACAGAGACAGCAATTGAAATATGTTTAGAAGATGTTTAGATAAAGTCATGAAGGAAAAGGCTAATAATGAATATTGTCCTGATGGCTCTGCACTAACTTTGGTATTAGAGGCAGTATACTTAGGCAGACCAGTTACTGGCAACTTGGGTGGGAGACAGCTGCTGTATTGATCCACAATGGCTCTTGTGTTCTCAGCAAACCATGGGTTGTTTATGGAAGTGAATTCAGACAAAATGATAAGCCAGTTTCAACAACCCATGCAACCCTTTAAACCTCCAGGTTTAGTGGGGCTATACTCCCAACTCCTATGATGTTCCACAGCCAAGGCACCAAAATTAGCACACAACTCACTCAAGTACACTTCAAGGGGATAATGGAAGTTTAATAAGAGATCAAAATGTGGTGAAAATTGTAAGGTGTGAGATTTCATAAGAAAGGGAAAGGGACAGGGGGAAGCGGATAGCAGGAAGTTGTACACAGCAGGTAAGGGCTGACCCCTCTCCCTTTGCCCACCAAACATTGTTGCACCATAGAAAATAAGAATGCTAGCACTATTCCATGCTTTAGCTAAACAGAAATTGTTATACCTATGGCTATACCTATGGCTTGGGAACATTTGATCTTCTTTCCTAAGGACAGGCAGCTCAACAGGGAAAAGAACAGTACCCTGTCAAACCTTGAGTCCTTCCTACTACCCTTCCTCTTGACTGACTGGTGGGGTGATGCTAAACTCCCGGTCCCAAGGTGGTGATTCTCCCAGTTGCAAGTAATCACAGCATTTTACCCAGCACCTCCTGGCATCCTTGCCTCTGGCAGTCCAGCAAGCCCAAGATGTAAATTACTCCTTAGGATCTCCACAACCAGAATTCTTGGACCTTGCAAATCAGTCTTTGATCAGAGCCATTTGGTTCTTCTCTCACCTAGGGTTTGGTCAACCCCTCTGTGACAGTCCACACCATGGCTTAGGATATGTATGAACCAATCCAATTAGTTCTAACAGCCTCCTACATCCTAATAGGCGGTCAGCACTGTAACAGTACTAACATCTGGATGCCATGAGGAAGTCTTTGCGGACAATATTTTCTGTGGATGGGGATGTAATAATAACAATAATGAAAATAAAGAAGGAAGGAAAATAGCGGGGGAATAAATGAAGGCAGCATATACCTTGAAAAGAATAAAGAAAAAGAGCAGTATCAGTAAAAGCTGTCCACAATGCTAAAACTACCTATATGACACTCTGCAAGGCGTGATCAAATTAAAAGTTCTTTATATGGCACTGGAATGGTGTCGGGTTCAGTGATGGTACATAAGCTTCCCTGAAAAGGGAATTCCAAATATGGGACTACAGTACTGAAATGGATATCTCCTCAGTGGTCATCCATCTGCTCAGTGGTCAAAAGGAGGGGGAACTTTGAACGGAGCACTTGGGCAGGCTCAACTTTTTGTATCCCAATGTACAAAACATTGCTTCTCAGGGTATACTTCCTATAGAATATCTTTTTATTTTTTTCTTTGTGAATGCTAATAAATAAAATGAAACAAAAATGAAAAAGTGTATGGTTTGAACATACATTACACAAGATACATATACAATATAGAAACATAGAAACAGAACGAGTCAGAAGGGGCCTCTCAGGCCATCTAGTCTGACCCCCAGTTCCAGCCTGCTCCGCTCATGACATGCCTACCATATATATCTCCCTCTATATATATATATATCTATACATGTACTGATAATGCTATATATTATAAGAAATACTATTATTCTTGAACATAATTATGCATAGACATCAACAAAGGCAGACCAAATATCCCTATAGTGTGCAAGTGTTGATTATGTCTAAAGACCACACACTCAATCACTGAAAGCAAGTCCTCCACTCTTTGTATTATCCAAGGTGGTTATATGTCCTTCCAGTGTTGTAATATAAGTGTTTTAGCTGCCAAAAGTGCACAGAATCCATTTATGCTGACTTTACATTAATTCCCAAGAAGCAGGGAAATAATTAAGAAGAACATCTACACCCATAAATATTAAATAACTTTCCATCACAAACTTTATCAGTATTTTTACTCCCTCTCAAAATGAGGTGGCCATTGAGCATCGCAAAACATATCAATAGAAAAGCATTGGGCCTCCAACATTTGCTGATTTAGATAAACCCTTATTAAAATAAGCAAACACTGTGCCACCCAATATGCTCTAAACATACATGCAGAGACACCTATTTGATGTATTAGACATAACCTCAGATCTGTTATCCCTTTTTAAATAGATGTGAATGCACCAATCCATTGATTGGACAAAATAGGACAAACCAGTTCATTATTCCATTCTTGCTTAAGTCCCTGTGTATCATATTGATTCACCCATAATAACTATCATGGATCAATAGCTGCTCAGCCTTAATCAATGCTTCCAGTAACAAAGGGCCTTAAGGATTTGTTTTCCCTATTCAGAGGCCGGAAATATGTGTGAAAGAACACAGTTTACCACAGCTGGCTCCAGTCCTCTGTTGCCTCATCAAGCATCCCCACAACCCTCCATATTACGACATCCTACTATATGCAGCTCCCCAGGCTTCTAAACTGCAGTACAAGGAGAAGACTCCCTGCTACAGATGCCACTTGGACTGTTTAAGGGGACAAGCAACGAGATAACTAAGAGGGCATGACCAGCGGTTTACCCACAATGCCCAACCTAGAAGACTAATAATGTGAGGTTCAGAGAGACTTCAGAATAGGACGAATACCTTGAATGTATACTGGTCTAAATATTAGCAAAAATTATCCATACATAAGAGGTTTAGGATTGTCCCTTCCAAGTCAATAGCAGTTTACTAGAAAAAGAACAAAGGATGTTTTAAAAGTTTTTCACAATTAATTGTTTTGATTATTAATTAGCACATTAGGAAGAAAAAGCATTCCCTGTATTACCATGAATTATACACTTGTTTTTTTTTTTCTTTAAGGAAAGCCAATTATTCAAAAATAATGAACTTACTTCTTTTGGTTTTTTGACAACTGTATTGATATAAAAGAAAGCAGCAGATGGGAATGCATGGTTTTTGAAAATATATGAAATCTTCCTGGTCTACTGCATGATGTTTATTTGAAATGTTTCATTTTCAGCTTTTTTCTTAGTCACAGACAAGACACATAATTGCATTAAAAAATAAAACTGAAACCGAGCACTTATAATTCAACCTATTATATTTCTTTAGCTATGGAAAAATGCCAATTACTGTTTGTTGGCTTGGACATCTATGTATTTGCTGTACTGTTTTAAAGACAGTATTTTCATTTACTTTATTAACACCAGAGTATTAAAATGGCTCTGCAAATGAGTGTTGTTATGCCAGTCATGCCTTGGAAATATTTAAACATTATTATATCGTAGCTGAACATTCCAGGTTTTTTTCCCCAGTGAAATTAATGCTTTTAGGCTGAATTTATGTCTGTCAACAAATAATGATCATAGATGTGAGCTGGCTCATAATCCAGAGGTACTAGGTTACAATGTGTTGCCATGGAAACAGTGTTTTATTGCATTTTCTCTACTTGATTTAAGCCATTTGACAATCATAGCAACTGTTTGCCTGTCTTCCCACATCATAAAAAATTCAAAAACACAAACAACCTATAGCAAAAAATATACAGGGGTTGGACCTGAGTATTAAAAAGGAGGAGGAGGAGGGGAAAAAGGGAAATGACAAGCGTATATTTAACATGGACTTTTTTGTGAACAGTTTATCTCACAGAATGTCCAGGAGTGTTGGAAAATTCAATCAGTGGTTAGTCATCAGAATGGCTCTGACTTGCCTGTGGTTCATTTTGTTTATTGCATCATATATCTTTTATGTTCGCTAGGACTTTAGCTTGAAACAGCATTTTCTTTAACAAGAGCCATGTTTCCTCTAACACTGTTTATTGCATCTGAAACATTATTCTTTGAAACCATGGTCCATTTTCAATTGAGCAAAGGTCTGTAACTGAATACTGCATGTCTGTGTTTATTCAGGATCCAGAGTAAGAAATATCCCCGTTCATGTAACATTAATCACTTTCCCAGTGTTCAGCTGAGGTCATTGCCACATTCCTAGCAGTATTAAGCCGAGTCAAGATTAATCACGTACATTAAACCCTGCAAGAGAAGGACGTGAAAAGGATCTGAAATTAGACATTTGGTAAAAGGGAGGGAGGGAACAGTGTAACGAAATATATTTGTGTTGCTATACCAAGCATTTAATACCATTTGGGAGTTTTCTTCTATTTTGGCATAATTTACTAATGTCAGTTTCAATTAGAAAATCAACTTCAGGGAAACAATGCTTATTATTCTTTATAACCTTATTGATATTTTATTGCTGTAAACCACCCCGGGGCTCATTTTAGAGTTGAACTGCGGTATACAATTGTTCTATAAACCAACCAACCAGTACATTTAATTCTGCTCCTGAACTAATTAGAAGTCTGAGAAATCCAGATATTTCTACATTTAATGAACCATTATAGCAAAGAGAGATGCAAGCTCACAGAGGTTAAGCTATTTTGCTGCTACAAGATGGTCATATGCAGCACCATCCCTTGCTGCTACAAGTATTATCTAAACTAGCGCTATAGTCTTGCATCTAATCTCACAATACATTAACTGATAATTAAACTGAAAAATATTAAAATAAGTGCATATAGTTGCTTATCTCCTCTTATCCTTTCTTTTGTGTCATTTCCACCTGATTGTAAGCTATTATTTTTAATTGGCCAGTAACTGTTGATAGCCTTGTTCACTATGAATTTGTTTAGTCACCATTTAAAGCCTTCTGGGTTAGTACTTGGGTCACATCTTGTTGCAGGGAATACCATGCACTGTGTAAGGGTTTTTTTTTTTCTTTTGTCTGTCCTGAATCTCCTATCCTTCACTTTCATTGCAATGCCCCTGGTTTTAATATTAGGGAAGAGTAAGGAAAGCCCTTTTTTTCAACCTGGCTCATCAAGATGTGAGAGGGAAGCAGGGCCATGTTGGCCAGCATCCCACACTATCATTTCTACAACTAGCCCATCTCTTGACATCTTCTCAACCCCCATTGTAGAAGATTGCGGATAAATTTTTGCATAAAAAGCCGTGCTTGCAAAGGCAGGTGCTCTTTACAGAAGTTGCCACTATCAGTAGACATGGCAGCTAGAGAGAGCTCATGGCAATGGAACAAGGCTAGTGTGTCCAGTGCAGCTTCATATGAGCTGGATTAAGTATGACCTGCAGAGGTTGGTGGTTCCAATGTCAGCAGGACTTCTTATCTGCTACAGACTTTACTCCAAAATTTAAGAGAGTCATCCATGGCACCGAATCTATTCTTTAACTAGGGCTCAGCACTATGGATATTTCCTTTAAAGTTCAGGGTGCAAGTAGAAGTGGATAAGTGGCCTGGTGAGAGTGAAGTCCTCCTTCTCTATTGATTATGACTACAAATGTCTCTATATCTGCTTTCTCCGTATCATGCATGACTTTATAAACCTTTATATCTATCTCCCTTACTCATATTTCCTAAACCAAAGACCCCTTGAAACCAAGCCATGCCATCCATTGATCACTGGATTGTCCTTCAGCTCTACAACATCCTTTTCGAAGTGCAACAACCAGAACTTGCACAGTAATTCAAGCATGGTCGGAGCATCAATTTGTATAAGGTATAACACAAGATATTCTTCTATGTGGGATTGTGTTAATAATACGTAGGCTGCTAAGTATTATCGTGCATGTATATACAGGATAAAATAAACTTGGCAAAATGTGACAGTCACATTTAAAGAACTACACAAAGAATTCTTGGAAATGTATGAAGCCATTTCACGGTCCACTGAAATATGTATTTATCTATTACATCCTATATTGCAAACAGCTGATACTCTCTGGAAGGCCTAGAGCAATTAAAACCATAAAACACAACAACCTAGAAAACACAATATGAAACTTTCAAAAGTTTAAATAAACTGATTACCAGAAGCAGTGTTAAGGATCTAAAAATGTAAGAACAAATTAAATGGGCTAACCACACTTGAATATCATTAATTTCTGTAAGTTTTAAGTAAGCTTAAGTTTCTCTTAGTTCCACCCTAAACATTTTATATAAATGACAAATGGGTATCTGCATAGGATGGTGCTGATTTTCATGTGCTCGTATAAGCCAAATGATTAATGCAAATTGCTAGCATTACCCTCGTTGTGAATTGTAGCAGTATTTAATTTCAAAGACAAAAGTGCTGCTCCTATTTCATATGTGTGGCTATTTATTAATCAGTCAAATATATTTATTACTATTTCATTTTTTCTTAATAATAAAAATAGATTCCAGGGCTTAAAATCATTCAGCCTGGCTCAGATTAAGCTCTGGGCAATGGTGTCTATGAAATCAGTTTGGGTCAAAGAGCTGTTGTCTTGATTATTTTTTCCATAGAATGATGGCATGATTAAATATGACCTGAATCCTGCCATTTTCTTCTAAAGGAAGGACCAAATTAGACAACACACTAGTGGCAGCTTTCCTCCTGGGGTGTATGGGAGCTTCTGGGTGAGGCAGAGTAGGATTTTCATCAGGACAAAAGTGTGCCATGTAGTGGTTAATGTTGAAGTACAGACACTCAGCAGGACAGTTCTCACTGCCATACCCACAAGGGTGATCCAAAAACACAGGCATCTGTGTTGTTCCATTCTGTTTCCTGATTTGTTCATTTGCAAGGTTTATATACTGCCTTATATATAATGAGATTCCTGAAGGGAATCTGATTAGACAGAGAAAGTAAGCAGAATTATACTACAGAGTTAAAATATTTAAAACCAAATGATGCAAAAATGCTGCTCATAATATATGTGAGCATGTGTTCGATCACAATAATATAGTGCTGTTCAGGACAGAAATTTCCCCCCCTAGGAACTATGAGACCTGCAGCTAAGCTGAGAGGGAATAGAGAAATCTAGGCTGTGAAGGTGTGGCAGATGAAGCATTGTCCTGTAAATCCAACATCCTGATGCTTCAACACAATCAGTCGTCTTTCCCTACTATACCACTGGTAGGGAAAGGACTGAAATTCTCCTCCCTGTGCGCTATGGCTCCAGTCCTGATTGCCACTTCTCAGTATAGCTGCTTGAACTTCAAAAACAGATGTATGGAATGCATTTACTCTTTGCATGAGTGGTGTTGTTTGGCCTTGACAGGTGAAGCCATTTTAAAGCATTGTCTGGGAAGGAGAGGGAAGCTAAACTCTTCTCTTGCCCATATTTTCACCAAACCATTCTTTTTAATGCTATTTTTCTCCAAGATGAAATTACTTCACATCAGAGTCCCAGCAGGAGAAAAACAGCTTTGAAGTAGTTTCAGGGGAAGGAAGAATGGAGGGTTTTCATTTGAGATTCCATTTCTGCCCACTTGTACTATTTTAAACTTTCCTGTCCTGCAACTCATGCTGAGCTTTAGATCAGACACTATAGCACGTGGGTAGGCAACCTGTAGCCAGCCAAGTGCTGTTGGACTGTAACTCCCATCAATCCTAGCTAGCATAATCAATGGTGCAGGATGATAGGAGCTTTCCCTACCCTTGCTATGGGGAACAGCATTCTGAATATGGGTCCTTCAGTATCATCTTGCCTGACCTGATCCCTACAAAGCAGGTCAACTGACAGAACAAGCTTCTGAGTTTTAAAGTATATACTGATTCATGCTAATATGTCATTCTCTTAATTGCTAGAAGGATAGGATTAGCAGTCTTTTATAGTTTACAATTTAAAGGTTTCCTCTATGAAAAAGTCATTATGTGGTACAAAAGTGCCCCAGGAACTACTACTAAATATGACGAAAGCTATAATCAGCTATACCTTGCCTTCAAGGAAGGGCTGCATTTCCTGAGGGCAAATGCAACCCTTCCTTGAAGGCAAGTTATGCTGAGACTTACTTCCAAGTAAGCATGCATAGAAACATGCTGCCCAATAAGAACTCAAGCAACACAGTTCCCCAATGTATGAAGCATACATCTGCAAATGCGAATTCTCTTGACAGGTATTTTCTAAGGAACATCTCTAATCAATATTTGCTGCTGTGTGTAGAAGTCTTTGATTTGTCACATAATCTAAGTCTGGGGTCGAACTGTCCTGAAGACTACTCCTCAAAGCTATTTGAAAGTAGATTTCTACTGCCTGACTACTCTACAGATGGGTATCAGCAGCCTTTCTCTGAAAAGAAAAAAGGGGGAAAAGAAGAAGCAAGGACACAGTTATCCCTGATTCTGAATGGGAAGTATAATGTCTTTATAATGCAATAATTAAAAGAAAAAAACAATTACGGCAGTCTTATCTGGACCTTGCAGCTGTACTTCCTCGTTTTGCATTAGCCGTGTGTGTTGGAAGGTTATGACAAACCATGAAAATTGCATCTTAAGAGGAGTTTTATTTCTTTTCCTATGATTTGATTGAAACAGACAGCTACATTTTGTGTATATATAATTAGGCAGTAAAATAGTCTTTGAAGGCAGATTTCCATTTAGTATGTGAGTCACACACACAACAGGCTTTCATTCAACAGCCAAAGACTGATCTTTTTAATGCTTCGACTCGCTCAACCTGTTTTCTGAATCCTGAATCTTGTGGAAGAAAGGGGGAAAAGAGAGAGAAAACAGAAGAGAGTAAGCTTTTTGGCCACATTTCTCAATCCCAAGCAAAGAAAAAAGAAAAAAAATCTGTGGTGATTTAACCTTACAACACATGGGTTGCCTCCCCTCCTCCATCCCCAGTTTGTTGGCCAGTGCTGCAATGAATGCTGTACCAGTGCTAGGCGTATCTAATCCTCCTCATAAAAGGCTATTGTAGCCGTAAAACTGAGACCAATGGTTTTTCCATTCACCACCTTGCAACACTCCAAACTAATAGCACTGGCTTTTTCTCTTCATGTTTTTCTTTTCTTTTTCAGTGCAGTTTCCCTTTCAATAATGATGAAACAAGGAAATTTTTAAAACAGGGAGAGATTTCACATTTCATTCAGAAGTAACCACCATGATAGAATTCTGCAGCTATCATGGAAGCCTTGATTCACATATTTATTTGCTCAGCAAAATATTTTCTTGCTGTTGGTGAGAAATATAAGAACTGTGCATAAAATGTAGTGCAAAGAGCTCCATATACTTCTTTGATGCACATTTCTTCCCAGTTAGCACCCTGTCCTTAAGTTAATGAAATAGGTGATAAATAATACTTCGCATATTTTGTACAAACATGTGGCTGAATTATGTTTCAGCAACCCACTAGGTCCTGAGAAACGTTTGTGTGCACACTTTTCACTCCAGTTTTCACAGCAGCACTTTAAACTTCCAGAATTTGGCACATCATGATAAAAACAGGTAGATTTGGGGACAAACCCATTCAGATGGCCAGCAGCCTCTGTGTTGTAGCTTCAAAGCAGCTATCAGGTAAGTGCTCATTTGTATGTATCTGGCTAGTACAGATGTAATGCTCCTCGCAGTAGCTTCTCAGAAAGTATTGTGCAGTTGCTCTGTTGTTGTTGTCTGTAACCTATTTTCTCTGTTAGGGAAAAGGTGGAAGAAATAGCAAGAAAACATGGGAGATCATAAGGAGGGAACATCATAGTCCAGGTGACCCCTGAAATAAGGCAGGGTGATGGTTGCCATAAAAGCCTTACCTGGATGTACCATCAGAGCCAAACATCAGTTTACACAAATTGCATAGTGTGTTCAACCTTTTTTTTCAGTCCAGCATAAGTACATACAATCCCAGTTTGGATCAGAATCACTGCACCACAGGATGGGAGGATTAAACTCCCCGCCCTGCACCATTTTGCACAACATTTAGGAAAGCAGTTCCTACGGTTGTCAATGGAATATTGCTTTCTTTCATTATAGGGGCCATTTTGGGAACAAGCTACATGGGGAAGGTTTAATCTTCCCCTTCTTATGTGCAGTGGCCCCAGCTGAAAATAGGGCCCTGCTTGCTTACACTACAGTAAAACAAAATGTAAGCCTCAGCTGCATGCTGAGGCTCGAGGTTAGTGCAAGGTGCTTTTCTGCAATGGGGATGCCCTTGAAGCCTGTTCAGAAGATGAGTTTCCTGCAGAATGTGACAGGCACATTAGTAACTGGGGCTTGAAGGTCTGAGCCTATAAGAACACTTTTGGCCTGCTTGCACTGGCTGTCTGAATGCTTCCAAGCCCAATTCCAATTGCTAGTTTTGATCTATTATCTACCTGATAAGGCACCTCTCCTAACTGCTATCTTCCCAGGCACAACTGCTTTCTCTGTGGTGGTCTCCCACCTACAGAATGACCTCCCCACTGAGGCCCACCTGGCGTCATCCTTGTCATCCTTTTGGCACCAGATTAAGACAGCTTATGCTAAGACTTTTAAAGATATACTAGGATATCTAAGCACCCAGCTCAGATTTTTATAGGGCTATCCATCATTGTATGTTATCTAGCTGTTCTTAATTTTTTCAGTGCTTGTAGTTTTGATAAGATTTTATGGCATTTTATTGAACTGTTTTTACAAGCTGTTCCAAAGCATCCAGAGGGCTACAGCTACTGGGTATAGAAATCGAATTAATACCACCACCACTACTAAAAATAATAAGCAACAGGAAAATAGTGCACTAACAGGCATTTCTTTAAATATGCATCCACCAGATCTATCTTCTTTTCATTTTTGCTTGAAGTAGATGCAAGGCCCTCAGTCTAGATTTTAAAACCCTCTCTATCTCGGTGCTAGGATCCTGATCTGGATTCGGCACACTGTGCTTACTTCAGAGTGAAATGAATAATGGGGAAAATAGTTGCCAGACATTTAAATAATATCCATTTTAGCCCTTGTTTTGTTTATGGCAGAATCTATTATCAATGTAAACTAACAATATAAGTAAATGAATGCCAAACTTGTAGTCATGAGCTCTGTTTCTCCCATCTGTTTGATAGAAATCTGCAGATACAGGGCAGGATCCAAACTTGCTGAGCCTTCCATTTCCTGTTCCAGGGCTGCCCCAGACAGGTAGCTCATGGTGCTATTAATCATTGCCTTTCTGTTGTAAGTTACAAGCAAGACTATTATTAACTTCCTACATGATTGGAGACATTATGTTTTTTCTGTATGGGTACATGCTGCTATGTTCCATCTGCATCACTGGGCATGAGAAAGGAAGGTCCAACTCACCTAAGAGGGTATTTTAAAATATATTTTTCCTCGAGCATTTTAAAAGTAGATTAATTAGTACTAAAACATTCAAGCATGATTGCCTGATTTGCATCCATGAAATATCAAAGTATAAAATGTTCAAGGTATAATTTGATCCAGAATTGTAAATCAGAAATCTTCCATTAATTGAAGGAAGGGGAAATATGTTGCTGAAATGGTAGTGGACAGAAATGTATCTTTAAAAAAATTGTTTGATGAGTGCTATAACGCCACTCTTTATTTTACATTCCATTACACAAACATCTGATCTATAATTTTTTTAAATTATAACAAAAAATAAGTATTTTAGCACCTTTTTCATTTTTGTTTATCTATTTCATTTCCGTGCTACCATACAGCCAAAGCACTTTGGGGGGTTTACAGCGGTCCATAAGGCATAAAATCAGAAAAAACATTTAAAAGGTTAAAACAGCTACAATACACACTAACGAAGAATGACTATAAAGCACCTGAGACTGGTCATCCCCTTCAAGCCCCTGGTAGCCAAGTAAGTCTTTAGAGGCCTTGGAGAAAAACCTGGCACCAAAAAGATAACAAATTTGGTGCCAGTAGGGCCACAGTTTGGGATAAGAAAGATGGAAGATCCACCAAGAAAACACAAGATGGCCTGAAAAAATGTGAGGGACCTATAGATGGCAATTCCATCGTGTACACTAGTGGTGGGGAAGATTTGGCCCTCCAAAGGGTGTTGGGCTAGAACTCCTGCCAGTCCTAGCCAGCATAGTGAATGGCAAGGGTGGACAGGAATTTTGTTCAACAGCATCTGGACAATCATACATTCTTTCCTCTTATCATATACCTACTGTGGAATTAATCTGGAATCATGGGGAAGGACCATGAAGCAGAGGGTCCCAGATTTTATCTGGTAACATCCATTCCACTGCAATTGCCTTGACAGAATTTTGCCAGACAATATATTTTTCCAGAGATAATGATGAGGATGATGTAAAATTCTTCTACTTCTCCCTTCTGTCCAAAGGTGGAGAGAGCAGCTTACAACATTAATGAAACAAGTATCACTGAATAACAGTAAAATTGTACTATCACAATAAACAATTTAAAACAGATCCATAACCATCTAGCCTAAAAATACCAACAACAACACAGCGGAGTTTAATGCTTTTATAAGTAAACAACAACAACTTTGAATGTATTCACAGAGCGGACTTTCCTGGCATGGGTTGATAGACCCATTTTGCCCATAGCATCTATTTTCTTATCCCATGATTATCTCTACTGAACAGGTTTTGTAGGCTTTAGCGGACCAAAAGAAATGACTGCATATATCAAGGTCAGGCTGCTTTTATGAGCCTCTAGCCACATTTGAAAATCTGATAAACTGTCCTGGACACCATCACATAACATGGTTGTCACAGAAGGTGTGGCAAGTCATGAATGCCAGTCACGTTGTAGTCCAGCATATTCATAAGGAATCAGGATTTCAGCAGCTGGGGTTTTTCATGTTCTTTTAAAGTGATTCCTCATTGCTGTTAAGCAAATGTGTTAACAGGAATGAAGGGAGAAAAGGGAAGCATAAGGAATTCTGGAGGCTTCCAGGAAAGGTGTGTGAGGCACCACAAGATCCAGGTTGCCTCCCTCTGGTGACACCTTTTGTAAACAATGGCTTGATCATATCACATTAACTTCTTTTGAAAGTGTTACAATTGTTTAAATCCAGTCATGGTTATCCTAGCTAGAACTCTACCTGGCAATCTAATTTTTTATTGACATCTTTCAAAATGTTGGCCACAGACAGTGTGCTAATGAGATTGCAATGTCAAGAAGAAATCCTTTCCATTGCTTTTACTTCTAATTGCAACAGTCAACTGATATGACACAACAATGTTCTCTTAGTAGCACATACCAACAACCGTGTCATCACTTTTGCCTATGGAGGAAGGCCAATAACAGTTAAGTACATGCTTTTCATGCAAAGGGTGCCAAGTTCAGTGCCTGACATCTTCAGAAAAAGGCCAGAAAGACTCCTCTCTCAAATCCTGGAGAGTAGATGCCACTAAGTATATCTAATATTAAACTAGGTGGATCAATAGTTTATGTTTGGGCAAGTTTGCACATCACAGTAAGCCATCCTGCCAATAAGCCATGGTAGGTTGGTTGTTTCCTCAACAGTCCACAGTGTGCCCAAAGCCCATTTCCCTGTAGGAAATGCTCCAGGTTCACACAACATGACAGCCTGTGGCTTGCCACCTAGAATGTTGTTCCATTGTGCAAACAAGGTCATTATGGAAAAGATTCTTATTTATGAGACTTCTGCATGTCTTTGTTTTAATCTCTGAACAAAAAACTAGATCATGCACACATCATGACTAATACCAAGTCAGCCTTCTACCCTCCTGGTTTGTCCTTCCCACTCCCACATGCACACTTACACAACATACTTTTCATAACAGTTTGCCTGGAGACAAATCTAGAGATCACAAAGTGGCATTTTCATGAACTTTAAGTTGGCCTGACAGAGATATTGCACTAATTTGGATTTACGCTCTTCTTCTTGAGGATAGCAGGGGTATCATTGTTCAGTGGCTAGCATGTGCGTGGAAAAAAATGATTCATTTTCATACTGAGCCTCACCATTATTTGATGCAAAAAATGCTTTTCCTCCTTCTGTGAAAAACACATGGGATACAAATGTAAAAACAGAAACAAAGAACTTCTGTCCCTGTCTCCCAAGAGAGGAATCCATTTACTGATCCCACATTGCATGAGTCCCATTTTCCATATCCCTTCCTTTGATATGTAGCTTTATTGATAATAAAACAATATGATCTTACATGTAAAGCCTCTTTGATTTCCCTGTGCTTATTTGTTCTACTCAGAAAATTTGAGGCATGGCACCCAGCCCACTGGCCTTTATACTTCAGTTCTCTTACCATTGTTAGTTGTAATTATGCTATTGCCATAAAATAAAATAAAAAGCATGCAAACTGCCCCAACATAGCTAGTACTGCCATAAATGTTCCTGTGAACATAGTCTTGATTTGCTATGCAGTGATATCATTTTCTTCTGCACCAGCCAACTGGCTTTATCTATTCACTCAATTATTAGAAATAACCCAAACAGCTTCAGTGCCAAACTGTTGGTCTCATCATTTTTCATGTTATCATCCTGCCTTTCAAACAACTTGTGGTTGTATCCAGTATTGTGCTACCTCATGCAGAGACTACTGCTTGCCGAAGGGTTCTTCTGTATCTGATTCAGCTCCCTTCAGAGGGCAGATGGACGCTTTGCATTGTAGCATGTCAGCATAGAAGTTTTTAAAAAATCTTAAGCAATTCAATAAAAAAAATAGTGGAAGGGACTATAGTGGGCACCAAGAGGCTCATGGGCACCATATTGGAGAACCAAGAAACAGACAGTTGTGTGCATTTTGAAGTGTCAAACATCTATAGCTTAATAGCCTGAGTGTGGGGTACTTACCTACTACTGGAAATGCTACTATGGAAGGAGAAAGGAATGTCTTTTCTGTTGCCCATATGGCATCTTTTTGGGGGTTTGTATAGTGCTGTTTTTCTCATTTTGTATGTGGGGACTTCAAGAAAACAGACAGTATGAAAAACAGACAGAAGATACTGTGATCTGGTGACTTTTATGGATAACCACAATGATAATATTCAAGCACAGAAGCAAGTAAAGGAACACGCTTTTAATGTTTTAAATTTGGACACTTAAAGTGAACTAACTCCCATGAAACCCTTGAGAGAGAGCCAAAGAATGAGATTATATACTTACTGCTTCCAGCTCATCATATTTAAAGCAGGACTCACTTCTTTCAAAAGCCAGAACAGCTTGTTTACAGAGAAGGCTCTTACAGAGGAACAAATATGAAAAAGCCATGACCCATCAACTTCCTCTAAATTAACAAGGACAGCATGGAGCGATGGCTGCACTGTTTTCAGAGACTTTAACAACAAGCCCCGAGGATGGGGCAATGAGAAGCCAGAAAAAACATGCTTCCACAGTCATGATTGGTTGTTGCATGCAGGACCCTTTATCATATGGAAATGCCTTGGAGAACATAGACAACTTCTAGTATTTTAAGAGATTTTAATACTTCCCATAGAGTGGAATGGTGACCTAGAAGCAAACATCAATAATTTGAATGGTTGATCATAATATCTAGTAGGAAAGAGAACTGCTTTTGCGACCAACGGATCCTCAGAAGTGGTATTTAACTCCAGTGTTGCTCTCCCTCAGTTCAACAGCTACTGTAAACCAATAGCACAACCACTCAGTCACTGCCTTACTAGTTGCGTTGGGTCTGTCCTCCCTGTTTTCCTTCCCCCATAACAGAGCTGAGACAAGACAGCCATTTATGCTTTATTAACAACATGTTGCTGCTAAATATGCAGTAACGACATGTGCCTACTAATATGCTCAGGGTAATTGCGCGTTTTAGAAAACAGCATGGTTCAAAATCCACAGCCATTAAAGTAGGCTTATTTTTCCAAAACAACTACCCATTTCCATTAAATATTTTCTGAATTATCAGAATGTGGTGGGCTGGAGTGATGCTATTTCACCCCTGTCAGTTTCAGTTACAAAAACATTTGTTCAGTGGACTACCCTTCTGTAACATTAGGATTGTATAATACAGATAAAGCAGAAGCATGTCTGCAATCTCACCCAGTGACCATTCCTTGGCGAGCTAACAGACTAACTATTCAGAAGCAATTTTCTTCAGGCTGAATTTATGTGCTGACCGTAGCAGATCGCTTCCCATAATAACCCTTCCCCCACCCAGTGTTAAATGCAATCTGTCTCCCACTCACTGTAATAATAATGTGCAAATGACTGTAATTTTGCAGACATGAAACAGCCTAAAGTGAAACGTGTCTAAACAGAGGTCGATTTTGAAAAATTGGGGCTATTAACCAAATAAGTAAAATATATATTGTTAAAAAAGAAAAGAAAAATCCAGCAGTGACCTATGTTAGTATAAGTTATTTAACAGCCCCCAACCCCAAACCACCTCAATTTTCCTTTTTTTACATATATTAATGACTACGGGAAGCATTGACTGGAGAGGGAACAGACAGGCTCTAGAGTTGCATGGCAAAGCATGATGAGAAAAGCAGAAGTGCAGGAAAGTGTTGGCATGAATTCATTCATAGAAGGTTGTGGCTGGAATGATAGTGTTTGTCAGTCCAGAATTATTATTGGTATTTAGTCATACAGAAATTATGGTTTGTATGCTGTTTAAGAAAAGATTAGTAGACAAAGAGCTGCTAATAACATTTCTTTGCCCCAGCTATCATAATTATTCTAATAAAATGATTTCACACTTTTCCTACTTTTTCATACAGCAGCTTTTTATACAACTACCTTATAATATAGGTCAGTACATTATTTTTTAATTTTAAGGTTCACACGTCACACTTACTTGGAACACTCTACCCATCAGGCTGTACTTCTATGTACACTTACTTCTGAGTAACCATTCCCATTTTATGCATTTATTTTTGATATTTATATGCTGCTTAACTATAATAAAATGCTTAAGCAGTTATCATACACACATTAAAATCACATTTAAAAGGCAATTAAAATACACATCAAAAACAATCTCAATTATTAAATACAGAGCAATAAATAAGCAGTAAAATAAGGCTAGTATGATTTATTTGATTATAATTAAACATGCCTAAGATTGAGCTGTAAGACTGCAATCTTATGTACTAAGGAGTACATTCCAGGGAAATCAGTGCGGCCTACTTACTGTGAAGGATGTGGTGTCAGATGTAATTTAACTACATGTTAGTAAAAAAAAACCAAACAGAAAACCATTATTTTCACAGCTAAACCAGAAAACCAGCACCGCGAAATCATGCCAAAATACTTTACAATGCACAGAACTGTAGGATTATTGTTGAAAATATTTACAGTGATCTGTATTTCTCTAATCAATAGCCTTCTCTTGTTTGGAAACACCCACTTTGCAAGCACTTAACTTTTGTTAGCACAGTGCTATATATTCTGAGACTGCCTGTGTGGGAGCACCTCCTAAGACTTGACACAACAGTCTTTATTTACATTGCAACTACAGTACTATAAACAGAGAAATTCTCAAGAATGTCTCTTCGCGCTCCCAGGAAGCATTCCATTTTGTTGAATCGCAGCACGATGGCCATTTAAATGTATCACAGAAGCATTTCTCAAAACTTTGAACTCTTGCCTGCCCTCAACCACTACTAAATATTTTCTAACCTCTTATTTCCCCAATCCATCATGCACCTCCACTTATGTGGAGGCATGCACAAAAGTTCATTAATGAAGTTCAAGGCACATGCATGCAAGCTCACTGTATTTGCTGAACTTAATACACCATGCTTCTAACAATGGAAGCAGGATTAGTACCAAGATTGCACACATAGAAGCACCATTAGCAGATAGTTCAAATGAATTCTCTTTATCACAAAGAACTGTTCATTCAGGCATTCAATACTTCAATGAGGATCCTCTGCAAGGGAAGGCATTCCATCACCCCATCTTTCCCCAAGCAAAACTCCACCTGCATTTCTGAATCTTACTTTCCTTGTGGCATAATGTGTAAATACCACTGTGTTTCAAACAGTTGAATGAAAAAAAAAATCTTTGTATTGCAACAACCTATGCATACCTCATTGAGAATAAGACCTACTGAATACAGTGATAGGGTTTCAATGATATGCACCAACTTGAGATGTGAAGTCCTAGAGGAAAGAATGAAATTAAGGGGGGAAAACCACAATTTCACTCTTTATTTTTTCAGTTGATTTTGAGGCATGCATGTGCCCAGCCCCAGCTCACTATGGGCTATTTAACAATGCAGTGCCCCGAGGCACTAGGTTACAGATGCAGGGTTTAATGCAGGGTGGCCAAACCTAGGCTTGTGAGCTGCATGTGGCTTTGAATTTATTTTGTGGCTCACTGAGGGGCCCTAGCTTGAGAGTAAGAGTGCAAGAGACTGGGAGTAAGTGTGCATGTGCATTACATGTGGCAAGGCCTGGACTAGAGGTGTGTGTTTCTGCCAGGCTGGGCAGGGCTGGGCAGCCATTTTGGGCACTGCTTTGTTATGATTTGGTTTCGAGAACTCAAGCTACACGGAGAGTGAATGGGGTAAGTTGGGGCCTGGCCTGGTGAGTATGGCTTTGTGTGGAAAAAGGGTTGATGAGTTGGACTTGAGGTTGCATTGAGCAGCATCTCATTGTTGTGGGAAAACTGAAGTATGAAGTGAGCAGGGGGAAGCTTAGGGGAAGAAAGGGGTGGGTGTGAAAAGAATTCCTGTTTGGGGGCAGGAATTTGGAGAGAGAAGAGAAAAATGGTGGCTAAGGGACCAGTGTTAAATTAATGAGAGAGCAGCTTGGGGTAGTTTTCAGAGGACAGCTGCAAAATGTCTGGGGAAGAGCATCTGGTGTTGCTTGAAAGAGCTATAGTTGGTAGAGATTTGGGAGAAGGTGGTGATAGGAAAGAGGACAATGGGGGGACCAACTCTGAGGTGTTCGGGTCCAATGGGATCCAAAGGAGAGAGCAGTGGTATTAGGACACCTAGAGATGAGAGAGGTGAAAGCATCTGGGACGAAGTGCATCCCGAACTGAAGTGTGAGTATAGGGAAGAATCTATTGCAACCTGAGTGGAAGGTAATTGTGGGAATTGTGGGTCTGGATGCCAAGAAGTAGGTAATATGGTGGATGGAGAGGTGAGTTCTTGTGGTGCTGACTAGGGCACTGTTGTTTTTGTGGCATATGAAGATGGGGATTTGCAATAGCTCTACTAGCAGTAACTATGTGGCTCTTCCATTGAGCAAGTCTAGCCACCCCTGGCAAGGAGGGCCAAACCAAAACCTGGGAGCCACATGCAGCTCTTTGGGTTTATTTTGTGGCTTGCTGTTCAATGCTGTGGGTGCCCAAGAGCACCCACTTGCCACCCGCCACCCACAGACACCTGCTTGCCCCTCACTGCCTGCTGCCACCACCTGCAGACACCTACTCCTGGCTCTCAAACACCTGACAGTTACCATATGTAGCTCTTCTGTTGAGCAAGGCTGGTCACCCCACCACACAAGCATTTCCAGGGAGCAGGAAGAGCTGCCATAGGCAAAGGTGACAGTGCATTTTGGTTAGCTCAGTCAATGTGGATCCACAACTAGGTATGTACTGTGTGTATTAATAAAAGAAATGTAGGACAAAGGAGGTTTTAATAAGGAAATTTGGTCTGTAACACTAAATGCCCATGTTCTGCATACATGTGAGCTTTTGTAAACTCAGTAGAATTTATGAGCTTGCAATGCAGCTCTGAACTGTAGCCTTAGTCAGAAGCCATCTTTACTCAGGCAAACATTTTCCTTTAAGTGTTGCTTCCAGAATTGAAGACAGCTCATAGAGTGTTTACTCATCTATAAATTTTACACTAAGCATCCTTCTGATGTCACGATATAAACACTAATACACATTGCTTGCTCAGTCGGACACAAATCATTATCCTTTTGTGCAGTACATCGCAAATTTCATGCTTTTGAAGAAAATTGTCTGTTATTTGTTCCAGTATTTCTTTGGAAAATGCATTCTTATTCCCCTCCCCCAGCTTTGACACTATGGCAGTAAGAAGAAAATCTCTGCAGCAAGCTATAAAAGAGTCGTAGACTAAGTCCGATTGAACAATGATTGCTATTAAACAGCAAGCACCTATATATGCTTTGGCCACTGGGAGACATTGGCTGTCTCCCAATAATCGGACATTTTGATTATTGAACGTTCTTTCAAGTGTGCTCAGCCCGTCCTGTTTAGAAGCAAAAGAGGGTCTTCTGTGCAGGAAGGGTGGGGGAAGGGCTGTCCTTGCAGAGCCGCGCTCTGCAAATGCAGACTTTTCCTTTTTCTGACACTGAAACGCGCCTTTGCTTTAATACCCTCTTGGATCTAAATGCAAAATAAAATGCAATTCTTGATGAGTTGCTTCACTGAAAGGAGGTTAACTGGGGGGACAGAGAAGCTGAAAATAATTGTATTCTCACTGATGTGTTCACGTGGTCGATAAGTGGTTTCTTGCTATTCCAGTTCACTGGCTTGCGGCAGTAAATCAGCAAGCTGGAAACAAAAGGGTTACTCCTTTCTATAATAAAAATCGAACTGTCCTACTTAAGTCATATTGTAAAAACGAGCAGAATATAAAATATGGGAGGAAAGGACGAAGAGAGCCGGCTGAGAAAGGGCGATCACACAGCAGTACAGCTGAATACCCTGCAAAGCAGGGTGCGTGGGTGGGGGAAGGGAAGGCTGCCTCTTCTTATCCTTTGGGAAGTCTGCTTCAGCTCCAGTAAAATACTGAAAAATGCTCAACTCACACATCTGTATGAAAAAGGATCTAGAGGCAGTGTCAAGTTGTTACAAATATTCAGCGAAGGACCATTCGGAGAAACGATAAATGAGATTTTCAATTGCTCTTTGGAAAAACACACAGGGAAGCCATTAGTTGTGGTTTTGCAAAAAAAAAAAAAAAAGAAAATCCCCCCCCCGCAAGAAAAACACAGACATTAAGTGCATGAGGGGGTCTTCCTCTTGCCCACTGCAGGAGAAGTAGTACAGCCGTACTCACCCCCTACCTGAACCTTTAATTTAAATAAAATGTATAGGCTAATACAGTAATTGAAATGGGAAACATGATTTGTATCTTGCTGGAGCAGGAGCCTGCCTATTGGAGCACTCAGCGTGATTGCAAAATACAAGGCTTTCTGTGTCTGTGTGTGTGTGTGCGTGCGTGCATTTCTCACCCCCTCCGGCAGCTAAGAAGAGCAGCCATCCAATCAGAGAGCCCAGTTTCATAAAAGCTGGCCTCTGATTGGACAGATGGGAAAGGGCATTGGGAACAAAGAAAAGTCCCTTTCAGGTACAGAGCCTGGGTTTGCTTCACTCTCTCCCTTCTCTCAGTTCTGATTTCTGCTGCTCGCTATTGCAGTCAAGGCAGCTGGTTTGTGTAGTGTGTTTACGTATGTTGCGTGTCTCTGGGTATGAGAGACTGTGCGAGTGTGTGCTTTAAAGGATTTTTTGGTATTTTTTTTTCCAACAAAAACATTTTATTTTAAAGGTTCATGAAATCTGATGCTCTTTTCTTCCAAATACCCCCTCCCATAAATCTGTGGAAGAAATGTAGATTTTTTTTCTTCTAAAAATAATTAAAAAATCGGCTGCAACAAAAACACACTCACAATGCAGTTGTAGAAGGAAAAGGTCAACTCGATTCAATACAGATCGTAAGTACGGCTGCGTGGTGTCTCTATAGCACTTTAGAGGGGATATCTATATTTTCATGTGCAAAGGGGAGCGAGTGTTAAGAAATGTGTGCATCGGAACGAAACTGGTGTCTTTGGGTTTAAAAATAAAATTCACGATCAAGGCGAGGAAATATTTAGAGGGTGAAAGCGTTGCAGTTTCTCACACAAATCTTCCTTACTGTGCACTTGAAGCGGGGTGGGGGGAGGGGGCGCGTTAAAGCATACTACCTTTCGGGGTTTTTAACTGACCAAGTGGGGGAAATAAAACTGACAATTATAGACCAGTCTGCGTAGCGCCTTGCCCTTTTCTTCACAACCTGCCCTAAAATGATCAAGGAGTTTTGCTAAAAAAGAAACGATTTTTTCTTCTTCCTTTTTGGTCTTCTGTCAACATGCAAATAAACAACGTAATGCTAAAACTGGGGCAGGAGGACGCCCATGTGTTTTTGGTGCAGTGAGCATTTTTCCACCACCATTAAACAGCCTATCTACCTCCCCTCCCTCTGCGCGCTCTCTCTCTTTCTCGTGTGTTACCTCAGATTGCCGTGGCCCAATAAAGAAAAGATTAATTTGAAGGGTATGGTATGTTTTGTTGTGCTGGATGGAAGGCATTTTTTAATATAGCCATAAAATGAGCCTTCTCATCTCGTGCCTCGAATGCATTCTAGATGGTGCAGAACTCGAAGAAAAGGTTAGATTAGAAGGTGTTTCTCTGCAACAGACGCTTTGCAATCGTGGCTAGCGCATTTTACCCACTCTTGAACTCCAGAGAAACCAGTTCTGGGAGCGGTGCTTCAGATGCACAACTTGTAGCTATGCCAGCAGCATAGGAAAGGGGTGAGGGAGAGAGGGAATGAAGGGAGAAAATAGAGCAGATTTTTTTCCCTTTCGTTCTTTTTCTTTTAAAGACCAGATCAGTATTTTCTTGATACGGTTGTCACCCATTTTTTGTTCTCACGACAACCAATTGAGCCCTTGATCCTCACGTGATGTGAAAAGCTTGAACTGTAACAAAATCGCTCCTTTTAGGTGGTTGGCTGTTACTAACTCGCCCATCCCCCTTTCTTCCCTAACATACATTTCCAGTGAACCGGCTCTGTAGTTTCCAATCTATCAACAATTCATTACAGCTTTTAGCTTCCAAACGCCAGCTAATTAAAAATACTAAGCCGAGCTCCGAAGGGCGAGGGAGGAGGGAATAAATGAGAAAGATGAACAGGCGTTTGCTGAAACGATTTTGAGGGGGGAGAGGGGGCCTCTGTCCTGAAAACAAGGTCGCCCATTTTATCTCTTTGGACTCTAATTACTGAATTACCCACCACATGACTTACTGACTTTTGAGCGCGCCCTCTCTCTCTTTTCTTGGACAGCATCTGGCAGTCAATTTAAAAAACAAAACGACCCCAGACAAATCCAAACTTTAAATGGTGGGAAATCATGTTCCTGAGAATGTTTGCTTCATTTTAAAAGGCACTCTTGTTTTTGCTCTCCCACCAAATGTTTTGATAACTGGTTTTATCAGACTCTGATTTTATTCCCTCCCTCTTCTCTTCCTTTTCCTCCCCCCCCCCCCAAGTTAGTTCAAGAAGTCAGATCTGTCAGGACGGGAGGGAAAAAAAAGCCACTTCCCGACTAACAGGCGGAATCCAGCCCAGATTTTCAGTCCTTTCTTTGCCCCCCTCCCTCTCTTTCACTAATTTTCCTCGATGTTAGCACATTCTGCCTTGTAACAACCGGACGCCTGTAGGTTTGTTTCATGGAATCATTACTTACTGATCAGGATGGCTGCAGAATCTGGAACTGAAGACGGGATGTGAAGTTGGGGGAAGCGTTTTGCAATTTTTATTTTTTATTACAATCATATCTTGGTGTTTGTTCAAGCAAGGGAGAAAAACAAATAGAGATTTTTTTTTTTTTGGGTGCTCGAGGCTTCTGGTGTTGTTAATGTAAAATAACTGCCTTCCAGCCTGTGAAGTTGTGAGGAGCAAATTCTTTAAGGAAGAAACCTAAATTTTAAAAAGGGGGGAAAGGACCTCAGTTTTGTGTGCCAAAGTGGAAGGGAATGTTACTCGACGATTACTCTGGTCGAAATGTTAGTTGGTTTCTACTTCTTGATCACTTGCTCTTTAAGTAAAATGAAATGGGGCACTGAGTTCTTGCTGAGACCAGTAAGGACAGAATTTTGATTTGCTGGCTTAATTATAAAAATGATAAAGGATTAAAGGTAAGCAATGTGCATAATATGTATGTAAATATTTGGACACTCAGCCATTAGAAAAGGCAGATTCCTTTAAAAATAATTTTAGCTAAGCTGTGTCAAACACATGCATTTGCGGTTAGAGGCCACCTTGGTGTAGTTCATTTAAAGTGTATGTCTTAATCAGTTTCCTGTACAGTCAGTAATGCTATATTTAACAGATGGAGCTGTAGGTGACCTAAAAGGACATTAGAACCACTTTTAGATATGTTATCTTATGTGCATTTTAGATAGAAATGGTGCAGTCCCCTCCCCTTAGATAAAAAATACTAAAACAAATGCTATTTTATTGGTTCTTTTTCTATGTAAGTGTCCTTCTCTGCCCCCCAACCCCCACAGAAGCAAGCTAATTTGATCTATAGAGAAGTCGCAAAACTTGAAGGGGTTTGGTTTAAAATACAAAATCTGTGGAATGCATTTTGGGAGGGAAACTGTCTCTCTCTTTGTGCCTAGGTGATCCAGAATCACATTCTCAGCTTGGTGTTTTTGAGCTTTGTGGATTTAAATCCTGAAACTTAAAGGGTTTGATTTTTTTTTTTTTTTTTGGTACATGGCATTTTAAAGAGTGATCCTGGATGATGGGATGCAACTCTAAGAAAGATGCTCATTATCAAAGGCTTCAGTTTAACAGACTTCTCAGAAATTAATATATGGAGTGGGCTTTCTCTATCACTTACCTCTATATTATTATTTTTATTATATTCTGGTAACACCCAGCCAAGACATATTCGACTTTTCCCGTTCCTCACAGGAAAAGGTGAACCTGGACTTCAGGGAATATACCCAGATATACCTGGGGAAGGAAAGCAAGAAGAGTTACTCTTTAAAAAGCCCCACGGAGATAAACGAATGTCCCGTCATCTCCAAAGGAAAGTTCGTCTGATTTTTACTCAAGAGGTCTCATCTTCAGGATGTCATTGAACACTTCCACTGCTGGCAAAGGTGTGGATCCAAACACGGTTGATACTTACGACAGTGGTGATGACTGGGAAATTGGGGTTGGAAATTTAATAATTGATTTGGATGCTGATTTGGAGAAGGACAGACAAAAATTTGAGATGAATAATTCCACCAATTCCAAAGATTGTGGGGGTCTTGCTTCTAGTGGGGTTAATGCTACCTCAGCCTTAGCTGATGGCCTAAAATTTGCTTCTGTTCAGCCCCCTGCTCCTCAGGGGAATTCTTCACACAAAGAAACTAGCAAATCAAAAGTGAAAAGGAGTAAAACTTCGAAGGATGCTAGTAAATCTCTGCCTTCTGCTGCCTTGTATGGAATTCCTGAAATCAGCAGTGCTGGCAAGAGGCAGGAAGTCCAAGGGCGCCCAAGCGAGGCAGCTGGCATGAATTCAACACTGGGTCAAAGTGCGAGCAACAGCCCAAATGGCAATAATAATACCACCAGCAACAATAACAACACTATTGCCTCTTGTGGGAAAAATAAAGAGGAGAAACCAGGTAAAACCCAGGGCAGCAGAGGCTCTAAGCGGGATAAGGATGGAGGAAAATCCAGGAAGGACAAGCAACTTGACCTGCAGCAGGGACACCCCAACAACAGTAGCCAAACACCTCCTGGGCACTTGTACGGTTTTGGGGCCAAGGGAGGTTGTGCTGGAAGCAACAGCCCTTTCAATTGCACCTCCTCCACAGTGGGGGATGTGAACAAAAGTGCCCCAGATTCAGGGTTAATGGGGAACACTATTTTGGTAAAGAAAGAAGAGGAAGAGGAGGAGAGCCACAGAAGAATAAAGAAACTGAAAACTGAAAAGGTAGGACAGATGTGTGGATTTCTTTTTCTTTTTTTGGTGTATGTTCCATCCTTTGTTGTCTGATAAAACTTTCAGTAACTGTCTTCTTGTGATGCCTATTGTTGAATATTTCCAACTCCCTTCTTGGTTCAATCACCTACTTTACCCTGGACTAGAAGTCATGTGTTATGGGTGTATATGTTTGTGTATGTGGGTTTTTTTTAATAAGGGAAAAGATACCTAAGTTGTATTTTTTATTAGTCTTTCCTTCAGCATGTTTATCTTACAAGTTGGGAGCTTGCTGTAATACCTCCTTGGAATGCAAATCTTTTGTGCGTGTTTTACTGCTTCTGTCCTACCCTAAAAGTGGAGGGGTGCCACCTCAGGTGTCAAAGCAGCCCACCATCTCTATGACAACAAGGAGAGATACAAAACAGATATTTGACTCTTCTAACTCCTTGAGCTAGAAGAAAAGCCATAATGAGTTCCTGGAGTCTTTCATGGTGTGTTCTTGGAAGAGAGAGAGAGAGAGAGTGTGTGTGTGTGTGTGTGAGAGAGAGAGATGGGGGTAAGGTGGAAAGTCACGGTTGCTTGTAGAAAAGCCAAAAAGCCCTACATAATTCAGAAAGTGCCATAAGGAGTGCTTTGTCAGTAGGCATGCAGTATGGCTATAACCTGTTCGGAATGAGGGCAGTGGGGGAGGGGAGGGCGTTGTGTACTGAAACATTTCTGTCCAAATATCGGGGAACATTTTGTCCTCTGTCCAGCAGTTTTTCAGCTTATCTGAATTCCCAGTGAGTTCCTGGATGTGTACTGACTGTTTGTTGAATAGCTGAAAAATGTGTGTGTTTTTCTTCCTCTTCACTGAAGTCTGAAGGATGTTCTCTGTTGAGGATAAATGGCTTTGCATTGTGAAGGGAGGTGGAGAGAACTGGTTTCTCTGGGCTATTGTTGATGCTCACTCGGGCAGGGTTTGGCGTAAGCAATGGATTGTTCTGTATCCAGAGGACAGAAAGTTTCTTTGTCATCCAGGGAGCTATTGTTGGCTTATAATTAAGAGTCAAATTAATTCTACAGGTTGTTTAAACAAAAGCAGCCCCTCCCCACCCCCCACTCAGGCTAATAGCTTGTGACATGATTACAACTGTCCTGACATTCTTCTTCTTTCCAGTTCCCAACTGCAGTTTTTAGCCCTGGGAAACTTTCTAACTGGTATATGATGTGCAAAGTTGTTTACAGGTGTTCAGGAACACTGAAGGTGTTGGGCATGATTTCACTATTTGTATGATGTTGGGTGACTCTTCTGCTTTTAGGATTGGTGCATCATGTTTTAGTGAAGTGTGGCTTTTTAACAATGTAACACCCTCAATACACATAGGTATCTGCTGCAACAAATATTTGTATAATTTTTCAAATTTCTATTTGGAGATGACCTCATTTAATGTAATTGAAAACATATATCCTTTTTTAAGTGCATAGTGTTTAGTTCCATTCACTTTTAATATTTGCAAACATGGCTTTAAATGGTCTGTTTAGATTCTTTCCTAAATGCAGATGGGAAAAAACTAGCTTGCTTCACTTCCCAGTCTAAGTGTGTCAGTCTTCTGGGTTTGCAAAATGATTCTGCTTACTTTGAAAGCTATCCTAAAATCCCATGCTCGTTTTTATTAACTCAGTACAGTAGGCATTTGCTTTTGTTGCCAATAGTCTTCAAATTGCAGTTCTCTAATCTGCTTTAACTATCTAGATAAATTGCCCTAATCCAGTCTTCACAATGGTTGTGGTTAAAGAGTCAGAGCCATTTGATTGGATTCAG
Source organism: Varanus komodoensis (assembly GCF_004798865.1). NCBI lineage: Eukaryota > Metazoa > Chordata > Lepidosauria > Squamata > Varanidae > Varanus > Varanus komodoensis. The sequence continues at coordinate 35,259,995 of NW_025336087.1, read as the reverse complement.
TGGATGCCTGGAATGTGGGAGGTACTGCCCTTTTGTAACCTCCTTAGCCTTTTAATCTTTCAGCCAAATGTTCACATTCAACAATTTTGTTTAGCTGGCAATCTGAACATTTCAGTATCTCAAAGGCTGCTGTCATGGCAACAAGAGATTAGAGAGTGGTGTGGTTTTCTCCACTTTTTGTGTTTCTTTTCATACCAGTCACACAGGAAATTATATGAGGAATGAATTCATATACAAGCAAGTACATTTTAGCTAGTGTAATGTAAATGAGGTAATGTGTAAACTAGGAAGAAACCTGTCTGGAGTAGTGGTGTGTTTTTTTTTCCCTTCTCCTTTTGCCAAAGGAGCACTTCTCATTTCAGTTCTTGCCTTTATAGAATTGGTAGAGCTTGAATTACCAGTAACACCCACTGCTGTTGGCTTATACTGACTTTAATGGCTTCACTTGTTAGAACCCTGCAGTGCTGCCCATTGTCTGTCACACTGGTGTGCTGTGTTACTGCCTAAAATATCCCTTAGGTTTTTACTTCGAGGAAATACTCCTTTCCTTCAGGTTTTCTAGATGTAAATATGAAATCTTGCTGTAAAACGGATGTGGAAGTTCTTGATGCGGAATTTTTGTTGTTGCTTAGACAACAAAGTGTAGCCTTGCTTTGAGAGAGACTGAGATTTGGGAAATGCAAAATTTAATCTTTCTGTAGTAATAAGCAGATACATGATTAGTACAAAAATATAATCTTGGTTTTTGCTTTCCTTTATGAACAGTGGGTCATCAAATCAGTTTTCACAATTAAACCTATTTAAAATCTTTTGTATGCTTTCTCATTTAAATTAAATTATTTTAAAAACCTGGCCCTTCTCATGAAGAACTGTGGTAGATGATGACTCACTCTTCCCCTCTTTTTTTTTTAAAAAAAAAGGAAAAAAACCTTTCTAGAAAGTTTAGAACATATTTCATTGGATTTGGTTACTGTACACAGTAATGCGAAGCATGTTCAATTGAACCTTATGCAACCCATTTGCTGTGGTTTTTTTGCTATCTAAATTTTCTCATAGATGGAACCTTATAGACTCTTAATGTGTGGGCAAAGTCAGCTGGAATTCTAAAAGGTGTGAGATTATGTATTTATTCAGCCTATTTGATACCTAACACATGAGTGGCATGTTTAAGGGAAAGGTGTGAGTGTCCAGTTGTGACAGATGGGCTAATAACCATTCATGTCAGGCTAGGATTGTTAAAACCTGCCCCCTTTCAATGTTGCCAAATATTAGCTATAACAAGTTTCAGAAATTGCTAATCAGCATGCATTCATCCTGTCTGTGATCAAGTTTTTCAATTTTTATTGCTGTTCCCCTGTGTGTACTTTAAGTTGTTTGCTGGAATATTTTACCTAACTTTGCATAATTGAGCAATGTGCATAATACTCATTAGGCACGTTTAGCAGAATAGAGTACAGAATGTGCACAGATATTTACCAGAAATTAGATTTTATATTTGGCTTATTAACATGCAGTGGACATGATTTGCTTCCTCATAGTTGTGGACACTGATCACGGCTTGAGACTTTGAGTATTCAGCAGCTGATTATTGCACCTATACAGTGTGCTCTTCCCATTTACTATAATGTCATTGAATTCAGGATGCTATTTTTTCCAAACTCAAGATTTACAAACATGTTCCGACATAAATGGGTGTATCAAGAGGTGTTTTTAATATGACTGCAGTGCTACTATCAGGGGGTCACTTATTCACTGCTGGGAGGCAAAAAAAGGCTGAAAGGTCACTGGTTGTAATTAAAGAACAAAGTCCATTGTTGCTTGACAGCAAACTGTTTTGAAAGCTACATAAGGGATTTAGCTGTTGAAAACATTGATAACTATTGGGTGCTTAACACTGAGCATGGCTCTGAGTTCTTAATGTTCTATAGTGCTGTCTAGTAGTGTGACAATGTTTTTTGGATCTAGGTGAAGAGGTGCTGCCCTTTGGCTGAGGAAAGCTTTCTTTGTGAACCCAGTGACCTTTGAGACCAGATCCATTCTGTATTGAATTCCTCTGCAAGGTTAAAGCAACACTGAAACAATAGAGAATGGCCTGGAACATTTATAAAACAAAGCATTTAAAGGGTTGAGGCTGTTGTGAAATACTTGTGGTGAGAATGTACATTTCACACAAGACATCAGTAAATTTTAGTGCTTAAATAACTTCATAAATACCCAGTAAAAAGAAAATAAAGAATTGTCAGGATGTGTTGAGGTTATGCTTGTTCTTCATATTTTAAAGCTTTCCTGCAAGCCCATTTTAATTACAGGCTATATACTTTTTGGGGGGGCATAGTAGGATTTTATAGTCCAGTAAATGGAATGTATGTTAAAAGTGCTAAGCAAAAATCCCACAGAGGTGTTCAATAACCAGGTTTCAAGTAACATGGAATGTACCATCTGTTCCTAGTTTCCAGTATAGAAAAGAAGCTGCATAAAGTGTGATTTGCTGAGATTTTTACTCTTTATTTAAAGTGTTCACCTGCAAATTTGTTGAAACAGTGTGAATGGCTAGAATTCAGGAAAGTCAGGGACCGTATATGTTCATGAATACATTTCAAACCACTCTCCTTTTAATGACAGCTTAGTATGGCACTGAAAAATTAAGAATACAGAATCAATACAGAATAGCAACCACAATGAGGGGCAGTTTTTCAAAGATCTCATTATTTAACAAGTGGTTGAATTATTCTTTCAATTTCGCCCATACATGTATGTGTGCACATCCACCCAGATGAAAAGAAAGAAAAAGGAAAATAAAATAGGGAGGAAAGAGGCTTCCCAAGGATCATTTTAGTAAGTTAATACCACTTAACAAATTGTACATGATAAAAGTTGCTCTCTAAAAATTCCAGGAAATAGTCGGTTTAATAAAAAGGTGAAAATAATAGTTTTTAAAGATAAATTTTTGCACTGTTAGTCAGCTAAGATTCTTGGCTGCAGATTATGCACCTTGGATAAAACATCATCCGGCCTTTGTTTGAGGTCTGTTATTGAAGCTAATGACTGGTCTTGTGCCGCCTTGAGATAAATAGCATTATCTCTGAGTAGGCTGACAGGAAACAGACATGTTAATGGTGAAGCTGCAGGGAGGATCTGCTGTAGTTCTGACAAAAGAGTTAAGCATGGACCCCTGGTTGCGATCATTAACACATAATGCATTCCTGCTTTTCCTGGCAGGTCTGTGATAATTGGAAAGCTACTTTATCAACAATTACTTAAATCATAAAACTGATTCTCCACTATCTCTGCATAGAAAAATCTGTGAACCTTATATTAGAAAAGCAGTGACACTATTTAAATGGTAAATGTTTTATTCTTTGTGCAGCTGATATTTATAGGACAATTGGCGGACTTTATTAAAACATACACAAACAAATTTTATTTGAAGTTAACTATGTTTTTAGTATTTTGGAAATAATGGAATATAGCATTGTGTTATGAAATGAGATGATCATGTATAATGTTTAAAACTATCAATTTAGGTGAAAGTTGTTTGTCCATTTTTGTGGAAGAATGTAATTAATTGGTGAAAATTCCATGAAATACTGATGTTGTATGAAGATGAAAATCAGGAAACTTTTAAGGGCTGTTCTGGTGTGACCCAGAAGCCATTTAAATTATATACAGATCCATACCTTTATACTTAATCCAAAATGTTGCCACTCTTTATTCTGTATCTGAAATAAATACTGCTTAGACCCTCTCACCAGTTAAAGCTTCACTCAAAGTCTACTCTTACAACTCTTTAGTCAACTTGACAACACAGAGAGAATAATAATGGATATGTATTTGTAGAGTAGTTTCTCAAGTGTTTTAACCACTGCTTTCATCCTGGCTCACTTAGACAACTGTGTTATTCTATAGTACAGGTGGAAGAGTAAGGCTGAGAATTGTGGTTTTCCTTTAACTACCCAGTAGTGTAATGGCTGAGATGAAATGGGAACATTCAGCTCATATGACCAATGTGCTATTAAGCTCCTAGATTCTTAGAACATAATTTTCTTTCCATGTGTATTAATCTGATGAGGACATAGCCTTCCATTTAGCTCAGCATTGCCTCTAAGCTGAGCAGCATTGGCAGCAGCATTCTAGGGCTGCAGACCAGAGTCTTTTCCAGCTTTATCTAGAGAGATCAGCGATTGGACCAGAAGCATTTTCATACAGAGGATGTACTCTGAGTAGTCCTTTGACTAATTATACTCCTGTGATTCTGTATTCATAAGCATTATTCATAATCCTGATTGCACACAAATATGTATTGAAATAGCTGAGGGGAAGGGAAATCCTTTGGCAATTCTTTGCAAAGTCCAAGATGAATTATTCTGCCTGCCTATGTATTTCCTTTTTGCCTGCACATTCTTCTTTCTAGTGCACTCATTTTAATGTTATATATGATCAAGCCAACTGATAAATATTTCTAGCCCATACACCTTAGAAAAGAGTTGACCTGATAATAGTGTTGATTACACTAATGGCAATATTATGATGAGGTTTCGATCTTTTCTCAGTTTTGGCATCTGAACTAGCTTGCATACAAACAACTCTCCCAATAGAATTTATTTGTCTCAAACCAGGAAAGGATTGCTGTGTAAAAGTGCTGTCAGTCTACCCTGCCAACATCATAACCAAAGCGCCCTCTTCTCTATTGACTAAGCAAGGTTCCTGATAGAATCACAGATCTGTATACTTCACTGAAGTCGCTATCTATGAGAAATGCACTTTTTGATCCACAGTTTAACGTACTGGTTCAAATTCTGCTGTGATAAACGCGCCATTGTTGTTTCCTTCAATAAACTGATGATCTCTGCATAAATAATGATTTGGGTAGAATGAGAGTTTCCTTCATGTCTGTTGAGAAAACAGTAGTGACTAGAGTAGGAGTAGATGATTGGGGCTCTGTCATGGTGGAAAATATGAAAAAGCCCAATCACCCTACAGCTTAAATGTTACATGAGTCTTACTTCCATAACAGTATTACTCCTACTTCTCAATCGTGTATGTAAGTAGAACCACTTCTGCTTCCACAACTCCTCCCACTTTGGGCATATTCAGTTGACATCGCACTATAAAACCAGTAGTTTATGTATTTATTTACATAATTGCAACTTGCTTTTCCCACTCCAGAAAAAGCAGAAGTTGCTTAAAGCAGCTTATAAAATATAGAAGCATGAAAAATATCCAATCATTAACACACATTTACAAGCATTAGCAAAATTAAAACACAAAGAATCAAGGTGAGCGATCTCTAAATTAGAAAACAGCAAAGGTACCCTGTGTGAACCCTCCCCCAAACACTATTGGCATTTGACCGAAAATACTTTGAGGGAGGGTGTTAAAGCACTCTGAATGTGATTGAAATACTTTAATTTACAAGTATTCAGATAAACAGTTCCTTTCATTGTTTAGATGTAAGGAAAAAAACAAAGGTACTAAAATTATGAGTACACTAATTAATTTTAACAACACAAAGAAGGGTGCATGATAAGCTGTCAGCGATTCATCTATTTGAACAGAGTTCAGCTTTCTCTGATTAAGATTGTGGGGGGTATCTTCACTTTTGCTGTCAACTAATTATTCCATTTCACTGGAACATATATACATTTTAATGACATATGTATGCTAGAGATAATCACCTTAAAAATGTTAATTAGAAATTTGAAACGGCCAAGCTTGTCTAATATTGTGTTTGCAATTGGTATACATTAATTTTTATTCATGAACTTATGAAATGGAAAATTTTCCACAGAAAAATAAAGCTTTCAAAAATGTTCCATTTAGGAAGTATTCCTTGAAAAACTTGGAACTTCCTGTCACTTGAAACACCTTCTACCACCTTAAGCTAGTGTGGATTAATGTAAATTCCTAGACATTGGCTGTAGTTACAAAACATGGCATGTTTTGTTACCACCTTGGAGAACCAACAGTATGTTCTAAGGTTTCCGTGTTTCAGCATTGCTTCTTACTATGTGTGAAACCACATACAGTGTTTTTCCATAGTTTCCCCATTTTCCACAGTGAGTTTGCCTTCAGCTTCCATTTTCCATTGCCTTGTTTGCCTAGCAATGACTGAGTTGCTGGCAGAAAGGGCGCTGATAGACCGTCCTCACTGTTTTGTCTTCTCTCTGGCGGGCAAGGTAGGCAATCTGGCTGGGCATCAGAGGGCTCACAATGGGAGAGAAGACAGGGAGCAGTTACTGCAGGGGCAGCCATGCTGCTGTAATGAGGAGATGGGTGCTCTGTGGAGCAGGAGGCAAGGAAGTTGCGACTGGCTGAGGACATGGCTAGGGGAGCATGCAGGCCAATGGGAGAGAGCCGGGCAATGCAGGCAGGACCAGGGCATGCTAGCTTTGGTTCTCAGATGTGGGGAGTAATGGAACTTTTACTGCTATTAGAAAGATTGAGACACATGGAGACTATTCATGAATGGTTGTGTGAATACAGGCTACAAGGTAAAACAGGTAGTTAAACTGTAACCATTCATGTTATGTGTGAGAAGCCCCACTGAGTCTATAATGTGTATTTAGAATTTGCAATGTCTTGAATATAGGCTTGCTCTTGAAAGTGGGCCAGAAGTACAGAATATACCTGCTAAGTTATTAAATGAGATTGGAGGGAATATGGCAGCAGCTGGAATGGGATGCATCTCAGTTTGAAACAGCAGCTCTCAGTTCTAATTGTTGCATGTAACTTTCAAATCCCTTAGATTTGGCTTCAGTTCAGAAGTAGGCCACATTGATGACTGCCGCTTTATGAATCTGCCTGGTTAATGAGATACTTAATCAGAGGTACTTCTAAAGCATGGGTCCTCAAACTACAGCCCACGGGCTGGATCTGGCCCACCATGCCCATTTATCTGGCCCACCTCAGAGTTTTCGAACTGTCCACGCCCACCACTGCCACTTGCCTTGCCGTGTGTGCACTCGCCGGCGGCTTGCTCACTTGGAGATCGTTTTGGACTCACTTGGAGAAAATGATCTCTAAGCGAGCAAGCTATTGCCTTGCCGTGCGTGCACCTGCTGCTGCCTCACCGGCCAGCGCCCACTGCTGCTGCCTTTCAACTGGCCCCTTGTTGAAAAAGTTTGAGGACCCCTGTTCTAAAGGTCCCCTTGTTGTCTGAGTTGAGGCAGGAAGTAAGCCAGAATAGTGTTGCTCACTCACTCTCCCTTCCTCCTTCTCTTTGTTTTGTAGTAACTTTTTAATTTCTTGTAGCTTTATAACAGGTACAAATTAGCTCAGTCTACATTTATTTAAAATACAGATACTACAGTTTCAGATTTATGTCACAACATGACTCTCCAGAATTTATATTGAATGTTTGGTGTACTGGTCTTTCAGTTTTTCTGCTGATGTATGCAGTAAAGTAATAAATGTATCTTGTTTCCACCTGCTTCAGCATCCTCAGTTTACTAGCCAGTTTTTCCAATAATGCCATGTCCTGTGATTTAATTAAGCACCATACTTCTGAGAGGCCATTGCCCATCTTACTGTTAACCAGTTCTTTTAAATGAATAACTGCCAGTAAACGTCTTAATAAGTCTTTGTGCATTAGATGTTGTTTTCTATCTGTGACAATAGATAATAAAATTCAGGCTTTACAGAATTGTATTATTTGATTTGTTGTTTTGCCTAATATATAGCGTATAGCCCTTCAAAAGAACCACTGGGTATTCCAACTACATATGTATTTATGTTCCTTTCTACCCACAACCATTCCAGCATAGCAGAGAAAACCCCCTGCTTAATTTGCCAGATGATTTACAAATGTAACAGTAACTTAACAGTACAAGGTCTTTCATCCATGATCTTCCTATTTGTAATGTAGCTGTGAACAAAGGCAATTTCTTACCAGAGAAAATGTTATTTGAGAGGTTTGTTAAATGAGAATGCCTCATGTTGGGGAATGTTCCGAGGGATTTTCATTATTACCTGTGGAACCATTTTGTCTCTATGAATTATGGGTAAAAGCAGGCGAATCTAAAATGCCAGTAGGTACAATTTATGATTGGATATCAATCATTCTTGCCAGTACATTAGCAGTACATTAGTACCCTTTGGTATCTTGTCCCATTTGCCACTCTTAACATATTGTTCTACCATCTTCTACCACCTTTTTAACTTAGATTTTCTGGACAGTCAATTATATGGAATAAGAATAACTTTTAAAAGATGCTGTTTAACCTAATAAAGACAGGTTTAATTTTTTTCTACTTATATAATTCTTGTTTAATCCCTTTAATTACTGGGTTGTAATTCCATATTGTTAGGTAGCAGATGGCTTTATGAATGACTGCCTACTTAATGCATTCACGAATGTTTAAGGTTCTGCTGAAATTGAGCTTGTATTTTCAGTTAGGTTGCTTGGGAGCATTTCTGTATTATGTAGGGTAACAACAACAATGACAAACTGACTTACCTTTTTTTAAATCCTGAACTGCTCTTAAATTAAAAAAAAAAAATCTGCAGGTACATACATTTCCTCTTTTATATATGCAAAACATAATAATACATTATCTGCTAACAGATTTAGCAGATGCTCATGTTTCCTAATAGTAGTATCTGTGTTGCAATCCATCTTAATCATATAGGCCATCATAGCAAACACAACAGAAGAGGACACTCTTGTCTGGTTAACCTCAATAGTAGTATTGATGGGGAATCTGTCAATCCTTGTGTCTGTCACACACACAAAATTCATTAATGGAGGTCCACTCCACATTATCAAAAGCCTTAGAGAAACACAAAGAACATAGCTGTATTAATACCTTATGCTGAACAAAGCCTGTTTCATCAGAATGGATACAGAGAGTGACAAATAAGCTCAAACATTTAGTGAAAACACACGTGCAAATCTGTTTCCTATGAAGCTATTTATTCCTGGGGATTTTTGAGGTTCAAATTTTTGGACTACAATTTTTATTTCTTCCTCTGAAATAAGATGAAATATTTTCTGTGAGTTTGGGATTTTTTAAGATCCAGGGAAACAATAGACCTCTTATTACGATCTGGTCAGAATTGCCAGATGTATAGAAATCAGAATAGAATATCTTTTAAGCCTTGTTCATAGCTGTTTTGCTCCACTTTCCAGTTTTGATTGCTTAAATGTCATTTTTGGACCTTTTTCTTTTGGGGTCTTTAGTCCAAACATAGGAATTTGCCTTTCTCATCTGTAGTGATGTTTAGGAAACATTAGAAACATTTGTACATCCAAGCTTGTAGTTTATCTCTTTTTGAGGTAAATGCTTTGTTCATTGCCTGTTCTGTAGCATTCATATAAGAGGGTTCTATTTTCTGTGCACAGTTTTTTTAAATGTATCTAAGCTTATTAAATAAAGATAACACCTCAGGACCACCTCTAAGACTGTTCCACAAAGCTTTGGAAACCTGTGTCTGGACATCTTTATTAAATAAATATATAATTCTACTCCTCAAGGAATTGGTGTGTGAGTAAGAAAACATTTAACCTCCATGTATAAGTACATTCCTGTGGATCGCATAGGTCTAGGATGTAGGCCAGTTGGAACATGATCAGACGCCACAGTTAAACCAATCTCAGTGTCATGAACTGCATGAAGCAGTGAATGTGATACAAATAGTCAGTGTGTGAGTATGCTTGATGTCTAGTGGAAAAGATTATAGTCTGTGGTGATTGCAGTTCTTTCTCTCAAGAAATCTTGGAGACCCTTCTTATACAAACTTTCAGTAACTGAAACTTGAGATAAGTCAGTGAGAAGAGGTGTCCAGATGTTTATATAATATCATACTTATATCGCCTTCATCACCATTTTCCCTGTAGCAAAGCTCCAGATTGTTGAGGAAATCCATCATGAAAGCTCTTTTGCAACATAATCACATGACTCCTTAGTTTCCTGAACCTACCAATGCCATCACTATAGCACAGCACCAAGCTGGATCAGTTGGTGCACTACTTCCACCACAAATGAGTACAGTTTCGTAAAAATGATCACACTGTCACAACATCTGGTTGAATTGCTTTAAAACTATTCAACAAATGAAGTAGGTTAAACAAAGAGTTAGAACTCTTTTTAGAGATGGTCTGCAGTGGGCTTCCTGTAAAAATAGCCCAACTGGCCTGCTTGTTTTAATTGCTTTGACTACCCTTTACCTTTTTACCAGTGTATAACCCATGGACATTTGGAGCCAGAATACAAGGGCGCTCATATTTTTAACAGGAATCAGAGGTAAGTGTCCTCAGTACCACAGTGTATAAACAACAACACATATAAAAACATAAATAATATTCAGCATATCCAACAGACTTCACACACACACGCACACCTCCAAACAAACCACCCATTCAGTACAGGAAGCTGAGAACTTGATCCCTTTGACCTGGATTGGGCCTCTGAAGCTTTTCTAAAGGGTAACTGAGATAGAGTTGCCCCATAACCTAAACTCCCCACTCCTTACATGAATGCTTATAGCCAGTATGCAAAGTCCTTGCAGTTACACTTTAGAAAGTTGCATGCAACCCAAAATTCTCCCTTAAACATTGACATAGCTTGTGTTATGAGCTTTCCACACTTTTCAGAACCTCAAAAGGACAGCTCTGAAATTAAAGCTAGTAATACACAGTGCATCTCAGATGATTATTTAATAATCTCAACAGAAGGGCCACAAAATTTTCCTTCTATATAGATGTCCCCAGCAAAGGAATTGGCCAACTGCTCTTATCTATCAAATTCTGTTCTTTCTCCAGGAAGCTGTTGCTAGGCTCCTCCTGACTCTTGTAAATACATAATAAAAGCTTAACTCTTTTCTCTAGAGAGTTCTTCAGGTACTAACACACCGCCTTCACAGATAGGTGTGGCTTGCCACCATGGGTAGCAATGTGATTAAATAGAAGCCCCTATTTGTATCTAATTCCTGTCCCTCTCAGTCTGTTAATGAAAGAAAATAAACCTTCCTTCTCTGCAGTGTTTCCTTGGAGAGATCTTCATATATTTTCACTGGCAGATCCTTAGATTTATTTTGCAAGAACATTGTACACTGAAGAACTTTACTTTTTTGTAGTAAGCGTTGAACCTGAGGATAATGTTGCAGACTTATTCTAGTGCAAGGGTACAGTGAGTCTCTCTGTGTCCACATCTGCACCTGGCATGTTAGGCTACAGTTCTCTGAAGCAGACCATCAAAATCTTGAATTAGATTCTCCACCTCCTCACTTTCTATCAAACCACTGATGAATATATTCTGGCACTAATTGCAGTTTTCCAAATTCTTGCCATATCTTGGGAGAGTCTGCGTTAACATGCTGAGGGGCCTGATTGCTCTGAATGAGCAATGTGCCAGTGTGGTGTAGTGGTTAAGAGCATGGGACTGGGACTCAGACGATCTGGTTTCTATTCCCCGCTCGGCCATGGAGCCAACTGGGTGACTTTGGGCCAGTGACAGACTCTCAGCCCAACCTACCTCACAGGGTTGTTGTTGTGGGGATAAGATGGAGGAGGAGATGTAAGCTGCCTTGAGCCCTTTGTAGGAAAAAGGCAGGATATAAATTGAAAAATAAAAAAATGAGGATATATGTCAACTTCTCTAATTTTTTCAGAGAATGTGATCAATTCCAAGTCAAAAGGGTAACAGTGCTTTTGATTAGGCCTCTAGTAATTCACTGTAAATTTTCTGATATACTGCTTTCAGGTTGTCTTTCTCTTGTAAGGCCACACTGCCTTTTGGCTGCATCAGGGTCATTGCCAGTCCTAATGTTGTACTGGTTGTAGTAATATCAGCAGCTCAGTGAGGAGGGCCTGAAAGTGTCCTGGGAAGGGAAATACTTTTGAGATTGCTTTCTAGGATCTGGATGAAGTTCTGCTTCATGCTGCTCCACCAAATGCTTAGAGAAATTTAATGCCACATTGCAAGCCATGTAAAGATGCTGTAGTGGATGGAAGCAGGAATGAGAAGCCTATGCATTTATTTTGGCTTGTTTGTTGGCCATGTCGCCAAATAAGAGCTCAACATTTTTTCAGTAATGGCAACTCAAGAAATCTTGTCCAGAACTATCGCTATTACCTCACCAATAAAGACATCTTTATTTACCATAGTTGTTTTGCTTGTTCAACAACTGATCTTTCCTTCTTTCTTTCTTTCTTTCTTTCTTTCTTTCTTTCTTTCTTTCTTTCTTGGCCTTTTAATACTGTAACTTTCTCTTACTCTTGTCTAACATTTTATCATGGTGCTATATTGTTCTAGGGAAAAAAACAAAACCCACCCAAGAAGCATGTACACATGCTTGAGATAAATAATTTGGCAACATGAGCCAAACTTTGGGGTTATGCTCTTTCCTTGTATTTCCTTAGTTGCCAATTAATGCATTTTAGTTGGTATAGCAACCAGATAGAATGCGTGTTGGCAAAGGATATATTGTGAATTTCAGAATGATAGACTTGATTTTTAACCAGTGATTTCAGTCAGGTTTTTTTTTCTCCTGGGTAAATAAATTGATATTTTAACTATTTCTGTTTCTGTTTAATGTTGTAGTATAAGCTCTTCTGTTCACATGACACTGGATAGTGGAGGGATTCTACTGGCAAAATGATGTATTTCAATGTATTTTATCATGTTGTAAGCCGCCCCGAGGTTTCGGCAAGGGGCGGCATAAAAATGTTATTATAATAATAATAATAATAATAATAATAATAATAATAATAATATGGTGGAAGTGATCTTTGGCAATTGCATGTGCTCCTGAAAATCTGCTCCAGAGTGCGGAGGGGGAAACTCTCCGCAGTACTGGGGAAAGACAGTGTTAGGGCTGGAAGGGAAGATGGGTAAATATTACTTTGTTTGCCACATCATTCTGAGTGAAACCTTCCTTGAAATGAAAATCTGGATCTTCTTATTTTTATAGTTATTTTGAAATGCATGAAAATTATAAACAATTATTATTTCAAGTAGCACAGATCCTTCAGCATAGATCATAGAAAACTAGTAGTTTTTAGGAAAGTAGTAAAATATTCTGAGAAGCTTGAAAGACTGTTGAAAGAGTATGCATTTTCAGTCACGCCTGATTTTGATGGCACAGTTTCGTGTTCCTTGCTGGATTCAATTCTATCTGCCCTGCTGAAAAAATGACCCAGTGATGTTTGGGTAGTAGCTCTTTTTTCTCATCGTACAAGTAGATAACATGGTAGCACAGGATTGAATTCTGAGTGGCTGCTGCAACCTTCATGTACCGTTCTAGGTTTGGGTCCTCTGCCTCAAAAACTAACAGTGCGTCCTCAAATAAAGAAAATCCTCTTGCCATTTCCTGCATTGTGAATCTCTTCAGTTCTTCAGTTACTTCTTCCTCTTGTTTCTCTTTATCCTTTCTCTGGGCCTCTAATTCCTTCAGGTCTTCATTAGTAAGCTCTTCGTGTTGCCCAGCAAGGGCTTCAGTAAAGTCATCTTCTTGCTGAGGGTCACTGATTTGCTGAAGACCTCTTTGGACTCCTAATCCACCTTCTCAAATCCACGAAAGTTGTGAACAAACTGGTCAAAGGTTCTTCCAAACCCCATTCATGGTAATGTCCGTAATCCCACTCTAAGCAAAGGCAATGTTTTTTATGGGCTTGTACATGTTATAGTCCTTCCAAATTTGTTGCAAGATTGTTCCTAATTCATCACTTGCCTGGACTGCCAGACAAAAGGTGAGATGTAAATAATATTTATTGAAAGTTATTAACTCCCTGGTCCATAGGTTGGATGAGCGACATCGTATTTAGTGGCAGATGCACTCCTTTGACATTGGGATGAAAGTCGTCCATGAATGGGAAGTGACCTGAAGCATTGTTGAGCAGCAAAACAATGTTGCATGGGACATCCTTCTCCATGCAATATTTCTCTACCTCCAGGATAAAGTGGTGGAAAAACCAGTCCTGAAAAATGGCCTGTGTAACCCAGTCTTTGGGATAACTCTTCCACACAACAGAAAGAGAACCTTTGGCTATCTTTTTAAAGGCTCTTGGGTTCTCTGAATGATTAAACTAACAGAGGCATCTGATTCTTCACTGTGTTTATTCTTCAAGTCTTCATAAAGGCTTTTAGCTTTTTCTTGAATCAGTATTAAGCTGAGCAGGACTTGACACTGATGTTGATCCTGCACCCACACACTGAGAAGTTTCTCCATCTCCTCCATGACATTTCCAAGCTTCTTCAATATTTATTGTTGACATTATTGGCACAGCAGACTTCATATGTTCCATGATCTTGTCCTTGTTCTTTAGAATCACAGCAGTGGTTGAACAAGCAATGGTTGAACAATGGTTATAAGCATGAACAGTGATGTCGTACCATCTTTTCACATCGCTCCACTCAATTATTTCCACTTTTGTTTCCATTGTTATCTCTTGGCACTTCTTAACAGTACCAGCTACATCACAGCTGCTTTTACACTTGTTTTCTGACATCCTGAGCTTGAAATAAAGATACTGTACTCAATACAGTACTACAGTAAAGTACATAAAAACAACCGCTTGTAAGGATGCATCCACATGACAATGTAAGCCAGACATGTGAACTAACTTACATGATTGGACATGTGAATGCATGTTTGCATTTTTGGAAGTTTGCAACTTGAATGTTCATATGTTGGGAACTTCCTGTACTCCTACTGTATTCAGTGGAAGTAACTTCTGAGTAGACCTGTTTACAGTTGTACAGTTAAGTGAATATGGATAACTTGAGCCATATCCTCAGTATTTTATGCCAAACTATTTGGAAATCATTTTACTGGTTTTATTGAAGAATTGTGGACAAATTATATGTATAAAAGAAAGTTGCTAGTTTTTGCCATTTATTTTTCTGTCTTGTGCTATCTCTGCATGAATGTTATTTGCTTTCACTGTCCCTGTTTGACTACACATTTCTGTCTCCTGGGAATCTTCATTGTCAGCTAGTAACACAAGGGAAATATGTCCACAGGGATGTTAAAGTCTTTTCCATATGAATATAGCTTTTAAAGTCAATCTCATGCAAGTCAATCTCTCTCCCTCTCTCTCTCTCTCTCTCATGCTGTGTGTGTCTCCCTCCCTGCACCCCTCCCTCCACACACACACACACACACACACACACATATATATAATTCTGTTTTGTTTCAGAAAGCTGGTATTTATGTTGTGGAATTGGCTCGTGTTAACCAGGAAGCAGATGGCACTGTGCCACAAAAGTATAATTTTACTTAAAAGAACTTTAAAGGGTTTGATGTTTTTCTTTTTCCTCTTATTTCCCTGATGGCTTCTTTTTATTGAAGGGTAACTTGAGGAGACCTGGTAGCAATTTTATTGCCTTCCCATGACAGTTTCAAATAATAGCTTGGTCTTTGGTTGCCAGTCAATTTTATACCAGTCAGCTTGATTCTGGTTTTTATCATGTTGCAATAGACTATTAAAAGTATATGCGTGTAGTTTTCTTGAAGAAACTGACTCTATTTTTATGCTTCTGTGAACAACAGAATACTAAGTGTCAACTGTTCATAATGTAGACTCTTCCTTTCATCTCTTTGATTAAAGAAAACACCTGCCTGTAAAGACTCAGTTTCTCTAGTAGGTTTTGCAAACATCTGGTGTCATTAGCAGTTCACAGTATATTGCTTTTGCACGTGTACTTTCCTTTTTTCTATTGGTTATATCTTAAAGTGGTCCTAGCCATGAACTTGCATTATTTAAAATCACTTCTTTTCATTTTCTGCAGTTACGCATTGCATACACTGTTTTTTTCTCCTGAAAAATAAGTTTTTAGTCTTTTTTCTCAACATCAGGTAGAGCCAAAAACGCTTACCATCTTTTCATAAAGCATACATGGCAAAAACATATTTTGTATTTCCTGACAACTCTTTGAATGATTTGCATAGGTGGCTAATAATGAAAGCAATGATAACGCTTTTATTATGGTGAAATTCAGTGGTGGTCATCTGTCAGCAGAAACAACACATCTGACAAAATGGATTCTCTTTCTTCCTGGTAACATACTGTATGCCTCCCAGATTTGCTGAAGAGAAATGGGAGAAATTTGGAGTAAATTTGAGGACTACACAGGACGATGCAGGGTGAAGGGAAGGAGAGTTGTTGCATTTATGGACATTCATATCCACATTATGTTGGTATCTATTTGCCAATGTGAATATGTCATTGGGAAATGTATATTGATAAAATATATTGCTCACCATGGAACATGGATGAGGTTTTCAAATCTGGGACTTTATGCGGTCTCTTAATTGTAATGAAACAGCAGTACTTCACTGTTTATGATGCTTATGCTTTATTCCTTTTGAGATAAGAGAATAAAACAAGTTTATATTCAAAAGCAGCACCAAGGTTTTCATCTGGAAGTATTCCAAGAGTGTTTTTTTTCAAAGGACATACAGAAAAACATTCACAGAATCCATTATATTGGTATATAGTTACTGCTTACATGTAGAAGTGTACTGCAGTTTGTTTTCAGATAGTTTCTCGGACATAAATGTCTAGTATTATAAATAGGGGAAAACTCTCGCATCTTAAAGGCATATATTGTAATGGCCAGTCTTTCAAACAGACAAAAGCTTATCATGCATAAATACAGGATCAACTGCATTACTGCAGATTAATTAGCCTGTTGTTTGGATGTTAGCAGCAGATAACAGCCAGTTGAGAAATGTATTAAGAATTGCATGTATACTCTTCCCTGTTGAAATCCTCAGGTAGCATTCAGTTCATTGTGGTGTGACTGTACATGCGCTTGGATTACTGCAATGCGCTCTGCGTGGGGCTGCCCTTGAAAATGGTCCAGATACTGCAACTGGTGCAGAATAGAGCTGCCAGGCTGCTGATGGGGACCGGTCATTATTCTCACATAACGCTGGTCCTCTACCAGCTACACTGGCCAGGTCGAATTCAAGGTGCTGGTTTTGACCTATAAAGCCTTAAACAGCTTGGGACCAGGATACCTGAAGGAACGTCTCCTTCCTTGCATGCCCTCACACCCCTTAAGATGTATTTTATTTATTTATTCATTTATTTAAAACATTTTTATGCCGCCCCCATCACAACGATGCCTTGGGGCGGCTCACAACAGAAATAAAATAAATAAATAACAATATATCAATAAAAAAATTATTTAAAAACCTCCGGTGCATCTCGGCTAAAAATTTAAAATCCTATAAATACAAATAATTTAACAATTAAAATATCATTTAAATAAAAAGGTCTTGGCCTGGCACCGAAAAACAAATAACAATGGCGCCAGGCGGACCTCTCTGGGGAGCACTTTCCACAGGTGGGGTGCCACCACAGAGAAGGCCCTCCTCCGGGTACTCACCTTCCTAATATCTTTCACGGAGGGTTCCCGGAGAAGGGCCTCTGCCGCCGATCTCAAGGGGCGGGAGGGCATATATGGACGCAAGCGCTCCTTTAGATAACCAGGTCCCAAGCCATTGAGGGCTTTATAGGTCATAACCAGCACCTTGAATTGGGCCCAGACTTCAATGGGGAGCCAGTGGAGCTGACGGAGGACTGGGGTTATATGAGAACAACGTCCAGTCCCCGTCAGCAGCCTGGCAGCTCTATTTTGCACCAATTGAAGTATCCGGACCATCTTCAAGGGCAGCCCCACATAGAGCGTGTTACAGAAGTCTAATCGGGAAGTGACCAATGCGTGTGCCACTGTTTTCAGGCAGTAATTCTCCAGGTAGGGATGCAGCTGATGGATCAGCTGAAGCTGAAGCAAAGCACTCCTCGCCACTGCTGTCACTTGAGCTTCCAACAATAGCTCTAGGTCGAGGAGCACTCCCAAGCTGCGGACCCTGTCCTTAAGAGGGAGTGCAACCCCATTCAGGACAAGGTCAAAGTCCCCCATCCCAAAGCCCGATCCACCTACCAACAGGACCTCCGTCTTGTCTGGATTGAGCTTCAGTTTATTGGATCTCATCCAGCCCATTACCTCGGCCAGGCACCGGTTCAGTACAGCCACTGCCTCACCTGGATTGGTGGAAAACGAGAGGTAGAGCTGGGTATCATCAGCGTACTGATGATTCCGCAGCCCACACCTCCTGATGACCTCTCCCAGCGGTTTCATGTAGATATTAAATAGCATGGGGGACAAGATGGAACCCTGCGGAACTCCATGGCATAGCTGCCATGGCGCAGAGCCACAGTCCCCCAGCACCACCTTCTGGAGTCAGCCATTGAGATAGGAGCAGAACCACTGCAGAGCAGTGCCCCCAACCCCCAATTCCGCCAGCCTATCCAGAAGGATACCATGGTCGATGGTATTGAAAGCCGCTGAGAGGTCCAGGAGAACCAACAGGGATGCACTCGCCCTGCCTTTCTCCCTGTACAGGTCATCATACAGGGCGACCAAGGCAGATTCAGTACCATACCCAGGTCTGAAGCTGGACTGAAATGGGTCCAGATAATCAGTTTCATCCAAGAGTGCTTGGAGTTGTCCCTCTACCACCCGCTCTAATACCTTGCCCA
The DNA here is from genome assembly GCF_004798865.1 of Varanus komodoensis. Lineage (NCBI taxonomy): Eukaryota > Metazoa > Chordata > Lepidosauria > Squamata > Varanidae > Varanus > Varanus komodoensis. The sequence continues at coordinate 35,241,505 of NW_025336087.1, read as the reverse complement.
GAAACCGGTCTATAATTGGTGGCCATCTCTGGATCCAGAGAAGCCTTCTTTAGGACAGGACAGACTACCGCCTCCCTCAGAGAGGCGTTGACCACCTCCAGGATCCAGGTCCCTATCCCATCCTTGGCTGTCTTGAGTAGCCAAGATGGGCAAGGGTCAAGTAAGCAGATGGTTGAACATACTTGTCGAAGCACCTTGTCTAGTTCATCAGGCTGCAATAACTGAAATTCATCAATTGTGGACCAGACGGCAACATTGGCTCCTCCCCTGAAGGCTCTGAGTCACTAGTGGAGTCCAACTCGTGACAAATCTGAGCAATTTTCTCGTTAAAATGCTTGGCAAAGTCATCACAGCAGGCCATCGAGGGTGGTACCAGGTCTTTCTTAGGGCCTGGGTGAACCAGCCCTTGTACCACCTGAAAAAGCTCCGCCAGACGGCATCGTGAGGAGGCAATGGACATGGAGAAAAATTTCTTTTTCGCCGCCCTCACCGCCACAGCATAGGCCTGATAATGGGCTCTTTATTGTGTTCGGTCAGATTCATCCCGTGATTTCCTCCACCTACGCTCTAGCCGTCTCCCAACCCGCTTCATCACCCGTAGTTCAGGTGTGTACCAAGGGGATGAACGGGCTCTGCCCGGTGGGAGAGGACGCTTAAGAATGATCGTGTCAATAGCCCTGGTCATTTCCCCATTCCACAGTTCGACCAGAGCTTCGACAGGAGCACCAGCCTTGTCAACTGGAAATTCCCCCAGGGCCTTCAGGAAACCATCCGGCTCCGGGGGCAGACCAGCACAATCGGGTCCGCACCCTTACAGAGGGAAAGGCCGCTTTCGAGCTCAAACCTCACGAGGGAGTGGTCTGACCATGACAGGGGAGTCAAACATAAATTCCTCACTCTCAGTTTAGTCACTCTGTTTTGTTTTGTTCTGCTTTATTATTGATATTGTTTAATTGTCCTTTTAAAAAATTGTTAGCCATCCTGAGATCTTGTATAACAGGACAGCACACAAAAGCTTTTAATTAATAAATAAATAAATGGACCAATAGGTGTGTTCCTTCTGTTGTTTCCTTGCTTGCAATGCTTTACTTTATGTATGTTTCCCCTTTCAGTCTAGTTTTCAACCTCAGCATTTTACTATGACTGCTGTGTATAAAAACCTCCAATGGTCTCTCTACCTTGTTAAATTACAAAGGGCTCGCTTTAATTTCTCCTCAGTCATTCATTGTATTTGCTATAGTTGATCACTTCCTGCTTTCTAGTTCTCTTTGTTCTTTGGCATTTGATGATCGCTCCTAATTTCAGTCCTGCCCCATGAATCTGTTTTTTAAGGTATCTGTCATTGCTTCATTTTCTTCTCTGTTTTCTTTTTCATTTGGGGTCCCTCAGGGCTTAATTCTTGGTTCTCTTAATTAACTATGTGCTTCCTCTTGGCAATTTGATTTCTCCTTGCTTTCAATATCACCTTTATCTTTCTGGGTCCCTTTTCCGTTTGTACTTACTAATATTTCCACTTGTCTCTACCAGGATATCAGATGACTATAAAAAACAAAAACAATTGTGTCTAAACATCAGTTTTGCTTTTTATTGTAATTAATGTCACTGTTCCATCTTTTTATCAAGCTAAGTATTTGGATTTTTAAATATTCTGCTTTTTTATTTTTGTTTTGGCGCACTAATATAGCTAAAGTTTGATCTAGCTCAATGGGTTTCAACCTTTCCACAGCTTAGGACCAGCAAAAACAAGAAAACCACCTCAGGGAACACTGAGGCAGAATCAAAAACCAAAAGTTTTTCGAAACACTATGCCAAAAAACCTGAAAATTCTCCAAAACCCGAACAACACCAAATGCCAACAACAAAAGAACAAAATACTGAAATTGGCACAGTGTGTCTTCCCAGCCAGCTCCCAGCAAGCCGTCTCCCTCCTGCCTGGAGGCAACAGCGCACGCCCTCGCCCCTGCAAATGTCAACCAAGGAAGAGGTGGTAGAGCATGGCCAGCCCCCGCACCAGTCTGTGGCAAGTGGGATGCAGTCTTCCACAGACTGGCAGGAAATCGCCTGAGGACTGGCGCTGGTCCGTGGACCAGTGGTTGAAAACCAGTGGTCTAGCTAATCTAGCAACCTTTGATCTAGCAAGGGTTTGTAATCTCTCTCTTTTTCTAATATTTACAAAACTTGACCCGTTTTTCTATTAAGGAACAGTAAAACCTTCATTTTGTCCTGTGCTGATTATTGTAATGTTCTCTTTATTGATTTTTCTCTCAGTTTAAACCAGGATACAGAACTTCAGGTCTGAGAAATGAATCTGACTCACCAGTGCAGGCCTTGGGTTTTCCACATCCTGACAGTACCTGCCTCATCTCATGCAGTGGTCTAACTCATGTGGGAGAGCCAGAGAAAGTTTTCTCCTGCGGCCTCTTGCAATTAGAATTCTCTGTAACAGTGCAACTCTAGCATGTCTACTCAGAAATACGCCCCTTTGTGTTGAAAGAGACTTACTCTCAGGTTTCACTGAGCAACTTATTTCTGAGTTTATTTCTGCAGTTGATCATGTTTGCACATGGTTCTCTTACCTCTTCTTTGTCTCACTTTTGAATTGTTATTAAAAGCTCTTTATTTATTTACAGCATTTTTACCCCATCCTTAATAGCGTCTCAGGATGGCTTAAAACATAATCAAACAAACAATAAACATGAAAAGTACAATCCACATAATACAATGAAATAAGGTAGAATGCAATAAATAAGATAGAATGTGGCTAAGCATGAGAATAAAAGTAATTAAAAAATTAAATATTAAAATGGCAGGTAAAGGAAAAGGTTTTTACCTGGTGCTGAAAAGAATATAGATAAGAATTTATCTTATCTCTTGCATTCCCTCAAGATAACTTAAGGTCCAGGCAAATAGGAAGAGTTTATCTTCCATGTAACCTTGCTCCTTAATTGTGGCCTAAAAATTATTTAAACAAAGAAACCATGAAAGACATGGGTTAAGTACACAAGTGGTTGGTCTGAGTTGGCTTAGCATCTTATCTGCTCTTCTAAGTCTCAACAACCAAATGCTATTGTTTAGGCCTAAGCTAGTCATTGCTCTGGACCCACTACATTGGAGCTGCATTAATGGAACAAATCCCTGCCCAGCGCAACTTCCGAGAGTTTTTCTGCAATGGAATTTGCTCATCTAGATGAAAGAGGTTCAGCATCCCTGGCTTGAATCTGTTACTTCTTTCCAATGTTTCTGCTTATCCAGGGATGATTTTTTTGTATGTGTACATTGCATGTTTTCAATAACTACTATTGTTTCATATTAAGTGAACATTTATTTTATTTTTCAATAATGGAAACCTATGTTCATTTAGAACTAAGTTCTGTTGAGCCAAACGAAACTTAGTCCTAATTTGTGAGCCGCCCCGAGGCTTTGTGAGCTGCCCCGAGGCTTTGTTGCGATGGGGGTGGCATAGAAATGTTTTAAATAATAAATAAATAAATAAATAAATAATTTATATACTTAGGGTAAGAAATACTAAACTTATTTCTCTTAGAAAAAGCCCCCCTAAATTCAGTGGGGCTTACTTCTGAGTAGGAATGTACAGAATTGTTTTGTCAGTCTCTTTTGGTCTTCCTTCTTTATCTGTATTGCTTTATTGATTTGGCCCTATTACCCTCCATTCATTAAACACTGATCTTATTAAAGCCCCACTCACTTGTGCTAGTTATTGTATTTCTTGGTCTTATTTCTGGGTGAATAGGCAGAGGATTGGGCTGTTCATTAGACTGATATAAAAGCTCCTTGTATGCCTCCAAATGTCATTGAAAAGGTTTCTAGACCACAAAAGGTCTAGACCCTGAAAACTTTTTTCAGAGCTCTTCTTTGAGCTCCCCTGCTAAGTGCTACAACTTAAATGGCATTTTTAATAGTAGAACTTGATTAAGGAATGCCTTTCTTTAGCTGCCACTTTTTAATTTCTTTTTGGCATGATATGGCTCTTTCTAGGAAAGACATTCCACAACCAGGGTGCCACCACTGAACAGCGCCTTTCACTGCAGCCTTTTTTAATTTTCTGAATTTACAAGTAATGTATTTGTTCCGATGCTCACATGAAATGGCAGGTTGGGGATTGCATGTAGGCAGAGGGCACAGCCCCCATGTAGTACCCTGTCCAGTTTCTATGCAAAGTCTTCCCCATACATTTGCATGTGCGTGCAGATTGACAAGATATAAACATGCACAGGCTTTGTATTCATACCTCATCTCCACATGTTGATGTTCTAGGCACAGTGGAAAAGGAAGCATAGACTTATGCATGACTCTCCTTTCGTGTCTTCCTGTCTGGCTAAATCAGGGTCTGGACAGGCCATCAGACAGGTATTCAGTAGACTGGATAAAGCACCATTTATAAGAGAAGGACCACATGCAGGAATGATAATTCCTGTGAACCTCCTTCCCAGAATTTTACCCTGTTGAAAGGATGAGCTGCTAACTTGTGAAGAGGCTGGTTCCACTGATTCGGTCATCCTTTGCAGACTGCCACTAAGGCTTCCCAAGAGCCCCATGTCACCTGCAGGTCACTGGTTGCCTGGCTGTGTATTGTGTAGCCTTTAGCATTGACTTGGTTTTATTGTCCTGTTTTCTTTGATTTCAGTGTTCTTTCATCTGTTTTTGATTTTTCTTGGCATTTTCAATGCTGTATTTTGTTCTGTTCTTTTCTGTTGTTTTATTTGTACTTTGTTGTTTTTGGTGTGCCACCCAGATAAAATGGAATGCAGGTGGCACAGTGGTTTAAACTGCTGTGCTGCTGGGTTGGTAGATCGAAAGGTCGCCAGTTTGAATCTGCACAACAGGGTGAGTTCCTGTTGCTCCGTCCCGGCTCCTGTTCAAAATCATACAAATGCAAGTAGGTAAAAAAGTACCACTTCGGTGGGTAGGTAACAGCGTTCTGTGCACTTCGGTGTTTAGTCATGCCGGCCACATGACCACGGAGACTGTCTGCAGACAAACGCTGGCTCCCTCAGCTTGGAAATGGAGATGAGCACCACCCCCTAGAGTCAGGCAGGACTGGACTTAAGGTCAAGGGGAAACCTTTACCAGATAACATCTTGGTGTTTTAATTGATTTATTTTTTTAACGAACATCATATTATTATAAAATATCTAGACAGTTTACATACGAAAAAATGTAGAAGAAAACATAGGAAGCCCACATGACTCCACAAAAAGTTGAGTGACAGCCTGAAAGGGGGAAGGGGAACCCATGTACAGGAGGTGTATCATGGCAAGACCACAAAAGAAGAATATAAACAAATCACAAGGAATTCCACAGATGACACCAGGAAGGCTAAAGCAGGAAATGAACCAAGACTACTGAGGTATGCTACAAACAACAAGAAAGCCTTCTTATGTCCAAAAGAAAAGACATGTGAAAGAGAAAGCTTTCCAACTACTTAAAGTGGATGGCAAAGTAATAACAGACAAAAAGGAAAAGACAGAGGTGTCAGTTCCTACTTTGCCTCGGTTTCCTCCCATAAGAATATCTACAATGAAGAGGAAGTACAAGCTGAAAGTGAGGAATGGAAACCCAAATCAACAAACAGATGGTCAAAGAATACCTATATGGAATAAACATGTTCAGATCTCCAGGGCCCAATGAACTCCATCCCTGAGCCATAGCAGGTAGCAGAAGAACTCTCAGAACCACTGTCTATTACAGTCAATAAATCATGTAAAACAGGAGAAGTGTCAGATGACTGGAGAAGAGCTAATGTACCCATTTTCAGAAAAGGGAAAAAAAGATGAACCTGGAAACTTGGTTAGTCTGACATCATTCCCTAGGAAAATTCTGGAGCAAATTGTTTAACAATCAGTCTCAAGTACCTCAAACAAAACATTGTGATAAAAGCCAAAATGGATTTATGAAAAATAATTTAATCTCATTTTTTGATGGGTAAGCTCCCAAATATACAGCAGAAACACTGTGGACATAATCTAACTTGACTTTAGCCAAGCTTTCAACATGGTACCCCATGACATCCTGATAAGCAAACTAACAAAAAGTGGACTAGCTAGAAAAAATACTAGGAAGATCCAAAATTAGCTGCTAAATCGGACATGGCTAGTGCTCATCAATGGCACCTTCGAACTGGAGAAGGATAACTAGTGGGGTGTAGCAGGGTTCAATCATGGCCCCCAGTTTTCTTCAGCAGCCTTACTAATGATTTAGAATCAGGGGTTTTCAACCTTTTTACAGCTGGGGACCAGCAAAAATAGGATTTTTTTGCGGGGGACCGCTGAGGCAGAAATAAAAAGCATTATATATATAATATAGTATTTTGTGTATTGGCTTTTAAATATAATACTAAAAAATCATAATTCTCCAAAATAACCAGAAACCGAGCAGTAAAAAAGGCTAATAAAAGAATAAAATATTGAAATTAAATGTAATCAAATACAACTGAAATAAGGCTAATGTGAAATCTGCTGTTGCTTCTTTTCAGGAATACTTGATAGTCGTGACTACAGTGTTGTTTCTGAGGGAAAGAACTGCACTGACATCCATTCTGTTTCTATGTTTGGTTTTTATCAGTGGTAGGGCTGAAAAACTCTTTTCACACAAATATGCAGTAGAAAATATGAGTAACAATTTAAAAGCTCTGTAACTTAGAGACAGTATTCTTTTTCTAGTGATACCCAAAATTGTGACAATGATTGCATTTTATGTTTGGACACCAGAGTGATATCAGAGCTCTTTCTCCACCTCCCACTAGGATCAGCTCAGTTCCCATGGTGATGGCAGCAGTGCTGAGTGAGCAGAACATGAATTGCTGCCCTTATATGCAGCTCTGAATAGCCTGGCCACCTCTCTGCAGCTCCTCTGTGATATTTGGTGGCTCTCTGAATGGTCCTGCCCCTTGTGTGGAGCTGCACGAGCTCTTTCCCACCTCCTGCTATGATCAGCTCAGTTCTCCTGGTGACAGTAGCAGCACAGAGTGGAAAGAGCGGGCTGAGCACGCGTTGCTGCCCTTATCTGCAGCTCTGAGAATGCTGCTGTTGCTCGGTGCACTGTGCAAGGGGCCCTCAGCTTCCTTGCTCTGGTCTGGCACTCTGGTCTGATGAGGTGAGCAGTGCAGCCATCTTCCAGGCATTCCGGCGTGCCAACACAGCCTGCTATTGGAACACTGGACTGGCATGTGCCATGGTGCGGGTTGGCTGCAGGGCAGCATGCTCTTGCTGCAAGGCCCGGATAGCAAACACTTTGGAAAACGGAATGCAGATCTAGGGAGATCTTGGTAAGCCTGAATACTAAAAGCAACACAATGAGATTAAATATGAGCAAATGCCAAGTCCTCATCCTAGGAAAAAGAAACTGAATACATCAATACAAGATGGGCTCAACGACAGGTTAAATATAAGCCAAAAATGAGATGGTGTTGCAAAAAGGGCAAATACTATTTTAGGATGCATTAATAGAAGTATTACTTCCAAACCACAAGAAGTAATAGCTCCCCTATGATACTCGCTAGTCAGACCTCGTCTAGAATACTGCATCCAGTTCTGGGCACCACAATTTAAGAAAGATGCAGAAAGACTAGAAAATGTCCAGAGGGGGGGCAACAAAAATGTTCCTGGTTTGAATACAATGCCCTATGAGAATAGGACTGGATATGTTCAGCTTTGACAAGAAAAGATTGAGCAGAGACATGATATCACCTTTTTAGTATTTAAGACTGTCACAAAGAGGAACAACAAGATCACTCTTGCTCATACCCGAGTGTAGGACGCAGTCTAATGAACTCAAGTTGTGACAAACCAGATTCAGGCTAGATATTTGGAAAAGTTTCCCAATTGAGAGCAATACAACTGTGGAATAAATTGCCTAGAGAGGTCTTGGGCTCACCCACATTCAAGGTGAAACTGGACCTTCATCTGAGTAGGATACTGCAAATTAGTGTGCTGCAGCATAGGGGGCTGAACCCAGTGGCCTTTTTAGCCGCTTCTAACTCTGCTATTCTATAAAACTACATTTGTGCCTGCCAGTATGGTCACAAATGACACATCCATGAGGAATTTCAGCTTGGTTTACCAATCTTGACCCAGTATCATCTGCTCTCTACCCTAAATTTTCTTTAAACTACCAAGATTGAATTGGCTTTGGACTGCTTTTCTGCAGATATTTGCATTATATTTGTGTTTGAATGCTAGCTGTCTCTGTCTTAAGCTAGCTGAAGTCTTTGAAATATACTGTTCACATTAGGCTTGCATTGATTGTGAATCCTTATCTCATCAAATAATTCCCAAACTTCACCTTAGTGATGCATTTAACTAAATTAGGTATTCATTTACAATGTAACTTTCTCCATAGCTTATTATACCTTTTTGTTGTTCTATTATTTCTGTTCATCGTATGAGTGTATGTGTGATTGCTGGATACAAATTATTGCTGGATGCAAAATTATTTCTCTTGTCAAAGAAAGGTAGCACAGAGCATAATGTTTGTGGCCAAAAGTCCCTTCCCCTGCAAAACAATTTGCTTATCTCATTCTGTGTGGACTGTTTGCTTTCAAGAAGCATCTGGGACTAAGTATTTGCTTTGTAGAAGCCATGCGCCTGAAGCACATGACTGTTAGTATCATACATCATCTAGTCACAGCAGATGGTCTGCTCAAACTGTCCGTTGCTAGCAGTGTGCTTTTTGACCCTCTGGCAACATAACCTTGAGAAATGTATACCTTTATATATTGGTTATTTCTCTGATTTTTTATCTCTTTGTAACACTAAATAGTACCTGAATAGTAATAGAAATCATTAGGGAATTACCAACATTTGTAAACACTCATTATGATTAAGGATTGCAGAAAGGACTTTAAATTAATAACTTCACTTATTATTATTCTAACAGATAGAGTTATGTGGGCTTTTTATACATGTGGTATAAATAGCTGCTTTGCATTTTTATACTTTCCTTCTCCACCTCTACTGAAAATAATAGCTTCATAGCTGTATGCTGTTATTGCTGAGATATGACTGCAAGAACTGCATGCAGTACAGTGAAGCACATTCATTTTCATCTAGTACCCGTTTATTGCCTTGAGCACTGTAAATCTGTCAGCTCTTCACGATGCTTTCACCTCTTTCTTCATTTGCTTCAGCTTCTAGTTTGACAATGTTCCCCTGAGGCAGAATTCTAATCTGCTTCCAATTAGTTGCAAAATGTGACTGAAATTTCCACATTATGACTGCTGTTTTACTTGCACGAACACATCTAGAAACAAATTAATGCTCTTGAATATTTATTTTCTGAGCCCTTGAATTTATTTTCAGGGGGAATATTGCCAAATGTTTTCAAGTGATGTCCAAGGGCTACATTTTTGAATCCAATTCTGATATTTACTACAGGCTTTAAATTTAAATGCCGTTTGTGACTTTTTAAAAGTTCCAAAGAGTGAAATATTTTTGGCATCCCTTTTTGAATATTGAAAATGTATTATAGATGGAAACATTTTTATATATTGTTGAGATGTTGGAACTAATTTCATGTTGTTTTCACAAAGATCTTTGTACAGAGAACAAATTCCTCTTATTCCATATGTATAGATGTTTACCCAGTAATGATTTTTTAAATATAATGGCCTGAATCCGAAAGCCTTATGCTACATTCTACATGTACACCAAAGTTTTTCATTACCCTCCTCTACTCCACAAAGTTACTCATGAAGGTTTGGCAGAAGATATCACTGAATGATATACAGTGTCGTGCCTAATAGTATAAGCCTAAAAAAAGAAATTAGCAACTCCTCTGAGCCCACATAGAAGAGTTGTGGATATACACACAGGTTTCTGTAGACACCAGTCAGTTAATGTTTTTCTGTGTGTTTTATAAGCTATTTGCAGTTCCCAGTAGCTATCCACAGTATAAAAGGAACTGTGTTTATTTTTACTAGAAGGTAAGTCCTGGTTGGTAAAGCCTTTCCATTAGCATAATTTTATTTGTTTGTTTGTTTGTTTGAAACTTTTATATGCCATCCCTCTTGCATCGCATCTCAGGACGGCTTACAGTAATTAAAAACAAAATACAATTAAAAATAATAGCCGTGAGGTGCTAGGTAGTTACTATACCATGATGCTTCTCTTCTTTGTGGTCTCTGTCCATCACACACATGGGCTCCACACCTGTGCGGGGTCTGTTGTTGGAAAGATTTTCCAAGTTAGATATGTTTTGGTGGGAGCCCCTCCTCTCCCTTCTTCTGGTATATCTAGGAGGAGCTCCCACCATTTGTCCCAGTTTTCTAGAGACCAATGTTGTGGGTGCCTTGGGTCTTTCCTCTTGCAATATTTCACTGTTGTTCAGCTCTTTCTTTGATCTTTCTGTCAATCTCCCTCTATAAATCATTGACTTGCTTTGCGCTGTACTTGATTTTTTCTTTGAGAACCCTGTTTTATCCTTCATTACACTCCCCCCCCCCCACACACAAAACCCTTTTCCTCATTGTCGTCTCTTTTCAAATCTTTGTTTATTTTTCTGCTTTCTTCTCTCCATGGCACTCAAGGTCCCTTTTTGGAAGTGCATCCATTGTAGGAGTTGTTTACCTCTCATGGATGGGAACTCATTGTAACTCTTCTGTCTGGGAGAGAAGCACCATGTGGACTCCTGTGCCCACTGCCAGATGCTCATAGAGCAGGCTGACTTTGGGCTGAACTTTGGAGACATGTGCTGCTGGCTGTTGACCCAGCCATGACAGTACTGCCTGAATGCCTGTCCATGTTGTGGGTGATTCTACCTTTCTGCTATTCACTGCTGGCTGTGAGGTCGCCATCGACCAGCCCATCCATGCCGCCCACACCTGGATGCATGGAAGAAGAATGCTAGCCAAGGGAACCGGCCAAGAAGGTCAAAAAGAGGGCAAAGATGCAAAAGGCCAAGCACAAGAAGCAGCCTAGGTGTCATTCTCCACTCATGCTATCTTAAGTCGGCAGCCGCACCAGTTCCTTTGACACCTTGTGCCATCTCACTAGGGAACCAGTGGGGACCCAATATCCAAGACTCCAGGTTGCCTGCAGTTGGTGGTTTCCTCAACCAGGGCGTTGTTCTCCCTGCACTGGGAACAACGTGCCCAACCACTGGCCCTTAGCAATATTGAGCTGCCTACTTTGGCACACCATCTTGCACCTCTAATGGTAGGCTAAGGAAATGGTCCATGCATCCACTGCAGCCTGGAGCCAGCAGGGCTATTGGATGCTACTGCCACCACCACTGCACTAATACTGCAACTATGAAGGGGAGAGAGGCCCTGTCAACGCTTGGTTCCTGCAGTAGAGCCCCCGGTCTACTACCCAAAGGAGTCCAGGGTGCTAGTTCCAGCACCATTGTGGAGAGTAACTGTTGCATCATGTTTCATCTCCTTCCTCTACTCAGATCCATGTGCTTTTCACTGCCATCTCCCGTGTAGGTGGAGGAAGTTGCCACATTTATTTATTTATTTACTTACTTACTTACTTACTTACTACCCCAATAACCCAAAGGGCTCTCTGTGTGGTTTACCAACATAAAATCCCCATATAAAAAAATAAAATATCCAGATAAAACACAAAAAACCTAAAAGAACCCACTAAAATACAATCAGCAATAATTGCATATATTTTTTGCCTCACAATACAAGAGTGGTAATACAATATTAAAATATAGATACGTTAAATTTTCCCATTATTATTTTTTAAATATATGATGGTTGTCACCTGGTGCTGAAAGATGGCTCCGGGCATACTTCTCTGGGAACCATATTCCATAAATGGCATGCCACCACTGAAAATGCCTTTCTCCTGTTTACCACCCCCATTTCTTCTTTAGGGGGAAGTTCCCTGAGAAGGATGCCTGTAGCTGATCTTAATGGATGGGTAGGAAGATATGGGAGCAGGTAATCCTTCAGATCCTTCAATCTCAGTCATATAGAGCAGTAAATGTTAAAAGAAGCACTTTGGATTGGGCCTGAACTTCAGCTGACAGTCAGTGTAGCTGAAAGAGGACTGTCTTAATATGGGCTTGGGAGCCAGTCCTCATTAATAGGCATGTGGCCCTATTCTGAATCAGTTTTCAAAGACAGACCCACATAGAGACATGTTGTTGTTGTTGTTAAAGGGATCAGTCTGGCCCTTTTCTCCATCCGATCTCCATTGTGGATTCTACTCACGATAAATTACAGTACTGAAGAAGGATGACAGTCTCTGTCCCATCCTTGACCTGTGGATCCTGAACTTCTTTATATCTCATAAGAAGTTCTGCATGGTCTTGCTGGAGAATCTTCAAGCACTACTGTATGAAGGGGACTGGTTCATCATGATCAACTTAAAGGATGCATACTTCCATGTTACTATCCACTTGGATCTACCAGCATTTCCTCTGGTTCCAGATGGGTCCCAATGCCTTGCAGTTTTCCATGCTCACATTCAGCCTCTGCAAAGCCTCCCAGGTCTTCAAAAAGTGCATCAGAGTAGTGTGTGCCCACATCTGGTTACAGGAGATTGAGATGAGTGATGGTTGGCCGCTCCTTCCAACTCTTAGACTTGGTCTGGGTCACATGTGACCTCCTAAGGATGCTGGGACTGTGTACTAACAGTGTGAAATCTGTCCTTTCTCCTTCCCACTTCATCTTCAACATTGGAACAAGGTTGAACATAATGATGGTATGGACTTATCTACCAGCTGACAGGGCAGCAACACTGATTGTCTTCTCTTCATGACTCCAGGTTGAATCCAGGACTACTGTGTGGCAGGTCCTGCAACTCATGGCAGCAATGGTTGCAATTGACCCATTTGCCAGGCTACTGATGAGATCACTTCAGCTCTGGTTTGCATGTTCCTATCAGCCTCAACACAACTTAATCTGGAAGTAACTGGTGCTCCCACATTTGAAATAGGCGAGTCTCACATCACCTTGCTGACATGATCTGGCAAAAGGAGTAGCCTTCACACTGAGGGAACTGGACATGGCCCTGACTACAAATGCATTACACCTGGGTTAGGGAGCGCACTGTATCTGCGGCAGTGAAGTGTGGATTGGAGGGAGCATATCGACTACATTAGAGCTCCTCACAGTCCAGAGGGCACTGATCATGTTCCAGCTCTGCCTCAGGAACAAGTCTGTTCCGGTCATTTCAGATAACAGTACGGTGTTAGATGCAGAGTGCACACCCCCCTTCTCTCAATGGAAGTAACATGCCTCCATGTCAGTGTTGACAGCTTTGGTATCATAGTTTTTCCTCAGACCTGTATTGAAATGGTGTGGGTTGGCCACTCCCTGGATTTCCCCCCCAGTCACAAGGCCACAATGCCAGTCTCGAGAGAACTGGGAAAAATGGCAAGACTTCCTCTTAGAAATACCAGTGAGAGGGAAGGGAGGGGCTCCCACCAGCATGAGTCTAGCTTGGAAAATCTTCCCAACAGGCCCCATGCAGGCACAGAGCCCATTTGTGTGAATGCATGAATGATCTCTTGAACAACATGAATTACAGATAAGCAACCTTACTATTCATGTTATACCAGGCAAAGGACATAAACTGTTATGAACATATTCACTGTGCATTATATTTTACATTCAAAGCAGATTCACTGTATTATAGAACACTCAAATTCATTGCAGCAGTATGTATATCATGGGAATAACCCGGTGTTGGTAAGATATTCTGCTACTTGCCAATATAGTCTTTGTCAGAATGGGCTCTAAGTTTAAGTTACTGGTTTGTGGGCACTGTAGAATTCTACTTAGAGAATTCTTGTTTAGGAGATTACATTTTTCCTGCATTGTATTATCACAAGTAGCTTATCTAGAGAGAGAAGCTGTGTATTAAGTACACAGTGGCTAAATTTATAAGTGCAAATTTTTCATACAGCTTAGCACTCTGCAAGTTGGCAGATTGATGTCAGCAGCTGTAATAGAGTTTAAATAGGCTTGGAGAATTTCATTGAAAGTAAATTGTTGAAGTTGATATTGTTAAGTACCTGTCATTTCTAAATGAGATTTCCACCTGTATACTTAGTTATTGGAGTGTCATCAATAATTCTATTATTTATAGACAGGGAAAAATAATAGTAACCCCCCCCCCCCGATTGACATACTAGTTTATAGCACAATATTCTGCTGTCAGAGCACACTTGCATACATGCAGTTGATGGCTACAAATATAACGTTTGGCTTAGAGGGAAGCTTTAAAAATACTCCACACTAGAAGGATCTGGATAAAAAAGAGTAAAAATAGGAATTTTGATATGACTGGAATACTGAAGTGAAATATATTGAGCTGTGGCTTTCTTAAGATGTGTATCTCTCCCTCCCTCTTTCTCTCTCTTTCAGGAAACCTTGAGTTCATTGCTATAAGCAATATGTGGTCATAAACTAAAACCTAAAGTTCTTGACTTCACATTACATTTTGGACAATCTAGTGTATATAGCAAACTGCTGTGGGATTTCATGCTGGTGAAGCCCCTCATAACAGTTGGGTGTGTTGCTGTGATATAGTGGGAATGTTGAGAAGTATGTTAATTTGTGAATAACTTATTGTCAACAAAGGATAAGTAGTAAAAGGCCTATGAGGTAAAATTCTCACAGACAAGTGGATATCAGTGTTATCTAGGTGTGAATCAGGCAGGAAACTCTTCATTTAGAAACAGTGGTGGCTTTAGCCCAGTCCTAGCATCACTTACACTGATAAACCACAGAGGGGTGATGGACATAACCTGAATCTTCTAAATCATACAGCACAAATCTTTTAGACATGTATTTTACCATCTTAGAACAGCTGAGACACTCAAGAAGGACCATCAATTAACTCTTAGGCTAATAGTAAACACTATTTTTCAAGAAAAGATCCTTGTGTAGTGAAATGGCACCATCTTAGCAGAAGAGGAAGCTATCAGCAGCCTTGCGGAAAAGCCAAGGTTTTCACAAGTCCAAAACATACACTTGAGTGAGGGGAATGTCTAATGAGGAGGGACCTGCAATACAGGCTAGTGGGGATTCAGTTTGCTGACTAGCCACAGTAAGCCAGCAAAGGAGAGAGAAACTAAAAATGGCAAAAGGAATGAAATAAGTATCCTGAAAGGGGGCATGGCTGTAAGCATGAATAGAATCATTCTGTGCTAATACACTTTGTTACAGATTCCAATTGACTTTTGCAAAACAGATAGGTCCTGTTCTCTCCAGGGGGAAGTACCTGCACAGTAGTAGGTTGTATCCCTATCAGGATGAGAAGCTGGCCAGGATCCAAGGAACTGTACAACTAGTTCTTTGTGCCCAAGAAAGTTTTGCAGTTGAACTTCTCATATAAAAGCCCTGTCTTCCCACCCCAACATCATTTGAGAGCCTATTTTCAAATCAAGAGCAGTTTCAAAAACCATGATATATTTGGTTTTGCCATTGGAAGAAAAAGAACTGAATTCCTCTGAGCTTTCTCAAGCCCATGGGATCCTGTTCTAAAGTAGTTTTTAGTGCCTGGATCAGGCATGCAAACTACTGCCGGACAGCAGCATCCTTAGCATCCTTTCTTACAATTATAAGAAAAACAGCGATAACACCAATCTACTATTTGGGAGGAGATTCTATGCCAGGGCTTTCTGTGGGCAACACAAGAAACTATATATGGGCACCTAGATCAGGGCGATAATCTTACTGTGTATTTCTTACCAGGTGTTTTACATTTATTTTAAAGCAAAGTTGTGCAAATATGCTTTAAAATAAAAAAAATCAAGCAGCAATCACACTGTTTCTGAGAGGCATAAAAAGCTTTTTGTGATGCCTTACAATTTTATAAACTCTCACTGAGCTTATTGCTTTTAAACATCATGAGGACTAAATAATAGAAGAACCTATGAGCCTCACGTTGGACTGCAGCCAAAGAACCAGAGAAAGAGGGGGGCGGGGAGAGAGAAAGAAAGAAAGGATGAATGGTTTAATTGTAGAGCAAATCATTTGTTTACAGATTAAGACCTATTTGGTAGCCAAATCCTCTGGACAAGGAGGTGAAAGAATGAGGTTCTAAGGTACAGGAAATGAATGTCTGGCTTTATATTTTGTGACCACATTTTGTTGTTTTTTTACCCCCTCCTGAAGCAAAAAGCAGAAAAAAGTAAATTGTTTAATAGCAAGGACTGAAGTGCATAGTGCATATTTGAGAAAGCAACAAAAGAGGTGGAGGACAGGGAGTATCCATAAGCTTTGCTTTCTGACAGGAGCTTGACAACTCTGAGACACCCGTTGTTGGCAAATGGAGCTTGCCTCTTTTGTTTGCTTGAATTTAAAAGGGAGAGAATGCAAGACACAGAGGGGATACTGCTGTTAACCTGAACAAACATAATACATTCCTTCAGAACGTGTCTCCCTGAAATGCAATTTGGCTTGTCTACAGAACCACCTCATCCCTCCTTTCCTTAGCTCAGCCTCCTAACAAAGAAATGGGCAAATTGCATAATTGACTTTTTTGTTCTGGTGTCCTAACTAATGAGCAGCTAGGAAAAGCTCATACAAATATATACAAATCATGACACAATCCTTGTGAATCAAGAAAAACTAGCCCTAACTGTATTGTTGCTATTGTTATTAGCATTATGTTTGGGAGGAGACATTTCTATAGGCACTTGCTTGGGAGTTAGTCCCTTTGAACTTGCTGGGGTTTCTTTCTGAATAGAAATATATATGATTATACTATAAAGCATTATTTTCAGAAATGTTCCTGCAACAGAAGCATTCTGATCTTACATTTTATCATTATTTTGTGTTCATGCATTCAAACTAGTAAGCTCTCCCTCTGAAATGTGAATATTTACTGTGGGTTATGTGCTGACTGGATATGGCACTTAATCATATTGACTTGTAAATGGATAACTGCCATTTATCTCAGAGCAATTACAGCTGTCCACCAACTTTATCTCGACAGGTGCCTGAACCCTGCCTTTGTGTTTTACATTTTTAAAGCAGTCTGGAACTATATTGGAAAGAAAGCCATTCAAACAAATCAAATTCTAAACAGCTGCCCCCCACTGATGCACATACTTCACAGATTATCATCATAATTAATTTAATTTACAAGCATATGTTACAAATCATTGTTTAAAAGTACAGGATATAGAACAGTTGTTTTCTTTAGGAATAAAAAAGGAGAAGGAGAACATCATTCTAAAATAAACAATATCTCATAAACCAGATTTGAACCCAGAAGCATGCTATTCTATGGTTCCTTTGAATTCCTGGCACTAATCTATATGTTGATTTTTTAAAAAAGATAGTTGGGAAAAGGGACTTATATACTGTAAACATGTTTAAAAGTATATAATGGATCAAAACCTTTATATTTTCACAGAGTTCTAGCACAAAGGGTGACTTAATTGAGCTTTGGACATTGGGTGGCATAGAAATGTCATAAATAAAATAATACTAAATCATTATACTGCACTGATTACAGTGTCAGAGACAAGATTATTTTGTTTGTAACCCTGGACATTGAAGCCACTGAAAACCATTTTGAGTGTCAGAGTATATTGTAGGAATGTCCCACAGTTACAAAATACTCCTCCTTCAGAATATGAGCCTCAATTGTCCACCCATTTTAACATAAGTTAAGTTCCCACTGCTCTTGGGGAGAGTTATTTCTGTGCAAGTGAGTGGAAGACTGTAGCCTATGAATTAGTGATTGTATCACAGTTAGCTCATTAGCAGCCCTGCTGTGTTGTACCCTGCACACTGTGCAGGCAACTGTAACAGCTCTGTGGGATTGAGATTTCCCTACTGTGAAACTGTGGGCCCCACCTGGTGTTCCATTGCTTGTTTCTCTTTCTCCTTCCGCCCCCTCCCCCCAGTTGCAAGAGAGAACCTAAGAGGTAATAAAACTTACCTGCATGATGGCTTAAATCCAAGGTGACAATATAAATGAATTGTAGAAGTAATAGTTAAACATTCACTCTGCTGTGTTAGAAACCTGCAGTGTTTCTTGTAGTGAGTTTGTGTAACCATTTTAACAGCTTATTTCTAAGATGAGTTACAAATAATGAATATATTACTACCTAAGGTGGTCATGGTGATCCTGTTCAACTTCAAAACAGAAAGGAGTGGTGTTTGAGAATACGAAACACAGACACTGGCCTTAACAAGAATTCTTACAAGTCCTAGAGGTAATTTGAGAAATGAATGTTTATTTAGAAATTAATTATATTCATTTATGATGCTTTTCTGCCTCTGCAAAAGAGCTGTTTCCCTCTGGAATACTGAATTGCTTTCTGTTATCAGTATTTCTTAATTAAAGGTGTGCTGCCACAATATGTGGAATGATAGAAACCAGTGTTTGTAGTAATCCTTGGGGTACATTACCGTATGTCATGTTCTGATATTTGCAGCTGTGTTCAAACTGTCTTATCACAAACATGCATACTACTATTGATTGACCTCCTATGGCAATTCCCGAATGAGTGCTGTGGATTTTTGCATGCAAACTCTCCAAATTACCATTTTACTTCTTTACCTAATTTGAACTTGTGCTCTTGGTTGGAAACAGCAGTTGTGGCGCTCTTATGCTTGCTTATATGATTTGGTTTCCTAGGCCAACCCACTTGGGCACACCATTTTAATCCAGAACTGTTCTGTGATGCAGAGATGTGGGGAGGAAAATAGCTGGGTCACAGCCAGTAAAACTAGGCAGCTTGCATTCAGATAGGCTTACTTAAATGAATAGTGACTTGCTGCCTAAATTAACTAGGGGAATTGTACTAAATGGCATTTTTTACTCAGGGAAAATGATGGTGGTAATGCATAACATTTACATAGCATGCAATGTTCAAAGCATTTCACAGGTGCTATCTTGCTAATCCTTACAGCAGTCCTGTATTATTTCAGATCAGGTGAGCAGGGGGAAGAAAAAAGTGAGATATTGTGGTTTGCCTATGTTGACAGATGTAGCAAGATTTGACCTGAGGACTTTTTGGCTCATACATCACATTCTTAGCTGCTATACTTCATCTCTGAGTGGAATGCCATTAGTAAAAGAAAATATATAGTTCTATCAGCTGATATGTTCTGTGGCTTGAAAATAAATGGCAGAGAGGAGATGACAGAAGACCAAACTGGGCAAGAGGAGTGGGAATGGAAAGACAGGGTGGAGGTAGGTGAGCAAGCTTCCCCTGAATAAATATTATTTGCAAAGATACTTTCACTTTGGGAAGATTTCATCAGTCTTTTAGGAGATTAGCTCAGTATGTAAGTGGAAAATCTCAGTAATCTAGAGCTCCATTGTTACCAGTCAGCATACATAATCATTGTCTGAAATTCATCTTAAAAGAACTAATTCTTGTATTCTATTAATGATTTTGGAATACACATTTTTATTTTATTGGGGCTTTGAAATTCTTAAGTTGCATAAAGCTGCATATATAGAAGATAAGCATTTAATCAATTAACATTGTAAAGCCTGCTATCCCTGTTCTAATTACACAGGAGGGAGAAAATTCCAGTAGCATTTAGTCCCTGCATTCTTATGGACATTATAATACCCTGTCAGTGAAAACAATTCTTAATGTGTGGGTTTTCTCATCTGTAATAATAGAATAATAACAACAACAACAATAATAAATGCAAGTTTTACAGTATAGACTCCCAGTTTCAGTTATTCTTACTCCCTTATTTTCTAATGCACTGGGGTCCATTTAAGCTCCGCATTCCTACCACCTGAAACAATGTAGTATCCTAGCACACCACCATATTTAGTATGCAGTAGGCAAGGTGGTGCAGCAGTTTAAACTGCTGGGCTGGTTGATCGAAAGGTTGACTGTTCGAATCTGCAGGACAGGATGAGCTCCCGTGCTTTGTCCCAGTTCCTGCCAGCCTTGCAGTTCGAACGCATGTAAATGCAAGTAGATAAATAGGTACCACTTAGGTGGGAAGGTAACAACCTTCTGTGGATCTCGGTGTTTAGTAATGCTGGCCACATGACCACAGAAACTGTCTGTGGACAAATGCTGGTTCCCTCAGCTAGGAAACAGAGATGATCACCACCCCCTAGAGTCAGGCATGACTGGACTTTAATGTCATGGGGAAACCGTTACCTTTAAGCAAGATAGAGAAAACCAAACATGACTTTTGCTGCTGGGAAGGGAAGTGGTCTGTGTTAAAAGAGAAGTGGTGGTTTAAAGCTTTCAAATGATGGCCACCTTTTCCAACCTAATGCCGTCACAATACATTGGAGTACAACGTAAATCATCTCCAGTCAGCAAGCCATTGGCTAAAGCCTTTTGCTTTAATGGCCAGAGATTTTCTCCCTTGGACAGCATAGATGACTTCGTGGCAGTAATTTTTGGCTACCTACAGCAGACAACATACTGAGTTGATCCACTTATATGTTCCATTCTGTGGCTGCCCAGTCTGGACAAGCTGTCAGGAGCTGTGCAGCACAGTCTGTATTCTACCTCTGAAGTAAAGAACCTTAGAGAAACAGAGAGCACATGACCAACTGTAACTGGTGGCTCCAATCCCTTCTTTCCCACCACCCCTTCACTGCCAGGTAGCTGTTGGAACATTCTTGAGCAATTGGTTGCTTTGCTTGACTTGTTAGGCAGAAAAAATGAGACTCTTGGAGGTAAGACTTATATCATCTTAAAAGGACTGTGGAAAGTTATTAAGGCTGTATAATTATAGGCTATATTTGTAAGGTTATGTTTCACAAACAGTGTGTGGGAACCAAACAAAAGATAACATGGGACTCTGTCTTCTTGATGTATTAAAAAGCGATTACTGTTGAGATGAAGGATAAGACATTCCATAAGAGCATTGAAAAGAAAGCGATATAAGAAAGCAAGACTATATATAGTGCTGCGTAAACTGAGCACAGTGTAAGAGGTTTGTGAGATTTCCGTTATTTTTGCATGTGTAGCTCAGTAATAATCTGATAGTCAGAATTTTTTCATGGCATGAAAAGGGAGTAGTAAACTTCACTATTACATTTCTTTGTGTTGGTCTGCTGTTAAAAGCATAGCAATGAAGGGTACAATTAGAAATATTTGTTATATGCTATTAGATATTAAGGGCATTGGCTTATCAAATGTAGATTCATGCCAGTTTCTACACTGTAAAAAAAATATAAATAACCTCCTATAAGATAGAGGGCACCACCAGAGTTTATATTTGATGATTCCTGGATGTTAAATTATCTGTGACCTTTAGCTGTACAATTTGCAGTTCAGAAGAGTTGGCACAGAGCTACCACAGATCTTTCAAACTCCTTTTTTTCTTTTTCTCCTTTTTTAATTTATGTGTAATAATATAGGAAAAATTTATATGGTATTAAACTGGTTACAGAGGATTCATCTCTTTTCAGTGTGTGTTCCTTTATTATATAAGTTATAAGTGGCACCCATATACAGTTCTGTTTTTATTTCTCTGAGGTTTGGAGGAAATTTTAAATTCTCAGCTGAAACAAAAGACAGTTTTTACCTCTGGCTTACAGTTAACCTTCTGTTGAACTTGACAGTTTCAACTGGCACTTGCCTATCACTACATTCTGGAACTTTCCCCTCCAAATGTTTACAGAGAGAAATTATGGGAGTTAACCAGAGTGATGACTGATACCATTCTTGCTGTGGAGATGCTTCACTTCTAGTTTAAGTGACCTTTACTGATGAGTGATTTTAGTTGACAGTGAAGAGGGAAGCAAATATGAGTCACTAGGGAATACATACCTTGTCATATTTCTTTCATATTACTTTGGCCAATAAATTAATGCATAATTGAAAAGACAAGGTGTCTCTACTGTTCTGGGTGTGGTTTTACTCTCCAAACATAGAATACGAATGCTTTTGTCCAGTTGGGATTTGCAGTGTGAGCACTCCTCAGGTGAGAATTAAACATCTATTTTTCCAAAATAAATACTGTCTACAAAAACCTTGTGAAGATATGTCTTAAACATGGTCTCTTATGCAATAAATATTGAATCAGTGAATTAACAATACACATTTATCATTTATTTCTGAAGCTTTAAATAGTGATCTGTGTAATTTGTAAAAAAGTACTTTGATATCGCCTCCCTAATCATTCTTTTAATAAACTTGCATTAACCTTTTTCTAGTTTTTCCACTGCTCACAATGCTTCATAAGACTGCGGGATTTCTTAAAATGACTGCAGATTATAATGTATGGTTCTTACAGTGAAACTGCTGCTTTGAATGTGAAAGATTATGTAGCCATGCTAAATTGAACTTTTAGATAGCCGTTAGCACTTCATAAGAGCAAGGCTCCCCCTATAACACTTATTCTTCACAGTTCTCCTTTCTCATGTATGTGGTGGTGATGCCATTTGCCAAGCAGTGAATAACAACAAGCATTTTATTGAAAAAGATTCTTCTGAATAATGCAAAAGGGAAATGGCTCTCCTGCCATTCATGTTTCAGTTCAGAATTTTCCAAAAGTATAGATGAATTTTCAATCATTTTCAGTTTTGCTTGTTTTTCAACCCTGCACTTGAAAAACTGGGACAGGAAATAATAGTTATCATCACCATCTGTCCACAAATCTATTCCTTCATTATTTATCTAACAATGTTGAGGAATCAGTTACATTTAAATAAATTTCTGAGCTATATACTAACATCTTCATACAGAATATATACCTACTTTCCTGGGAATGCCTATGGGGAAAGGTAAGGTTTGCAAAATCAAAAGGGGTTGGCTCATAACTAATTTGTAGTAGTAGAGCATTCTCTCCCTCCAGAGGAGGTGAGGGAGGGAGTCAATCCAAGAGAGTCAATCCTTTGGCTGATAGGTGCTGTCTTAGCCATAGAAAATTCAGAACCCCAACTCTGACTTCAGACAAACTTTCTGAGGTTAGGCATAGGGTTCCAATTTTGGAAGACCCTCCCTTTGTTCTTGCAGCCAGTGCAGTTTTTTTTTCCTCTGATAGTTGCAACTACAAAGGAGCTGGAGTTGTGGTGGCATTCCAGGGAACAGGGAAGAGAAGAATGAGGGTTTGTCTCATTCCATTGGAGGAATCCTGGCAGTATCTCTGCTGGTCCTTTTCGAAGTCAGGAACAAAAGATATAGATGGTGAAAATTGCCTGTCCATATGTTTTAGAGGGCAAGGAAAGCACAGAGACAAATTTATTTCTTTCATTTATACTCTACTTTTCCTCCAAGGAGCTCAAGGTGGTGTACATCAGTCTTCTCTGTTTTATCCTTACAATAATCCTGTGAAGTACTTTAGGCTGAATCAGTGACATGCCCTGAAAGTCAGTGACTGAAGACTAGAACATGATTCTCATCAGTCTAAATTTAGCACTCTTATCTGCTGGAAACACTAGGTCTGTACCTGTGTTGTGATATACTTGACTAATAAGAACCCCTGCTGTGTAAGAAAAGTAACTTATCTACTGTTGCTTAAACTTGGAGACCAGCTTCTTCATCAGCTTCTTCATTAGTTCTTTTCTTCCTTTATTCTTTTTTCTTTCTTTCACAGATTATGTAGAGGAATATATTGTTATCAAGCATGACTATTTTACATCTGCAGACTACTAAACTGTGTTTAGGGGAATAAACCATTATGGAATGTTAATAGTGAAAGAAATTTAGCTCATATCCCCCAGGGAAGCCATTTCCTACTGAAACCCAACTGTGTACTGTTAGAGGACAGACTGCTATCAGTTCTGCTAAACTTGTCCAGAAACTAAAATATTTTCCAAGGTAGTGGTGATACCTTGTGAAGTACTCTGGGAATGACAAAACATTCTGAAAGTGAAAAGTTGCTGTAAAGTAAACAGAATGACATTTAAATAGCTGATTGAGAAAACTAGTCCAAATACTGAAGAGGGAGAAAGGGGATAAGAAAAGATTCTCATAAAATGATTACAGTGTGATGGCTTTCGGGGGTGGGGGTGAGAAGGAGAGATATTGCCTTAAGAACTGAAATGTGGACAGGTGAAAGAGAGAAACACAGGGGGAAAAGATGGCGTTCCTTAGGATTGTAGTAAATCCAACATTGACAGTAAAAAGCAGGCTCCTTTGGTCTTCCATGGCAACATTTTACTCAGGGGAATCCACTGAAAGTGAAAGTAGAAGAAATGAGTGCTTAAAGCCAGGATTTCAGAGTAAGTCAGATTGCATTTATCACAGCAAAACCTTTTTGTGGCATGCCTTAGAAGCCAGAATTGGGCACATAGCCCAGTTTCCTAAAATGTGATCAGAGTGTCTGCCAACAAAACAAATGAAAATACACTTCAGGAGACTCCTTTAACTCAGGACATCTAAGATAGTTATAGCCTTTGATTACACAGACTCAGGTTGACCCCACTCGTTTGTGCATGACAAAAGAAGGGGGTATAACTGGAAACTTGTAATTTTCATTTGGAATGTTCTTGTTCAAGATAACACCGGTTCTTCCTGTTCCTCCTTAAGCATATTTTGCACTAGATGTAGTGCTAGTGGTGTTCCCATGCATCCCAGAACCACTTTTCCCCATAGTGCCTTTGTGGAAGGCAGCTACATCAGAATGTAGTGTCCTTGTAGAACTAACATGGGGGCAAGCAGGTGTGTGACTGCTTCCAATGGTGTAACATCCATGGGCCTTCTGTCTATGTTATTCAAGCTTGTGCAGTTCATATCCATGGATACTGAATATGTAAACAGTCTATCAAGAACACATTGGCCATGCTGCAGGATGATGTATCAGCCTGAATGGGAACTGCATAGTTAAGAATGTGTGTATGTGATTCTCTCCATTGGGATGGGAACCCTCACTGACCAGGGCATGCAAACTTCTGCATTTAGGGAGCAGGACTAGCTGGGACATTCTTGAGAACGTCTTCATATGCCTGGCCCCTTCATGTACAAAACACTTGAACAGGGCTGCTATTGACTTCTTCATGATTGCCTACTATGCACGACTGCATGAGCTACAATCAGGATTAAGAAATGGACAGTATCAACTTTTTCCTCCCATGCTACAGTCCAAATAAAAAGCATGCCTGCCTAAAGCTGTTGTTAGTGCCAAGAAGGAAACTCTAGTTGACACCAGTATGTAATGTATGTCATCTGGGCTGTCTTGAGGAGAGATTGGAAGCTGCATTTTGTGCAGAACCCAGAAGCCTTTTCTCCCGGTTGGAGTGGACCACTGGAGCCATAGTATGTCCAGCAGTGGCAGGCAATTACCTCTGGCTCAATCTCGGTTTTTCAGAGCCAGGGCACTGAATTGCTTGGATAACCCCTAAAATGTGTTAAGGAGGCTTTGCTTCAGTTTTTTGCTTTGTGGGTTAATGCCAGATAATGGAGCACTTTTCCTGTCATGGCTGCTAGAAAAGCTTGATGAAGTTCTATGCTGGATAAAAGCTCACTATTTTAGAGGAGCTGTTTCTTCCTTTTTGATGTATGCTGTTAGGTTGAGAATTTTAGTGCTATCCACTTTTGTAGTTAGTTAGCTGTTTTCTGCTTAACTACTTTTTAAAATGTCACAAGCTGTTTTGAATGAATTTTGAAGTAATAATAAAATTTTAGAACACTGTATTTTCAGAAGTGTGTCTTCCTTTTAGTTACAGGTGAACAGCAAGAACTTTCATACAATATTTCTTGAATGGAGTAATTGTTAATAAATGTCATAGCTTTGAATAAAGAGAAAATTCCACTTGCAGATCTGAAAAATAAGGTTCCAGTTATACTAGCTGAATATATTATGGCAAGTGTGCAAAGAGTACCATGTAAAATAGCATCATTTTTGGGTAAAGTGTGGTCTACTTGTTTGACACAACATACACACAGATGATTTTGTCACCTATAAATGGGACAGAACCACATACATTTGAGCTCATTCATCCATGGCATTTTGGCAGAGTCTTCACTGCTCAATGAATCATAGATCAGGTCCAGTTTAAGTAATACAGTGCAACAGTCCTGAATTCCTGTCAAATGAATTTAGCAGTTCTTTTGCAATTGACCTTTGTGAAGCCTGAGTTTTGTTTTCTTTATATCTGTGGGGGCAGGGGTGTCTTCAAATAGAGTTGTAGGGCTTAAAGATGCATATGCTAATTTTGCGCCAAATGAGGATGTGAATCTTTGCATGGGCCTACAAGCTGTTTTAAAAATATGAGATCAGGAATTCCATTTGTTAGCTAAGTATTTAGCACCCAACACTTTGATTAGAAGACATTTCTCCATTGCCTTTGAAAAGAGATTTAATATATTGGCTTCTGAATTCTGCAGCTAGTAACATCTCTATTCCAAATAATTAGATAGTAAAGATGTATCAGCCAGATTTTTGTTTTGCATAGATATTGCTAAGTGTTTCACTTCGTCTGCTGAGAACCAGGACCATGCTAATGCTGATTCCAGGGAGGTGACTATTTACACAGCATTGTAATGAAAGTTCAGCCAGATCAGATAGGGGTTAAGGGAACTGAATGTGCTGACTTAACAGAAACATCTTGTATAGTTGGATCACAGTCCTACTTTTAGTCAAGGAGACTGCAGAAGCAGTGGTATGCAGATCCAGGTATGTGAATGTGTAGGACTGGAACTTCTTGGTTACATTAGTTAACATTCTGAAAGTGATCTGCTATGAATCTTGTGAAGAGGGTAAGGATCCATAGTTGTACAGTATACAATTATACATATATCACATTTAAAATAAACTTCTTCACATTCTAATCCACAGTGACAGAATGTATTTTGTAGCGCTTCCCCACTTCATCTGTTTTGACTTGTAGTCCATCCAGAGATATCACAGACTGTTGATGCCAAATTACTTGTTTTAGGTATTAACATAATAGTGTTTTTGTTAGCATGAAGTGGGTCATGATGGTACGATTAAGAATATGTTGGGCCATTTTTAATGCAGGATAACAGAACATGAGTTTAGCTGTAGAGCCTTCTAGCCCTTGAAGAAATTTAGTGTGCCTTGTTTTATTTGCGGTATGCAAAACAGTAACATTGTCATTAATGATTGCTTTCATTAGTGCCTAGTGTGGAAACTCTTCATAAACTTGAAATGTAATGACAAAGATAGCCTTATAAATTTAATTCAGTTACTATATATGATCCTTGTAATTTTAACCAATATATTTAATTAACAAATTACTTTTGGGAAGCTTTAAAGGGATGTTTTTAGTTGGCTAAACTATTTGTTTAGTTCCCACATAGGTCTCCTGTAAACCAAGCAAACTAGAGAAATCTTGGTCCTTGCTTATATAATTGACACTTAACAACCTTGAATGGGCTAATTGCCAGGCCTCACTGACTAGTGACTTCAGAGTGAGGATAATTGAGTATGATTGGAACCAGCAGCAGCAGCCACTGCCGCCAACAACAACCACCTCTGTGGGATTCACTATTTCTAAAAATAAAGCTTTGCTCTTCTTGCCTAAGAAGTCGCAGCACCCTGATTGTGGAATGAGCTTCCCAGAGAGCCTCACCGAACACATAGGTTGTATTGTTCCCAACACCAAGATAAAGACATTTGTATTTTCCCAAGAATGTTAGCAGTTTAGCTTTTGTCATATCAAATCCTTTACTCTGTTTTTAACCATTGCATTGGTTCTAGGTTTTACTTTGGCTTTGATTATGGTTTAAGGTATGGTTGAATACTTTCCAACATCTCTAGTGTATTTTGTTGTATTTTATGGTATTAATTGTTGTGAACTGCCCAGAGTTTTGGCTGTTGGGTGATAGAGAAATGGCCTAGTTCACACACGATGAGAAGCCACAGTGGGCTATTGCCCTGTGGGCTAATTGTTAAGGTGAAAACCACCATTCTGAATATTTGAGGAGCGCTGCCTGCAAGCCCATGATATCTAGGTGCCTTGTGAACACTCTGAACAACTCATCTTTGTTAGGTTTGCATGCAATGAGAAATTGAGCATGTACATGGATTGGCAACCTAATTGCTGCTGCAAACCACTGTGGCAATCACACTGTGTTAACCAGTTCATTAACTTGACAGTATTATCGTTTCTCTGATCCCTCAGCAGAAATAACTCTTTCAAAGGGGGTATGGAGTGACCAACCCTGCACTTAGTTTGTGACGTGTTTTCCTACAAGGAATTCAAGGTTAAAAGCATAGTTTTTCAAGTACTCAAGATTATGTTCTAGCATGAAACACCTGACAAGTGTTGTCAGGAGCTACCAATTGCTTCATAGCCAAAATGGCAGAAATCTCAGCTTACTTCAGTTGGTGTCATTTAACTGGTACAGTGCTGTTGAAATATTATGAATAACAGTTGAACAAATACACAGTTACAGACAAATAATTATCAATTTAAGATTGATTTCCCCACATTTTCTGACATGCTATATTTTAATTATTTTTGAGACTTGAAATGTTACATCTAGGTAAAAAAAATAATAATTTTAGAAAGTACCTCTCTTAAGAGGACTTGCCATTGAGTGCTTCTGGCAGATTCTTTCCTTTTCTGTGGCCCCAGAATCTGTAGCACATGAAATTCTGCATATGCAGAAAGGCTTCTTTTGCGCCCACCCACATAGTGTTTTCTACCTTACCATGTTCTGCACACCAAATATGCACCTAGTTCTTTACAATCAGTTCTGCATCTCATTTACATGTTTCTGTTTTCCTTTTCTCTCCCCCCCCCCCCCATTACCTGGTTAATGTCATAAAGATCACAAGAATTCAGGACACTGGAAACTTGGAGAGAAGTGGCCTGCTAAATTATTATGAGTATAGGTACCCAGTAATAGAGGCTTCATGTTACTGGGAGGAACAACCAGACATGTTTCCATGACAAGTGAGAGAAGAGAGCAATTC
The DNA here is from genome assembly GCF_004798865.1 of Varanus komodoensis. Lineage (NCBI taxonomy): Eukaryota > Metazoa > Chordata > Lepidosauria > Squamata > Varanidae > Varanus > Varanus komodoensis. The sequence continues at coordinate 35,212,746 of NW_025336087.1, read as the reverse complement.
TAAATACCCTAAATATATTATGCTTACTTTTTGACTAGTTGTTATAACAGCTATATCTTTAAAAGAGATGACATGGATGAGCCTGCCTTATCCACCTTTAAAGATGCAACTCAGAAAGATCCATATTGACATAGCCTTGTTAGAAAACTCCTGATTTCTGTATTAACAGGGTATAAAAATGAACAGACTTAGGAAAATTCCATTTTATGGTTGTCCAGATGCCTAGACTTTTAAAGCTTCTACCTTGATATTTGAAATCTTTATTCATCTCTGGGTAGACTGGCATTTAAAATATTTATCTTATTTAACTAATTTTAGTTCACTTGGTAACACAGTGAAATACATGCTTAGGAGACCACATAATATATTATACATTCAAAGCTTTCCTATTTTGACTGAAAGGACCTGTACTGAAATCTTGTTTTCCAAGTGTTTTAATAATAACTGTTCTTGAATAACTGTTGTGTTTAAGGGAGAGGCACAAAAGGCTTTGCTGTTGTTAATACACAAATTAGAGCTGCTGCAGCCTTTTACAACTTCCCATATGTTAATGAAAACATTTCCTGAAAATTGGCAGATCCACACATAGCAGCTGATGCCAGCTATTTTTATGGGCCAGTTCAAGTAGCAAGAGGAGAAAAATGCCTTGTTTTAGTGGCAGAATCAGTCTGACAGGCTTTCACATTGCCCCTCCTCTTATTAATATTCTTTTTGATGTGAACTTGTAAAACAGAGGATTGGCTGTTAATCTCCAGGATCTCAAGGGCTTTTGGCATTGGCCCATAATTGATGCGTTCACATGGCCATTGTCTGACTACTAATGATTAGACAGCCATGTTATCTCCCAACTAAATCAGTGTTGCTTATAAATCACACTTGATAAACGGCACTTTCATTTCTTCAAAGGATCTCTACACACTTTGATAAAACTGCTACGGACATGTCATGATTGTACAAGGATTTAGATTGGGCTTGTTTACATTTTGTTGGGCAAAATATTTTAATTTCTATGAATTTGGAAAACTTTTCTCCCGTTATGGTCAAAATGAAAAGAATGTTTGGTAGAATAGTGGGGAAATTATATATATTTCAAAAACAATTAATGGTTATGTGAGTCAACTGGATTATGATTACACTTAGTTTATATAGGCTTCAGCTGAGGCATTACACAGAATTTAGTCTTAAATTACACAGAATTTAATCCAGCCTTGTGCTAGTCAATCTTTTAAAATAAGAATATTGTACTTCCTTATTTCCTGTCTGCCATTATGGTATGTGTCAACTGACAGCGCTTTCCAGCTCACAATCATGCAACTCTTTTAACATCATGCATCATCTGGAAATCTCAACTAAAAGTATTTCACTTGTGTCATTGCGACCTGACATTTCAATAATACAGAGAAATTCGTTGTTAAAAACTGACTGTATTATCTACTGGTAAGGTTTCTCTTTAAAAATGAATGTATAAGCCCACCTTAACTGAGTGAAAGCATGTGCAGTTAATAATTTGTGTTTGACAATGTAAGAAGAAACTATATATGAGAAGTTTAACTCTTTCTGTGAATGTTACATGTAGTTTCTAGTTACATGTTTAATGACCTGGCATTTGGACTCCTATGTCTTCTACTAACCATTACAGTACAAAACCACCATGTTATTGACTAGTGAAGAGATGTTTTTTCTTTTTGCCTCTCTTTTGCTCGCTCGCTCTCTCTCTCTCCTGCATCCCATCACCTTTTCCCCTCCAAAAAATGTAACACATTGAATTTAACAGTATAAGTTAACATTCCCCTTTCAACTGAGTAACTTTCAAACTGGGTTCCAGGGAAATCTGTGGTCCTTTGGAAACTGTTCAGGGTTCTTTAATAAGCACAAGAGGTGGAGAAGCTTCCTGAAAGATAGCTTTCATGGTGCTGCTAATATGGGATAGTCAAGTGTAAGGAAATTGACTGTGTTCTAATCTAGGCCAGGCTTTTCATTCATATGATTTGACAGTGAAGACCCAACAAGGCTAGCCATGTGACCTCTATGGTCTAATTCTCACAGCGGTGGTAGAAATGTGCCTGGCTTGTTCTACTTCTGACTGCATATGATTGAATGATATAATCATATGAATGATGTATAAAATAAATTATCCATCCATAGGTCTTCTATAAAAACAAATTACCTGCCCATAGCATGTCGGGGAAAAGGTCATGTTAAAACTCCTCCAGATAGCTAGTTATTAGTGGCCCCTTTGAGAGGTATAGCTGGAACTCCACATATTAAATGAGCTTGTGATGAGGTTGGGAAGACAGGCTTATATATGCATCTTTTCATGTTTGTAACATGATACAGGCAAAAGCAGAATTTTGAATCAAAGGGTGAGGTAACTATTTGCCTTCAAGCTATAATAAAGCTTTAGTATGTGTACTTTCATGGGCTTTCTTCTACTTTTCACTGGAAGGTCAGGTACTTTAAATAATGGAAA